>NC_135884.1:112451867-112924367 GCF_964194155.1 Cetorhinus maximus
TACACTAATAACAGTGGAGGGTAATTTAAGGTTGGAGGAGATAATCAGTTACTGGGGTGATTTTTGCCTGCTCCTCTCGTCACTGCCGCTTCTGCCCCTGTTGCTTTTCCCACTACATGGGAAAGGAAACTTCTAATTTGCAGTGTAATGAAAATTGAGTAGCTTGCCATGTGAGGAAACTCTTACCTCATCACTCCATCTGCCCTTGTCGCATCTGCAATTTCATCAAGCTTGCAGTTGGGATTCAAAACAAACACCTGTGTCAGAAGCCTACTTGAAAAATCAGAATTCGCCTGTCTAAAATTGAACACAAAGCCAAATCTCTTTAATTAAAAAGTTTCTTTAAAAGAAATTTTAAAAAAGTAATGTGAATCGAAACCCCTTTCTTTGTAGCACTACAGAATAATTAAGAAATTGAGCACTTGGATTACATCAAAACATAAATGAACTACAAAATGTCACTATAGAGAGCTGTAGAGACAATACAGCTAATCCTTTCCTTATGTAGGGTTAATGTATTGCTCTTACTAAACATTGTTTATATTTATAAGTGAAAAAGTATGTCAGGATCAATCATAAAGATGTTACTTTCCCCCAGTACTGCCAGAATGCTTATTGCAACTCTAGAGTCAAAGATCAAAAAAACAGTAGAACTTGGGAATGGGTTTATCCCTTCAAGTTCAAGGTTAATTTTCTTGTGTTTTGCTAAACCAAAAGTTACACCATCAATTATTGCGACAATTCTTCTAATTTTAACTAGTTAGCAAATTGTTTTGCTTTCTTGCAGAAAATTAATACATGCATGTGAGAATGCATTTTTAATGAAATTTCACAATATAATGATAAACAACATCCTCAAAATTAACCCAATGTTATTCCCAAGAACATCCTGTGTATCAGCTAGTTTTGCTTCAGATTTATTTTCAGTAATAATAAACTGTTCAATGATGTACTCCATCATTAACATCACTAATGCTGCATTTAAATTGTTCATTTGCCACCAATGACAGCTCTACAGTCAGCAGGAAACTACCAATTTAAACAAGATTACGCTGATGCATGCTGTAAAAATAAGATGGGTTTCCATGAGAACTGCCTCTGACCGCTCCTGTCAGACTTATGGGTCAATGAAGGTATCTTTAGTAGTTTAGCAGGTACCTTTGCCACCAATTGAGCAGCACATCACCCCGCTACCCAAACCCCGTAGCCCTCCCCACCCCTGCACCCAACCACCACCACCCCACCGCCACCAACCTCCACCACCAACCACCCCCACCTATACATATATGGTTGTCTGGAGCTGCTTGCTATAGAAGCTACATCACATGATGTAAATGGCTAGAGATAGTTTCCACAGCAGGGAAGTAGAAATGTGAAAATGGTGTAAACAACCAGAATTCAGCATGACCAATCAGGGCTCGAAGAAAACACTAAATTTACGTCATTTATCATTCACCCACATCATGAACAGCATATTTAACAAGCAATCGTGGAATTTGAATGTAGCACAACCAATTATTGCCTTGATCTTTCACGTCACAAGTTGGTATTGTGACACAATTATTCTGTTTTATGGATGTTAATGACAGGAAATACTGCCTGTCAATTTGGAAGGCAGAAAATATTCATAACAGTCGATCACTTAACAGAAGCAAAACATTTGACCAGTCACAAATAGGAGCCCAATCTGGAATTTGGCCGTTGTTTGCAACCATGAACACTAAAAATTTATACAATTGGAATAAATAAAACTCAATTTTCTTAGATTTTAAAATTGAATCGAGTCCAGGAAAAACAGCATCAAACTCTGAAAGACTACACTGCGAGATCGGCCGTCGTCTGCCTCCTCTTATCTTTTCATAACTCACTCCCTCACAGTTACTTTCCCATACCCACCTGGACTTGTCGATTTAGCTTCCAAATTTTACATGACAAAGAAACATTAAAGAAAGCCAGAGAAGGAAAGACTAGCCAGTTGTCAGATGGCTGGAAGCAGGCAGGTGATTGTCAGTTGTGAATTTTGCTGCCCTACCCTTGTTTTTTTCCATCTATTTGTGAAGTTGTCCTGTGGTCCCATTAACCAGCAAGTGATGCAACGGAATGTCTAAATTTGCATTTCAGCAAAACAAACCTAATTTGCAAAAACAGACCTAATTTTCTACTTTTAATCCATTACTAATTATTACAAAAAGCACAGTTAGTTTTGACATCTTAAGTTTGTTCATAAATTACTACTTTTAAATTTATTGGTAAATCCAAGTGTAACACTTATCTGTGAACTGTTTTTGAATCTACAATGGGGGTTAAAAGCATTTTGCATCATTAACATTCTCCCACTACTGAGACACTGAACAATTTCTACCATCTATGATTCCTCATTGTGGACATTAAACAGATTTTGCAAGCCAATGCATAAATATCACAGAAATGGTAACTAACCCACAGGCTTAAATTATTAATACTGCAAAGCACTTTTTGTTGTGCATTATGATTTTTGAACGTTCACAAATATGCACAGAAAAAGACATGGGGCCATAATTTGCTGTAGCAGGTGATCTGCCATTAGTTGGACTTGCCCCTGCCATTTTTATAAATTTTGATCAGCATCTTGTTAAAAATGCAAGTGAATAACATTGCAGCGAAAGAAACAGGGCATCTGGAAGCTAAGTGACCAGGGCAAACAACTATGAATCTCCTCAACTATCTTGAAGGAATGTGAAACTAATAGTGCAAGGACTGAAAAGGAAGTGGAAAACATAGGGTGTGAATTCAATGTCAAATCAGATATAGAAATGGAAATAAAGAGAGGGAATGAAAGATTGGATTGAGAGAGAGAGAAAGAGGCAGAAAGGTAAAGGAAAAAACAGTTTAAATTTTACATTTTTGAATCTCCAACAATTCCTGGCAGAATGAAACTCCACAGTTGTAATAGTTAACTTTCAGTGCCAGGAAGGTTTTTTTGGCAGTAATTAACATTTATCACATCATTAAGCGGGTACTTAGGCTGCAATGGACAAGATTTAACTTCCTGTGGCTAGTTTAGCTTGTATCTACCACACAAAGATAGCCACTTGACACATTTAAATTATGAGCCAGACAGGGAGATACCATTTTCAAAAAGCTAATTGTGGAGAAGCGCAACTCCTACAGCAACTTCTGGATTTTTGTGTTTAATCATGCATCTGTCACATTGCTTAATGTTGCAGTACTATTTACATATAAGTATTGAAGGAGACCATTAGTCTCACCATTATTTTGACAGGAATTCATTGAGAATTTGTTTCTCATTCCACATTTTTTTGCACTGGCTACACTAGTGAAAATCACAAGAACCCTGCAGCATGATGATAATGTTGAACTTGAGTTAAATCTGGACTGAGCTTTACAAAAGGACAGGGAAGAAGGTAAAAGGATTTCTATTTATCATGGGTGAAGTTTAATTTGTAGGTTTTAGATTAATTGTGAAGCAAAATGATGGGAAACTTGCTAGACACGACGAACTTTCATGCCTAAAATTAGCTTTTAGTTTCCTTCTGATTTTGTAACCTTCCGATTTCGTAATTTTATTACTCAATAAAGTTGGGCCACTCAAGACATTCAGTGCAGGGAATGGAATTGGTTATAGCCTGTTTTTGGGTCTATAACCAACAGCAAGGGGCCGAGGCCAGCCCAGGATTGGGCATCAGTCTCAATTCAATTTAAACCTAATCCAAAGGCTGCAACATCTTAAAGAGGCAGGCTTAATGACTTCACAGTTTGATATCCTAGAAGAAAATTTCATTAAAAAAACTAAGATGTGGGTACACATTCCACAAATGAAGCCATGAATACTCTCCTGAGGGAGGCAGGCAAAGCAGAGTGGCACTTTTAAGGAAAGAGTATCATAAAGCCCCAAGAAGAGCAACTAATGCAGAATTTCACAGTGCAGCGGAAATTTATTAACTTTACCAGATCAGCCAAGGTAGGAAAACACACCAATACCTACTAGTGCAGCATACTATGTACGTTTGACATTTACCTCCCCTTCACGCTTTGGTAAAGTACCATCAATGCTTAGACGTCTTCACTCATATTCTTACATACAATGATATTGTTCACCAGGGTATTAACACTTCACTGGGGCTTCATTTAAATATCAGAGTCAAACTGGAAGATACCAGCATGGGAGAAGAAAATAATACCAGAAATGTGCATAGGGAGCTAAATTGGAGGAGAAACCAGCATGCCAGTTTTTCATCCCAATATCCTATTAAGTTTGGCCATTATACAGCACAAACAGAAAGTGACTTGAATGGAGAAATGTAAGACAAGATTTTTGTCGCTAACCTTGAAGAGAGCTCCCCACGAAGATCTAGCAATCTCTGTGGTGCAGAGTTCTACTTTCCAGACATCAATTTAAATATGCCGCCACAGGTTCTCTAGGCATCCATCAAGAGTGAATTCATCAAACAGGTTAAGAAGCCAATCACGTTGAAGTATTCTCACAGACAACCAGCCAGGAAGTAAAAACCACAGAATCCCTATACTTTTAATTTTTAAACATTACAGATAGGAAAATAAATGATTGGGACATACACATGGGACTATGGTAAAAGCTAAAATAGCTTATTCGATAACTCAGTTAATAAGTATATGGCTTGAAGAATTGACCAAAATGGACTCTGGCTTCAATATTGACATTTACCAAGACAGCTGCTTCCAGCAAGGGTGAATCCCTCACCATCAACATCCTGGGAGTTTTCATGAGTCATCAGTTTTAGACAAGGGGAAATACTGTAAGGTTAAAACAAATAAAATGGTGCTGAACACATAGCTTAAATCTATCAACTGTAATAAACGGTGCTTCAACCTAATAGTGCTTAGAGCATAAGGATTTGAAATATCAGCTCATAAATCTTTGCTTGGTAGGATAGAACTTGAGTATTGCTAAAAAAAGGGACATGTTGTGAAGCTTTTCATCTTGCATTCATCAAGACACAGGTAAGAATGCCAAATGTCAGAGGAAGCAACAATTTATACCTCATGAAAAAAGGATGCTGGTTGGTTGGCAAGCTGCCTCTGATTGGTCAAGGCATTGCCATGGAGAATGCAACATTGAACTATTGTCTCCATGCTTTTGTTTAATTCAATAAAGGTGCAATGCCTGGACATGTTCCTTTTTCCTGCAGAGGACAGGTCCCTGCATATGAATATATATAACATCTAGCAAGGTAACATTGCAAACCCGACAGATAACCTTACATTGGTTGTTAGTGTAATTATTAGCACACTCAACATTGTTCAGCAAGTGCTGTCCAATCACAGGATCACATCTAACATTAGACATAATGTCGTGAGTTTTGCAAGCATGGGCTGGTTGAGTATGGTCAGTACTCTGCTTGTTGCGAACAGCTGAAGGGACGTGCTATTTGATACGATCTGCCAATTGTTGGGAGATATGGCCTACATACCTGGCATCACACCAGCACTGAAATTCATATACCACATTACTCACTTATATGGTAGGCAGAACGTCTTTTTGGCTTGACGGCAGCATCTGTTAGTGGAAAATATCACTCACATAGCGACTGCATAGTAGTAGCGTGAAACGGCTAGTTTCACTGTTGCTCAAATTTTTGTGATGCCTTACCCTTCCAGGGTAAACTGGGCACTTTTCAGTTCTGAAAATGGCGGCCTTAGGCCCATTCGTGAGTATGCGCAATGCAAAAAATGCAAATGACCTGATCAGGGTAACCATTATCCCACAGGACAGCTTTGATTCACCCTATTTCAGTGTCCAGCTTTCAGGGTGAGCAAGTGACTCAGGCCCTATTTAGGAGATTGCCAATAAGGCCAATGTTATAGCGCATGGAGCTATGGGAATCCCAATGAGTATGCTGACCAGTGAAGGTAGGCTTGCAGTAGACAGTCATAGAGAACCCATTAGCAGATTTGCAACCAGCATGTTGAGGGAAGGGAGCTTGTTAGACTGCTCCATTTCAAAGATAAATTTGAGCACCAGAGGGAGCTCATTAAGGCGTGTAAGGAAATTCTTACATACAACTGCGGATCCAAATATAGCAACCATGTCATCTACATATCGGAAATATGCAAGTGGTAGGAGATTTGGGATCATTTCATCAAAAACGACTTCCTCATGAGAAGCGACGAAAATGTTAGCGAGACTGGGCCTAGAAGAGGTTCCAAGGTGATGCTCTGGCCATGATTAGATGGATAAGAACAGAACCAGATAAGCACAGTCCCACCCAATAATAATCGTCTGTGACAATCAGGACCTCATATAGCTTATAGTTTGGCGTTTGTTTCTAGGTTACAAAATAAACTGCAAATAACCCATCAAATACGGGTGTAATGATACAAATGCTCACTTTTTTGTATTGTTAAATTGTCCTATTGGGTAAGCAGACTGCAGTACACAAAAGTATGTGCTACACAAAAATATTGGCCCAGATCTTCCAGTCTCCAGACAGCTGGAGATTGGAGGTACCCTGAAAGATAGCTGGACCCCATAAAGTCCCAACGTAAGTACATCCCCAGTACTTTTGTGGGAAGTTTAAACTTCCAATTCCCAGATTTATCCAGCCTGGATTGTTCCATGATTGGCCAGAGCCACGCAGACTTGTTGTTTGGCCTATATTTACCCTGGTTTTTACACAGTTTTACTTAGAGTTTTTCATAGCAGGTATAAAACCAATATTACTGTAAATAAATCAGCTGGAGTGTCAAAGCACCGCAGAACCCACAGCAATATTCACCACCCACACACCTGACCTTCCCGACAACGTTCACTGCCTCCCCCCGCCACCCCTGACAGTGCTCACCAACTCTTCCCATCCCCATGGACAGTACTCACCCCCACCCACCTCAGACAGTACTCACCCCCACCCATCCCAGAAAGTGCTCACCTCCCTGCCAACTCCCCCCCCCACCCACCTCTCACCTTCTGGAATCCCTTGCTCCTGTCTGGCCAATGTCGGAAGAGTCACATTGTCGGGAATAAGAGGAAGAAGGGGTTGAGCATTTTTGTGGCTTGAGGGGTGCTGAACATTTTTGGGGGTGTGGGAGGGAGGAGAACACTTTTGGGCGGTGAGGGAGGGAGGAGAACACTTTTGGGCGGTGAGGGAGGGAGGAAAACACTGTCGGGGGTGAGGGAGGGAGGTGAACACTGTCAGGGGGTGAGGGAGGGAGGTGAACACTGTCAGGGGGTGAGGGAGGGAGGTGAACACTGTCGGGGATGAGGGAGGGAGGTGAACACTGTCAGGGGGTGAGGGAGGGAGGTGAACACTGTCAGGGGGTGAGGGAGGGAGGTGAACACTGTCGGGGGTGAGGGAGGGAGGTGAACACTGTCAGGGGGTGAGGGAGGGAGGTGAACACTGTCGGGGGTGAGGGAGGGAGGTGAACACTGTCGGGGGTGAGGGAGGGAGGTGAACACTGTCGGGGGTGAGGGAGGGAGGTGAACACTGTCGGGGGTGAGGGAGGGAGGTGAACACTGTCAGGGGGTGAGGGAGGGAGGTGAACACTGTCGGGGGTGAGGGAGGGAGGTGAACACTGTCAGGGGGTGAGGGAGGGAGGTGAACACTGTCAGGGGGTGAGGGAGGGGCTGGACATTGTCAGGGGGTGAGGGAGGGAGGTGAACACTGTCAGGGGGTGAGGGAGGGAGGTGAACACTGTCGGGGGGTGAGGGAGGGAGGTGAACACTGTCAGGGGGTGAGGGAGGGAGGTGAACACTGTCAGGGGGTGAGGGAGGGAGGGAGGTGAACACTGTCAGGGGGTGAGGGAGGGAGGTGAACACTGTCAGGGGGTGAGGGAGGGAGGTGAACACTGTCAGGGGTTGAGGCAGGGGCTGGACATTGTCAGGGGTGGGGAAGGCGAATACTGCCCAGTGCTGATAGAGGCAAGAGAACACTGTTGAGGGAGAGGGGAGGACTCTGTCAGAGGGTGAGGAAGGGAGGGATGAACTATGTCAGTGGGGTGAGGCAATGCAGTTTTGGAGGTTGACAGCTCCAGCCGATCTTAAACCCATAAGTTCTTCCCTCAGTCTCAACCTGTTTATTTAAAGGATTGTAAACAACTTGATTTAGAAATGCTGGGATACTGAAAATCACATTTTCTACTGGAAACTGAGCTGGAAATAGGAAAATTAACACAAGCTTTGGAGAATTTAAATACTTATTTCCCAGAACACAGCAGGCAGTGCCATAAAAAGAGGATGTGTCTTGGCCTCTCCTGCATTGTGCCAAGGTCTGCCTGGTTTTCGATGATGGACGCTTTAGGGAGTGGCCGGCATTGGAAGTTTGGCATTAAACAATGCTGGTATGTATGTGTGTATTTTTTCCTGTAGTTAGCGCAGCCAGAACTGTTCTGACGCTAATTGGAAGATTTGGGCCAATACATTTCAGCAACTAAAATATAGAGCACTGGATGAAGGACACATCATTTCTTTTCATGAATACTGAATACACGTGCAAATAAATTATTTTGCATGTTGTCACAAACCAGATTCGAAAGAACTGTAAATAAAGATCAATATTTTAATTCGTGCAAGAAAACCTTGCATTTATATAGCACCTTTCATGACCTTTCAGGACCTCCCAAAGCACTTTACAACTAACAAAGGACTTTTGAAACATAGGCCGGGATTTTCCGGCCTCGCCATGGGCGAGGCGGCGCCCCAGCCAGGAGTCCATTGACTTGCGGCGGGACCAGAAGATCCCAGCGGCGGGCGGGCGCAGAAAATCCCGCCGATAGGCCTGAAGTTTCCGGCCCTGCCGCGGTAGTTCCCCCACAGCAGATGCGGCAAGCCATTCAAATGCCTGTTAACTTCAGCGGGACTGGAAGATCTCGCCGGCGGGAGGGGTGGGAAAATCCCGGCCATTGTCACTGTTGATATGTAGCAGAAACAGCAGTCAAAACACAGCAAGTTTCAACACACAGCGATAAGTTAATGATTAGGTGACCTGCATTTTAGTGATGTTCGTCCAGCGATAAATACAGATACAGTGTCTCAAATCCAGCCAGAGTTGTCCGAAAACTGGACATTTTTAAGAATGTGCCATGCATCAATTTTAATTGAATAAAATAAAAAACGACTTACCGGGACAATTTGGTTAGATGCTATATTGGCGTAATGTGGCACCAGATTAGTTATCCCCTTCGCCATTTGCGTGCTGGTTTATCTCTGCTCCAAGTGACCCTTGACCCCACCTGAGCCCACTTGGCCGAAACCATCCACAGCCCAAACCGCCCGACCCGATTCAGCAAGATCCAAAATCCGGCGCAGCCTCAGTCCCCACGTTGCTGGTTTTGAGGCACTGGGCAGAATTTTGTGTCCTCACTGGTGGCAAGCTTGGAGGCAGGAAGGGCATGTACTTAGATGGGGTTCTCGTGTGGAGGTCTTGTTGTGCGGTGGCATCCCTACCTCTAGGTTCAAGTCCCATACTAGGACTTGTTGGCCATGAAAGGAGTGTTCAGAATGTGGTTCAATGTCCAGGAATTCTTCCACCACCTCCCCACTATTCCCCAAAGGGGGAAAAGGGTTTGTGAAGATAAAAGGGTTCTGGTGGCAGCCATTGAGTTTCACAATGAAAATAATTTAACTATTAACATCAAAGTCACATCTGGCATGAATTGTATTATCATCAACAAAATAGTAAGTGTCATTCACGCTAGAGTTAAATTTGGATTGGGTGTTGGTTTTGTTTTCTAAAGTAATGATGTAAGTTGAACAAATGCAGGTTCTCAATGCCACAATTACTGTTGTGATGTTGTCTATTGGAGATTGAAGTGGTCCACCACTGCCCTTTTTTGGAGGGGGATTCATTAACAAATAAAGGTTCATTTTCTTTGCATTATGCACAAGTAACTCACAAATGCTGATGTTTGTATTGCTTTTGATTTCTATTTGGCAACTTAGAATATAACTTTGCAGAATATATTTGATAATAGGTTGTAGTCATGTTTAGTTGAAATGACCAATTGAAAATGACCAATTGCATTATTACATTTTTTTAAAATCTTTTAAGTGCAAAGGTATTCAACATTGTCAGTGTATACATATTTCATTGTCTGCAGTACATCACGCAAAAAGACCTGCATTCATCTCGTGTTTTAGTTAAGTGTAGCTAATTCCTGTTGCGATGCGGTTACTTCCGTGTGTTCCAAATACGTCTTTTTTTTTTAACAATTTTAAATTACTCTGAAAAGTGAGTTTGTGCTGACAGTGCTCATTAACTACTCAGCTCTTGTATATTTCTGGTTTACACAAAGCTTCAATCTATGTAACTCCAATATGTGTGATTTGTGCATGGTGTCAACTGTGGCTCAGTGGTAGCACTCCTTTCTGCTAAGCTAGAAAGTTGTAGGTTCAAGTCCCACGTCAGAGACTTTAACCCAAAATCTAGGCTGATACCCAAGTGCTGCGTTGTTGGAGGTGCCATTTCTCAGCTGAGATGTTAAAACAAGGCACTGTCTTCCCCTTTTGGTGGAAGCATTTCAGTGTGGCATTATTTCAAAGAAGAGTGAGGGAGTTCCTCCTCATGTCTTGTATGGCACAGGTACAGCAAGCAGAATCTTATTGAGATGTCAGGGGTCTTGCCTGGTGAGAGATCTGCACTGCCTCTTTTCCAGGAGGCCCGCCAAACCACAAGCCAACCAGGCAGTGGTGAGGCCAGCAATGGGCCTTCCTCTGGAATCAGGTCCCGGTGGTGGAAGTCTCGTCTAGCGAGAGCTGGTGGCCAATTAGAGGATGGTAGCTCTTGCGCTCAGTAGCAGCAAGGAGGGGGTCATGACTGCTGCCAGAAGAACACCCCCCAGAGTTCCAGGAATGCAGAGAAACCCAGGACCTAAGTGATGGGGGTGTGGGTTTGGCAAGATTGGGGGTCGTGGGGAGAGGGCTGCAGGGGGTTTGGAAGCAAGGAAGAGTGGCTCTCAATGGCCCACCCAATATCCTGTCCGTCCATCAGGCATTGAGTTCTTTGATTGAGGGACCTTCCCCTCTACCCGGAGATGACATGCTGCCCGCGGGGTGGCATGTTGCATGACGTCAGACCTGCCAGCAGCTAGGTTAATCCCAGCGGCAGTGGGAGGAGGCCCTTAAGTGGTCCTTAATTGGCCACCTAAGGGTTTATTTGGCGGCAGGACAAGACGATTGACCATGGGCATTCTCGCCCAGAACTTAACTCATTTATTTCACCGTATGTTGCATACACTTACATCTGAAGTGGGCGTGTTTGGTTGTACTGATTCCAGTCCACAGTAAGCAGTCAAATGTTAACAATGGCAATGTATAACTGATGGCTTTCAACAAATATTATTCAGAATTTGAATTATAGTCCTCCTCTATTTAAATCAGTATGAGCAATTTTATGAACAATGGCATATGATTCTCTTCTTAGGTAGTCCATTGGGACTGAGGGTGAATTGCTTCCACTCCAGTTCATTGAGTTCTCAGATGACTAGTAAATCCAACTTGTGATCTGCAGACTCTGCCACAAGCAGGGCAGGTGGTGCTTGGAGGGTCGGGTAGATGAGTTGTTGGGTGGTTTGTGCCCTATCTCCAGCATCTCAACTGCGTTTCCTGAGGAAATCTCTCAATGTGTTCAGTGCTTTCCCCATTTTAGTTGGTCACAAGCCAGGGACTCCCATGAGTCAGCAGGGATGGTTGAATTCTTCAGGGATGCTTTAAGGACATTCCTAAACCATTTCCACTATGCTTCTGGGAGTCTCCTGTCATGACTGATTTCTGAGTAGAGAAGTTGCTTTGGGAATCTTTTTTTTATTATTACACAACATATAGCATTTATTGTCCATCCCTAATTGCCCTTGAGAAGGTGGTGGTGAGCTGCCTTCTTGAACCACTGCAGTTCATGCGACATAGGTACACTCACAGTGCTGTTAGGGAGCTCCAAGATTCTAACCCAGCAATAATGAAGGAACAGTAATATAGTTCCAAGTCAGGATGGTGTGTGGCTTGGAGGAGAACTTGCAGGTGGTAGTGTTCCCATGTATCTGCTGCCCTTGCCCTTCTATGTGGCAGAGGCTGCGGGTTTGAAAGGTGCTGTAGAAGGAGCCTTGGTGAAATGTACCGCAGCAACTCACCAAAACATCCCAAACACGCAACCTCTATCACCGAGGGCTAACCGTAGCAGGCACATGGGAACACCACCACTTCCAAGTTCCCCTCCAAATTACACACTATCCTGACTGGGAAATACATCACTATCCTTTCATTGTCACTGGGTCCAAATCCTGGAACTGCCTCCCTGGAGTACCTTCCCACACTGAATGCAGTGGTTGCAGAAGATGGCTCGCCACCACCTTTACACAGGCAACTGGGGGTGCGCAATAAATGCTGGCTTTGCCAAGACATGTACATTTTGTGGATGACTAAAAAAATTCCGAATGCCAAATGAAGTTAAGGTAGATCCACTGCCAAAGAGTGAAGTTCACCAATCTCATGCATATAAATTAAACTTAGCGTGACAGCCTGTTTCACTACCCCCAAGTTTAACCCCTCTTCTCTAGAAGACAGCACCTTGTGAGAGGTATGTGTGGCACTTTCACACATAAGAGTGCCAGCAGTCCTCTTATACTTCACCTCTTCTGCTATAAACCTACAAGGTGGTAGTTAGCAGTTTGCGGCCATGGGGAAAAAGTCAAATCCGATCCGAACCTGACCCAAATGTCCATCAAATGGGTACATTTTCCATCAAAGAGATAGTGATCATGACTGAAACCTGTGTTTGTTTTTTTCTCTCTGAAATCAAAGGATGCTGGAGCCAACTGTGGAGACCACACCGTTATCCTGATTGATATTGGCTAACTCGGCAAATGGCTTCATCACACAGTGATGTTACCCACTGAGCCACTGGGTGTGCAGAAAGAAATACTAACGCAATACAATTAAATGCAAGAAATTTAGGATCATTAAGAAGTATAGATATGTTTTCTGGTCCAGGCACTTGCTAGAGTCTGTTATAAAGGATGTGACAACAGGACACTCAGAAAATATCAACGGGATTAGACAAAGTCAACATGGATTTATGAAGGGGGAATCATGTTTGACAAACCTACTGGGGTTTTCTGAGGACGTAACTAGCAAAATAGATAAGGAAGAACCAGTGGATGTGGTGTATTTGGATTTTCAGAAAGCTTTTGATAAAGTAGCACATAAGGGGTTAGTATGCAAAATTAAAGCACATCGGATTGGGGGTAATATATTGTCATGGATTGAGAATTGGTTAGCAGACAGGAAACAAAGAGTCGGAATAAAAGGGGGTTTTTTGGAGTGGCAGGTGGTGACTAGTGAGGTACCGCAGGGATCAGTGCTTGGGCACCAGCTATTCACAATATATATCAATGATTTGGATGAGGGAACCAAGTTTGCTGATGACACAGAGCTAGGTGGGAATGTGAGTGGTGAGAAGAATGTTAAGAGGATTCAAGGTGATTTAGACAAATTGAGTGAATGGGCAAATACATTACAGATGCAGTATAACATGGATAAGTGTGAAGTTATCCACTTTGGTAGGAAAAACAGGATGGCAGAATATTATTTAAATGGTGATAGATTGGGAGATGTTGATGTACAAAGGAACCTGGGTGTCCTTGTACACCAATCACTGAAAGCAAGCATGCAGGCGCAGCAAGCAGTTAGGAAGCCAAATGGTATGCTGTCTTCCATTGCGAGAGGACTTGAGTACAGGAGCAAGGATGTCTTCCTGCAGCTATACGGGCCTTGGTGAGACCACACCTGGAGTATTGTGTGCAGTTTTGGTCTCCTCGCCTAAGAAGGGATATGCTTGCCATAGAGGGAGTGTAGCAAAGGTTCACCAGACTAATTCCTGGGACGGTAGGATTGTCGTATGAGGAGAGATTGGGCCAACTAGGCCTGTATTCACTGGAGCTTAGAAGAATGAGAGGAGATCTCATTGAAACGTATAAAATTCTGACGGGGCTAGACAGGCTGAATGCAGGGATGAAGTTTCCTCTGGCTGGGATGTTTAGAAGAAGGGGTCACAATCTCAGGGTACGGAGTAGAGCATTTAGGACTGAGATGAGGAGAAACTTCTTCACTCAGAGGGTGATGAACTTGTGGAATTCTCTACCACAGAAGACTGTGGAGGCCAAGTCACTGAATATAATTAAGAAGGAAATAGATAGATTTCTAGACTCTAAAGGCATCAAGGGGTGTGAGGAGATCGCGGGAGTATGGTGTTGAGAGAGAGGATCAACCATGATCATACTGAATGGCAGAGCAGGCTCGAAGGGCAGAATGACCTACTCCTACTTCTATTTTTCTATGTTTCTATAGAAGCAGATCATAACATGGCAAGTAACTTCACCAAATTAAAACCGGGGAAGCTGGAGTCACCTTTAATTATAGATAGCATGCTCCCATCCTATACTGGGCTTGATTCTAAGAGTTCACTGTCTTATAACGCATTGAAATGTAGTCCAGCATGATTTTTCAGTCTAGTTCGGACAAAATTGGCTTTGACGCTCCCTGGAGTGGTAAAGGAGAAGCTTCCAGAACAGCTGAGTTCCTTATGGGTCTACAACTTCTTTAGCTTTTCAATTTCATTGTACAGTACGAGTACTAATTTCTGTATTTATCTTTCGCTGACATTTTTTTCTCTAGTCTGCATTTAAAAATATCCTGGGAGAAATTATTTTTCTTTGAGCAGTGCATAATGGAGTGACTTTATGCTTGAATGCATCTTGGGCAGTGGGCAAAGCGATCAATCCCCCTGCCCGATGGTTCAAACTATTTTTTCCTTTTAAATTGGCCTAGGGCTCTGCCTCTGTTCTTTTTTCTTGCCCCTCCCAGAAGGTCGCACAGTTGGAAGGCAGGGGATCAGATGGGAAGTTTCTCAGAGACCGGAAGATTCCATGGACCTGTAAAATGGTGGGCAGGATCTGGATACCCAAGCCCCATTTCCGACAGATCCAATTTTTTCTAACAATCCCATTTTGGCTGGTCCAAGGGCCTTAAACCGCAGTATGGGAGTCACAAATTGATGGAGTAGATGTAAACACTCTTGAAAGGTGGATAAGGTCTCTATAACAGTCATGATCTGAAGTTTTTTAAATGCTCATCTCTTTAAATTAAAAAAAGAGGCTGCAGCTGTCAGTGAGAGTGAAAAAAAATCCCTCTGCAGGACTGCTTTGATTGACAAGTGTACATTAGGGAAAAAGTAAAATTAGGTCGTGCAGTTTCAACAGAGCTCTTTGCTGACATTTTCCCAAGAGCTGTCATTATGTCAATATGAATGCCAGCTGAGTTCACAGTCTGGCTGACAACTTAAAGAAGCTATTAAAGGATTAGCTGTCTTTGATATGGCTACCGAATAGAACTTTGTTGTTTTCTTTATAAGAGATTAATAATTTGAGATTTAAAAGCTTTGAATGGATTTTATGAATGGAAGATTTTTCATCAGCAAGAATGTAGGAGTGAGAGCTATATTATATTATTAGAAGTTTATTTTTTCTCATATCCATATGGCTCCTGTGATCTGCCCATAGTGGTATTGAGTTGAATGGCTATGGAGCTGGTATGGAGGGTATGAAAGATCATTGGGGCAGGGGGGGGGGGGGTCATGACTTAGCATTGAGTTGGCATGGAGGGTACGAGGGACCACCAGGGGTGGATAGAGGGGTGGCAGATCTGACGGCTAGAGGGCCTAACAACTTCTAAAACGTCTGGAACAAAGAACCAAGCTGAGCCTTCTAACCAGCCACCTCAGCACTCACCTGCTCCCATGGCCACCTACACTCTGCTTCCAGAATCGGCAGGCCCAATTATGACCCACACCTCTGGGGATGAAAACCGTGCATTTCGGGGTACTTTTTACCAGGTCCAGCAAGTCTGGAAATTTCGCAACTTGAGCTACCCACCTTGGTAGCCAAAATCTATTCCATATTGTCCACAACTTGCATCATGACAGTTTGCAACAGCTTATTGGATCAGTTGGTCTTTTCATGTCCATTGTTTTTGCATGTTCATTACCCAGGAGTTTAGTAATAGTAGACCCTTGTGATATTCATATTTTTCCATATATAACTCTGAACACCTCTCTGATCTTTTTGTAGACAGATATAGAAAACACCTGGTGAGAAGTGGTCATACGGGAATCATTATCTACTTAATTTCATAGCAAATGCACAGAACAATTACAATCTGACTCATATCAGTGTAATAATATGGTCATAACAAACACACTGTGCTTCCCAACATCAATGAATTCTCTTAATTGACTTAAACAAAATAACTCATTAACAACCCTCCTGTAATATCCTCTGAGCCTGGCCAAAGCTTGGTCTTGCAGCTTCAGTTTAAAAACCTAATTGAATTTGAAGCCTTTGCTGGACCTGACAAGACTGCGGGCGGGATTTTCCACCCCCACCTGCTGGCGGGATCGTCCAGTCCTGCTATAAGTTGATGGACTTTCGGCTGGGCCACCGAATCTCCCGCGGCGGATCCGGAAAATCCCGGCCTGTGTCTCTGTGATTACAGCTTGCCACAACATTTTAGCTAAGTGCTTAGCACAAGATATTTCCCAATACAATTGGTGTGAATAATTTACCAATGAACAAAACACAGCTGACAAGTTATCGCTTGGATCAGTCTTAGAGGAAGCATTATCAAAGCTAAGCTTATTAATATTTTAACAACCTTCAAACTCAGTGCTTGTTTATTACCTGGGTTTTTAAAGCAAAACATATTCACACAATTAAAAGTAACTATTACATTTTGTGTATTAAAATTAATTTAAAAAATTAAGTATTCAGAGGGGCATTGGACAAAAATTTAAGGCACAGCTCTTTCTGACACTAAAACGATCCTTCTAGCTTCAAGCTTTTAAACCTTTAAACAGCCAAAAGTAAATTAAGCTTCGTCTTTTTCTTTCAAAATGGTCTGCCTTCCATCAGAAATCGAGTTTATCTGGAGTTTTGTACCTGATTCCAATACCACAGCCACAGCTCACGTACCTCCTAGGTAGATGTCTGGGAAACAAAATTCATTCTGAAGAAGAGTCATACGGACTCGAAACGTTAACACTGTCTTTCTCCCCACAGATGCTGTCAGACCTGCTGAGTTTTTCCAGCATTTTTGTTTTTGTTTCAGATTCCCAGCATCCTCAGTATTTTGCCTTTAAATTCATTTTGAAACTGGGGGTAAAATTTGCATTCCTCAGAGGAGGCAGCATCTTGCAAAGAACAGAAAATGTTTTGTATTTCAAACAACAACATTAATGTTGAATGCACAGCTTTATCATTGGTCAACCAACGTGTATTTTACTAACTCTTTATAACATGCATTCTGATGAATTTTTGCTCTTTATTTTATGTAATGCAATTTCAATACTGCTGAATGCATTTTTGTAAATAATTCCCTGCTAGAGAATGCACCAAACCCTAATTTATGGTGAGTTTGCTGACAATAGCTGGGATACTGCATTTGAGCTCTACCTAGGTAAAGGGTGGGGAAAGAAAAGTTTAAGCAACTGCTCCTTCCTGTTCAGTGACAGTAGAATCAAAATTGATTGTGAAACCCCAAAAGTTGAATAGCTTGGTGATACTGTCAAGGACTATACATGAATATTTTGCATGGTACATCAAGGCAACTAACTGGCAGCTGGATTTTCGTGAAGGTTGCAGGAAGGTCAAGTTTGGAAACTTCTCGACCCCGCTGACACGTCTCCTTTAAAAGGTCCCCCGCCTGCCATATTTGCGTTTTGGGCAGGATTGCATCAGGCCCACCGCTTCTGGAGGCAGTCTCAAGGTGGCAATAGAGGCGGGGTGCGGAGTAGCCGGGCAAGCAGGCCAGAATGCCTGCCTCCATTTACTGGGACATTGACCCAGTTGCAGTGATGAATGTGAGGCCTGCAAGCCCTCACCCACCATCCCCTCACACACCCCCATGCTGTTCCATGCCCTCTCATATGCCCCATTGCCCCTCATAATCCCCATTCTCCCTCCATGCTCCCCATGTATCCTCCATAGCCACACATTCAGTATCCACTATGTATAGGTGTCAGGATGTCTTTGAAATGGACACTAAAAACAAATAAGCTTCTAACAATCTAATCTTATCCAAATACACCATACTGAAAAAATCTCTCCTTCAAAAAAAGCCATTCCAAAAAAATTAAATCCCCTCAAGTGGTCTATCTGTTGTAAAAACAAACATCTATTTCACTAACCACATCGAAGGCAGATAATCATTTAATAACCTCTTAAAACTGTCAGTCAAAATGTCTGTACAAGATGTCAAAATGTCTGAGCAACCCACTACTCAGATAAGTGTCCTGGACATTTTGAAACTCAGCCAAGTATTCATAATGGCCACAGCTGTCATAACAAACCATTTAAGCTCAAGACAACAGAGCCTATTAAAATTGCAAAAACAGATGGCTACGTTTTTTAAAGCTGCACCAGAATACCTGTCAATCAAAGCAGTCTGATGGCAGGTGGGGGGTTTTCTCTTGTGAACTTCTGAAGGATTTTTATTTTTGTTTTAAAAGGCCTCTGGGCATTTAAATCACTTTAAATTATTACACTAAAGATCCCAAACAATGCGGTAAAACACACATCTAACTTAAAATACAGCACCTATTGATACTGAAAGAACATTTTTTATGTATTTCAATGTATTGCATTGAAAGGAGCAGGTGACTTTTTTTTCAGTTCCCCACTTGAGACTGGGTTTCCCCTGTGGCTCACGCCTCCTCTGAGAGACTGTGATTTATATCTACTTACAGGAGGGGCCCAAGGGGCCCAACTCTGCTAAAACTGAGGGGGGGGGGGGGGTGGGTAAACCGCCCACCCCGCAATGGAGCCGGCAAGGGTGGGAATGCTGTGTGTATGAAGGCAAGCTACCCTCACCTTATCCCATGCCGACAAAAATTGTAGGAAACGAAAATGGGGATTGGAATCCTGGAATTGGGCCCTGCACTATTTTCAGAGGGCTCCTGAGCCATCCCACTTAGCAAAAATTCAGTCCGTGAAATCAGGTCTCAGCAAGACTCAATAGCCTGAGTTTTGTAGTCAGCGGTGAAATAACAGTGCTTGCCGGTGACCTTGAAGAAAGCTGTTGATAAAGATCAGGCAATCTCTGTGGTGTGGATTTCCCCCTTTCAGACATCAGTTTGAATCTGCATGTCAAGTCACAGAGATCTCCAGGTGTCCAGCAAAGATACTAGCATCAAGCGGGGTAAGCAGTCAATCACATTGAAGTATTCTCACAGACAGCAAAACAGGAACTAAAAACCATTGAATTACTTCACATTTAACTTTTAAATTTTACACAGAGAGCAAAATAAAGATTGGGGCATAAACTTGGGGCACAATTTTATGTCCCCCACCTGCAGGTTTGCAGGTGGGTGACCCCCTAAAATACTTCCCCCACCTAGCCACTCATCCCTGACCTGGCAGTGATTTAATAGGGGCAGGTGTAGTCTAGGGCAGCCTATCCACCCTCACCTCAATGAGGCCCTTAAGTGGCCATAATTTTTAGGCCAGCGGAAGGAGGTCAGGGATGGGGTGGGGGGCGGGGTGGGGGGGACGGGGGGCGGGGGGGGCACGTAAGCCTGGCAGGTTAGCCTGCTCGGGTCTCGGATGGGAAGGGGGGAATGCCTTCCTTACGGGCCATTTACTGATCAGGCATTTTCCAACCAAGTCTAGTTTTTCCCTCCACCCCCTCAATCCAGGTGTCCCCCACCCTCTGGCCTTTTCAGCCCAGCACACACCACCCCCCACCTTCCCCCAGGGGTCTCTTCCCTCTGCTTATGGGATTACGGTAGAAGTTGAAACGCCTTAAACTTTTTTTAAAATGTGAATTTTTATCATAATTGAGAATCTTTGTCATTCCACAAATATAAAATTAGTTTATTGGGGCCAATGAGGTTGTTCAGCAATAATTTTGAACTAGGTTTAACTTTTTCAAGGGAAAACTAATAGCATAAAAGTGAAAGTTCCCATCAATTCAGTGATTTCTAATTGATTGCAAACTGGAGAACTTTAACAGAGCAACCTATGGAGAAGCGTAGAATCACTAACAGCAAATTCTGGATTTCTGTGCTTAATTGCAGAAGTTGTCAGTTGCAGGGTAGTAATAATGTGTAATGCTGACTATTTCTATGTCGTTACTACTGCAAAACCTGGGTCAATAGCTTAGATCATGGTGAAAGAGAGAATGACACAGGAAAAATGTATTCATTATATACTTGGACTTTTATCCATCTCTCCCTCATCTTCCCAATCTGAATTGCTTGTTTTCTTGTTTCTCTATTGAGTTCCTTTTCAGTTACTTTGTGCAAATTGGGGTGGGCATAAAATTGACTTTCTTCCAATTCCTTTTAGTTTCTGTAGTCATTGACTCTCTTGACCCATTTGGCCAACAGAGACAACTTCAAAACAACCACACCACACACTGTCCAGAAATGTAGTAAAACATTACCTGTTACTTCCCACAATGAACAAACGGTATTCACCTTTAAGTAAAATAAAACCTGACCTTTTCATATATGTGCTATAAATAAGACAAAACTACAACCTTGTTGGTTACTGTAAAGTAAGCCAAGTGAAGTGACCTGTAAAACACTCGAGCCTGAGCAATGAGTCACTCAGTGGCTCATTTTTCAGGGAAGCACCAAGTCCATCATGCATTCCATATTTATACAGTTCAATAGCACAGTTTGCCACCTTTGCTTTATCATTAATGTGATGCATTCATTCAACAGTCTCTGCTGTGCTTAGTGATAATAATAAAGTTGAAGAGATCAAGAATTAACAGGATAAAGCTCACTCAAGTTTTTAATTAACTATGAACAGACTGCTGGATACCGATCAATTTTTCTGGAAAAAGTACTCTCAGCATGTAGGTCTACCTGAAATCCCCTTATCAGCTACGTGATACTGCAATGGTACAAAGTCATGTTATGCTTAATGTTGGTCTGACATAGCATATTCTTAATCTTTTCCTCAGTCTAAAGTGAAATCTGAGCTTTAAAACTCATTGTGTATCATACATGAATATAATTTAGCTGGAAAAATGCTGTAAATTATTATTTTTATAAAGAAACATATCATTTCAGTAATTTGTGGAAACTTATGTCTACTGAAATTTGAGTACAGTATACTCTAACACCGAAAGGGTTAAACAACTTCCCATTGAGAGCTGCACAGTGACTGCAGCTAAGCTTAAGCGGTCTCAGCCCACATGTAGAAATGTCAGAACCACAATTAGATCTGACTTATTTTGTCCGACCAGTTAGAAAGCACACAGCCTCACAGCAGACATGTTTTGTTTGAAGCAGCTACAAAGAGCAGGTTCTGAGAATTTAGTCACTGTCATGTCACATCCTTTGAACATTTTGTTTTGCAAGTTTTGATAATTTAACTCAAATCTTAAGACTGCAATGCTTAAATAATTGCACTCAAAGTATTGCACATATTGTACAGTGAAATAGAACTTTTTGAAAGCAATCAGATGAAATGTTTGTTAATACTTCCATTTGAAAGAGACTTATGTATTATATACAGTTTTAGACAATTACTAAAATTTAGATTCCAGTTTTCGTAATATCGGAATAGAGTATTTTATCCCAAATGCGATTCTCATATGATCACACCCAAAATTGAAATGAAATACTTAGAAATTCCATTCAGGTTTCTGTCATCTCTGAGTCATCTATAAGTTAACCTAAAACAGACATGCAAACCAAACAGAATTCATCAGTAATCTGAAATAGTACATCATAGCAGCATGTCCAATGTTCTGTGATACAGGGCGGAAGTATGTTGGTCTCTACTCATGACTTATCAGTTAGCAAGTTCCTGTTAGTTCCTGTTATTGCTGTCTGGTAGTTACTAAGTGATGGCCAGACTGAAACACTGGGACAGAATTGTCCCAGATTTGCATTAAGTGCAATAGCAGGTGGGAAAAAGGATGTTTTACCTGCTGGCCACAATGGTGGGTTTTCACGCCATATCGTCCCAATCCCACCTCATTAATCATGCATTCCCAGGAAACACGCTATTTCGCTGGCAGGCAGCCTCCGATTTGCCCGCCACACTGTCACCTCACTCCTTCCTCACACCAGGCACCACATTTAAAGTGCAAGCGCGTGGACAACTCTCAGTGTGCTTCCATCCCAGGGCTGCTGCACAAAGGATATGGCCCTGAAAGCCAAGAAGACTGCAGTCCCCTGATTCAGTGACGCATCCCTGGAATGCCTTTTGGATACCGTTGGAGCCCACTGTGATGTCCTCGACTCCTGCTCTGGCCGCAGGAGGCCCACCAGTTTCGCCACTCCGGCTTGGGAGGCGGTGGCAGTGGAGGTCAGTGCGAACACTGCACAAAAGAGCTTCACCATCCAGTGCAGAAAGAGGATGAATGATCTCATCCATGCCACCAGGGTAAGGCAACCATCTCATCACTCTAAACTCACACACTCAAGCCCAGCACACATTCACTGGCATCTCATTCACTGCCAGCTCAAGGGACATCACCACTCTCTCTCTCACACGCACCCTCACATCTCCACCTGGCCTCATCTTCTCTAGGGGCTGCCTCCTCAGCCCTCACCCTCATGAGGCCACTTGCACAGATCAAAATGTGTCCCCACACACACCCTCGGGTGCCCCCCCCCTTCCCCAGTAATGCCCTATCTCTGCAGCTTCTTCTCTTGCCTAAGGCCACTTCTCCCCCTTCCCCAAGCAAGTTATAGCCCTGCAGCAGTTGAAAAGCCAACCCGCCTTTTGGCTGATCTAGTAAGTAGAGACCTGTTTGTGAGCCACCCTAAAAGTGATGTGGTGCTGCCTGCAGAGCCTGGCGCTGATGACAGCGAGTGACGCAAGGTAGGCAAACAAGCCTCAAAGCCACGAGTGAAGTGCAGCTCGCCAAGTGCATGTCACTTATGTTCAGTTGTGAAACACGTCACCATGATTCGTGCCTGGATGACTCACCATGGTGGGGATGATTCAGGTGAGCAGGGCTTATAATGATTTGCAGATGTGTTAAAATGAAGTTCCTGATATCTGGCGGCAGGAAAGGCAGCCCGCCATTGACGGGCAGAGCAGACAATCACAAACTGCTTTCACGATGTATGAAATCAATTTTTGGCCTTCCTGCCATATTGTCTGCTCACACCCGCCATGATGCCTGACGCCAATGGGCATGGAAAATCCTATGTCCCACTTGACCAATGTAGATTACTTCAAAATTATCTGTCTGCTTGACAGAGAAAAACTGCATGATTTAGGCATACTCGAAGAGAGAGAATAAAGCAAAATTTAAGTGATGAAGACACCATCGCCTGCAGATTATTACTACAGATGCATTAAGAAATAAAGTCCCAATTGTTAACTTTCATAAGTGAAACCGTAGATATCATGGCCTCATGTACTAGTCGCCACCAGGGTGGACAGTGATTATTGGGAAGTTTTCCCTTATAAGTATTCACCATCGTAGAAGGAACAATTAGCACTTGTATTGCAATATTACAATAAAAATGATGTATCAAGCAAGCATGCTTTGAGTAAAGTCCCTGGTGACATTTAAGTGGCTTAATACTTTAGCCCAGAGCTGTGACTGAGCTGAATTTCACTCCACAGTAAATATGCAATATGCCTAATTTTTCACAATGCATCAGAATGCAAGTCAGCTATACATTCAGCTTCAGTGCTTTCCACTTCATAGCTTTTCTTCAAAAAATTTTGAAAAACAAGCCAAATGCTATTGAGGCAAACTTTATATTGAGTGTTCCTTCTTATAAAAAGTGGGTGTGTGTGTCTGAGAGTGAGAAAGAATAAGAGTGCTCTGATTATGCAGCTACTGCAGTTTTTACATAGAAATACATATAAGTTAGAACACAAAAACATGCTATTCAGCCCACGTCTGTGTCAACATTTATCCTCCATGCGAACAGTAAATGTAATCTCATTTACCTATCCTACTTCCATATACTTTTAGACCCTTTTCCTTTAATCTACCTATACAATGTAATCTTGACATTGTAGCCTCAATTACTAACACTAGAAGGGAATTCCATGGTCTCAAAGAAGTGTGCAAAGAAGCTTTCCCTGCCTCAGAAATGTTCCATAAAATTCAAAAAGTGCACTAACAGGCTAAATTCTCAAGCCAATTAATTAGTCACCTGTATTTTGTTGACAGCCAAGGTAATTGCTAATTTTTTACAGCTGTGAGAGGGAGAGAGGCAGAAGATGCCTTTCCTCATTCTAATTTGATATGTTTCTATAAACCAAATAAGCAAATTAAACTTGCAAAGCAAACAAAGACCAAGAAGGTTCAGAGTTATACTGAGTGTTCTGATCTCAGATGGACAGCTGCGGCACAAGTCCCAGTTAATAAAGAGGGGGGTGTTTTGGAGGGTAATTAAATTCAGCCTGGGTTCCTACACTTGATCACAATAGGTGTCTTTTGTAGCATATACATGTGTTTGCTGAGTGAAGGTGGGAACATGATCGGCCATGGTCAAATAGAAAAGCAATGCTCACTGTCAAAACCGACATGAACATCAGCTTCTTTGAGAGATGCCAGTTGATCTTCACCACTTGTCTATCCATACCTCAGCATGATTTAATAATTTCAGGAGCGATGGAGAGATTTTTTTCAAATATATGGCATACAAAATTTATATTAGATTGATAGTAATTATAATGCAGTAACAATTATATGCTTCATGCAAATTTTTATCATTTATCATGTCTATTGAATCACAAAAACATTACAGCTCAGACATTTCTAGCACACTTTAAAATCAGTATTTTCCTAATTCCAGTTTTTCGATACTGAAATTCTGATTTTGATTAAAATAAAAAATAAATAAAATAATAAATAACAATAAACCTACAGACACAAAAATACAATAATGATTGGTGTTTATAAAAGGAGAATTATTTTTTCTTATTAATTGACACAGTTCAAAAATCTGTCAGCATTCTATTTTTTGATTATGTATCCTATATAGTTTCTACAATATGCAACACAGGGCACAGAATCTTTTGCAGCACAGTGCAGATCTCAATAACCACGATCAATGAATACTCTTATATGGATGTCATCATAAATCATGGGCATGGACAGCACAGCCAAGCAGAGTCAACAGAAAACAAAACATGAAATTATTAACATGATGCAATTTCAAATCTCTTATCTGTGGTTTACGGCAACCTATATACCTTGATTAGACAGCCTTGTACATTGCCTTCTGTTCTATGATACATGCATGACACATTTTTAACTTGCATTCTACAAGTTATATCTCTGTAACCTGCACTTGCAATATCAAATGTATAGATATTTTTCAAAACTTTGCACTTCAATACAGTATTAAACAACCATTGTGTTGTGATAGGAGTGATGTGGAACATCTACAATTCTCCATTAATAAGCTTATCACCAGTGCAACACCAGGTTCTAACAGATCATAGGCAGCTTTCAAATACAGAAACAAGGGAAAGATACATTTCATATTCAATTCCAGCTGGTAATAAGGAATTATCACAGAATCACAGTGCAGAAGAGGCCCTTCGGCCCATCAAGTCTGCAACGACACGTGAGAAACACCTGACCTACCTACCTAATTCCATTTACCAGCACTTGGCCCATAGCCTTGAATGTTATGACGTGCCAAGTGCTCATCCAGGTACTTTTTAAAGGATGTGAGGCAACCCACCTCCACCACCCCCACCAGGCAGCGCATTCCAGACCGTCACCACCCTCTGGGTAAAAAGGTTTTTCCTCACATCCCTCCTAAACCTCCTGCCCCTCACCTTGAACTTATACCCCCTTGTGACTGACCATTCAACTAAGGGGAACAACTGCTCCCTATCCACCCTGTCCATGCCCCTCATAATCTTGTACACCTCGATCAGGTCGCCCCTCAGTCTTCTCTGCTCCAACAAAAACAACCCAAGTCTATCCAACCTCTCTTCATAACTTAAATGTTTCATCCCAGGCAACATCCTGGTGAATCTCCTCTGCACCCCCTCCAGTGCAATCACATCCTTCCTATAATGTGGCGACCAGAGCTGCACACACTACTCCAGCTGTGGCCTCACCAAGGTTCCATACAATACCAACATGACCTCCCTACTTTTGTAATCTATGCCTCGATTAATAAAGGCAAGTGTCCCATATGTCTTTTTCACCACCCCACTAACACGCCCCTCTGCCTTCAGAGATCTATGGACACACACGCCAAGGTCCCTTTGTTCCTCAGAACTTCCTAGTGCCATGCCATTCATTGAATACTTCCTTGTCAAATTACTCCTTCCAAAGTGTATCACCTCACACTTTTCAGGGTTAAATTCCATCTGCCACTTATCTGCCCATTTAACCATCCCGTATATATCTTCCTGTAACCCAAGACACTCAACCTTACTGTTAACCACCTGGCCAATCTTTGTGTCATCCGCAAACTTACTAATCCTACCCCCCACATAGTCATCTATGTCATTTATATAAATGACAAATAATAGGGAACTGAGCACAGATCCCTGTGGTACGCCACTGGACACTGGCTTCCAGTCACTAAAGCATCCTTCTGTCATCACCCTCTGCCTCCTACAACTAAACCAATTTTGAATCCACCTTATCAAATTACCCTGTATCTCATGTGCCTTTGCCTTCTTTATGAGTCTCCCATGTGGGACCTTGTCAAAGGCTTTGCTGAAATCCATATAAACTACATCAATTGCACTACCCTCATCTACACACCTGGTCACCTCCTCAAAAAATTCAATCAAATTTGTTAGGCATGACCTCCCTCTGACAAAGCCATGCTGACTATCCCTGATCAAACCTTGCCTCTCCAAGTGGAGATAGATACTCTCCTTCAGAACTTTCTCCAATAGTTTTCCTACCACTGACGTGAGGCTCACTGGCCTGTAGTTCCCTGGTTTATGTCTACAACCCTTCTTAAATAGCAGAACCACATTAGCTGTTCTCCAGTCCTCTGGCACCTCCCCCGTGGCCAGAGAGGAATTAAAAATTTGGGTCAGAGCCCCTGCGATCTCCTCTCTTGCCTCCCTCAGCAGTCTGGGACACAAATCATCCAGACCTGGAGATTTGTCCACTATTAAGCCTGCTAACACCTCCAATACCTTGTCACTCCCTATATCAATTTGCTTAAGAACCTCATAGTCTCTCTCCCCGAGTTCGATACCTTCATCCTCATTCTCTTGGGTGAAGACGGACGTGAAGTATTCATTCAACACTCTAGCAATGTCCTCTGGCTCCACCCATAGATTGCCCCCTTGGTCCCTTATGGGCCCTACACTTTCCCTGGTTATCCTCTTCCCATTGATATACTTATAGAATATCTTGGGATTTTCCCTACTTTTACCATCCAGAGCTTTCTCATATCCCCTCTTTGCTCTCCTAATTGCTTTCTTAAGCTCCACCCTGCACTTTCTGTACTCCACTAATGCCTCTGCTGATTTGCTTCCCTTGGTAAAAGCCTCTCTTTTCCTTCTCATCGTAACCTGAATATCTCTGGTCATCCATGGTTCTCTGGGCTTGTTACTCCTTCCTATCACCCTAGAGGGAACATGTTGAGCCTGTACCCTCCCCATTTCCTTTTTGAACACCCCCCACTGTTTCTCTGTAGATTCCCCCACAAGTAACTGTTCCCAGTCTACCTTGGCCAGATTCGGCCTTATTTTACTAAAATCCACTCTCCCCCAATCCAAAACATTTTTTTTGCAACTTGTCGATTTCTTTGTCCATAACAAACTTAAACTATACCATGTTGTGGTCGCTATCGTTAAAATGCTCGCCCGCCACCTCCTCAGCCATCTGTCTGGCTTCATTCCTCAGAATTAGGTCCAGCAATGCACCATCCCTTGTTGGACCCTGTACATATTGACCTAAAAAGTTCTCCTGTACACATTTTTTAAAAACTCACATAACTGTGTAACTCAAAACAACCATACATTATTCTAAGTTTGTGCTGCAGTAGATTGCAAACTCTGTCACAAGACTGAGCTTTTCTCTGATAGATATGCAGTTACCAAAAAAATTCCTATGTAACATCCTCTACTTTTCCGCCTTCCCCGGCAAATAACAAGAGATGGCGATTTCAAATGGTTTCTGACGTCTCCACAAACAGTATAGGACACCTCATCATTGGTTCACTAATGATACTTCAATGCTTCTTAAATGTGTCACAGATAAGATGATGCAATCTCAAATTGTGGTCAAATACATGTCGCCATGCTTTAATTCTGTGAATTGTACAACAACCAAGCTATAAACATTTTCCTGAGAGACAGCCAAAAACATCTCTCTGACCAGAAGCTACACAAAATAAATAGAAAATGAATTGTGGAACTGTTTTTTCCAATTTTCTTTTCCTCCTCATTTCTTTTTTTTCCCCAAAAATTGATGCTTCATAAACCAGGTGGGTTACTATTTCAGAGTCAACTGAAGTGGAAAGGTTTTACTTCACAAATTTAATTTTTGATACCGTAGAAAAGATAACATTATATCCTTGGCCCTTCAGGGTTATCAGAGTACTTCTTAGCTGGAATTTTTATTTTCAATTCAAATAGAATGAGCAGAGCTTATCAGAATTACCAAGGAAACACACAAATAAGCCTCGGCAACATTAGCTGTCGTGATGCATAGAATCATAGAATGGCTACAGCACAGAAGGAAGGTTTAGCCTGCCTTGCCCCTGCCTGCTCACTGCAAGAGCAACTGAGCTACTCCCACTCCCCGCCCTTTCCTGTCACCCTGCAAATCTTTCTCTTCAGATAATTATCTAATTCTCTATTAAAAGCCACAATTGAATGTGCCTCCTCCACACGTTCAAGCAGTGCATTTCAGAGCCTAACCACTCACTACATAAAAACAATTTTCCTAGTATTGCCTTTGGTTCTTTGATTCAACCCTTCCCCCTTTGGGAACAGTTTCTCCCTGACCTCTCATGATTTTGCACATCTATATCAAATGCCCCCTCAATCTTCTCTTCTTTGAGGAGAATAACCCCAGCTTCTTCAATCTTTTCACGTAACTAAAAAGTCAACCCTCGAAGAATTCTCACAAATATTTTCTGTATCCTCTGTAATACCTTCACTTCCTTCCTAAAGTGTAGTGCCCAGAATTGGACACAATACTCCAGTTGAGGTCGAATCAGTTTTTAATAAAGAGACACCATAAGTTGCCTGCTTTTGTACTCTTGCCTCTATTCATAAAGCCCAGAAATCCATAACAACCACTTTCTCAACTTACCCTTCCAGTGTTAATGTTCTGTGCACATATACCCCCAGGTCTCTTTGTTTCTGTACACATATTAAAACTGTGCCCTTTATTTTTAAATTGCTTCTCCTCATTCTTTCTACCAAAATGTAACACTTAACAATTCTCTGCATTAAATTTAATCTTCCATATGTCTGCCCATTCCATCAGCCTGTCTAAGTTCTCTAGACTATCACTATCCTCCTCACAGTTCACAATATTTGCGAGGGAAGAGAAATACTCCCATCAAAAGAGAAGTCATGCAAATGACAAGACTAAAGAGGTGAACTCAATGATTAGTCTTTCTGAACCAGACCAAACTCTGGGAGAGGGGCTTTTGTTTTGCTTGTCTTTAGAGATTATTTGTTTAACAGTCAAATTTTAAACTACATCAGCTCAGGCATGTGTATCAAGAAACAAACTATATGTTTCACCTTGCAAGATCAAATGTACCCAAGTTTAACCAATATTTTGCTACACTATTTGGAAATTGATTTAACAGTCACTTGGTGGTATAGAACTTGACTATTACTGAAAAGAGAGACATGCTGTTGAAGCTTTTCATCTTACACTCATCAGGACAAACACAAGAATGGCAAATTTCAAAAGATCACAACAATTTATACTACAGGAGAAAAGTTAGCAAGCCAATTTTGATTTGCCAAGGCTTTGCCATGGAGAAAGCAATAGGGAAGGAGGGGGGGAGATGGTGATGGAGTGGTAATGTCACTGGACTAGTAATCTAGAGGCCCAGGCTAATGCTCTGCGGATATGGGTTCAAATCCCACCATGGTAGCCGCTGGAATTTGAATTCAGTTAATAAACCTGGAATATAAACGGCTAGTCTCAGTAATGGTGACCATGAAACTATCATTGATTGTTGTAAAAACCCATCTGGTTCACTAAAGGAAATCTGCCATCCTTACCTAACATATGACTCCAGACAGAGTGGTTGACTCTTAACTGCCCTCTGAAATGGCCTAGCAAGCTGCTCAGTTCAACAGCATTTAGGGATGGGTAGCACATGCTGGCCTTGCCCGCATCCCATGAAAGAAAAAAAAGGCTCTCCAAACTCCTGGGGAATTCAAAAAGGCTTTGCAAAGCATGGGTCCCTATTCCAGCCGCAATAGTGGCTTTTCACACCATATCATCCCAAATTAATTATTCATTCCTGGTGGGCGGGCTCTCATTCACCTGCCATGCCATCAACTCACCACTTCATCATGCCAGGCACCAGATTTAAAGTACAGCCGCACTTAGTGCTTCCAGCCCAGGATTGCAGCAAAGAAGACATGATCCCTAGAGGCAAGAAGGCTGCAGCCCTCGAGCGCCTTTTGGATGCTATGGAGGCCCGTTGTGATGTCCTCTACCCCCACGCTGGCCGCAGGAGGGGCAGCTACATTACCACTCCAGCTTGATAGGCAATGGCAGTGGTGATCAGTGCCAATGCTGCACAGAAGAGGTTGGCCATCCAGTGCAGATAGAGGATGAATGATCTCATCAGTGCCGCCAGGGTAAGGCAACCGTCTCATCACTCTAAACTCACACACTCAAGCCCATCACACATTCCCTGGCATCTCACTCACTGCCAGCACAAGGGACATTCTTACACACATACCCTCACATGTCCATCTGGCCTCATCTCATCTGGAGACTGCCTCCTCAGCCCTCATCATCTTGAGGCCACTTGCAAAGGTCAACTTGCAAGGCACCCATACATACCCTGGGATACCCTCCCTCCCTAGTACAGCTCTCGTCCTGCAGATTCTTCCCTTGCCTACCCATGAGCCCTCCTAAAAGTGATGTGGTGCTGTCTGTGAAGCCTGGCGCTGATGACTACAAGTGCAGTCTGAAGCAAGGTAGGCAAACAAACCTTGAAGTCCCAAGCGAAGTGCAGCCCACCAAGTGTATGCCTTATACATGCTGTTGCGAAACACATCACCGTGTTTTCCTGCCAACATGGGCAGACAATCCAGCGGGCTGGCCTTATGCTGATTATGCTGATGTATTACAATGAGGTTCCCAATGTCCGACGGCGGGCAACGCAGCCCACCAACGGCAGGCAGAGCAGATGATCGTAAACAGATTTCACGACACCATGAAACCGATTTTTGGCTTTCTTGCATATTGTCTGCTCACGCCACCAAACACGCCCAACGCCGGTGGGCACGGAAAATCCCAGCCAATGTCTTTTTGGACTGACAGCAGCATCCTGTTAATGGAATTGATTTAACTAGGCATAGATTTGCCTCACTTACATCTGCCGACATTACATTATTTTTAACCTGTCCAGTAACTAGTATGTCTAGGGACTTAGATTTGTATGGTACATGTTTCTAACTACAGTGCAAATATGTAATATACAGCATATTAAGGTGGAATAAGTAAACAGATTTTATTTAAAATGGTACCCTTATAAACCTAACTATTAGACAAATATCAGTCTCAGTGGCTTTGTCCACAACAAAGAAATTTTATAGCACCTTTCACAAGCTGAGGACATGAGAAAGTGCCCAACTAATTAAAGACTGAAGTGTGTTCACGTTCTAGTGTAGGGAATCAAGGCAGTAAAATTATACACGGTAAGGTCCCACCAATAGCAATGAGATAAACGATCAGAAAATCTGCTTTTAGTGATGTTGGTAGAGTGATAAATTTGGTCAGGAGGGAAGGGAACTCCACTGCTCTTTAAATATATCCACCTGGGTGGCCACATGGGGCCTTGATATAATGTCTCATCTCAAACCAATGCACCTCCTTCAGTATTGCACTGAAGTATCAGTATTGCACTGAAGTATCAGTCTGGATTATGTGCTCAAATTACTGAATTGGAATTTCTGTCCAAAGGTGAGAGTGTGCTCCTGAGCCAAAGCTGGCACAGTAAGGCTGAAAAATGACTAATTTAGAACGATTTGTTTTTAAAAGAACTTACTTCATTTAAGAGTGGATTTTTGCAGATGCTTATGAAAGTACCATTGCCAAGGTTACGACAACAATTTTCTTAGAAAAGACACATGTTTATGTTTAACTGTTGCGATATAATTGATGCCTTTACAGTCATTCTTAAAAGGCAATCGGGTTAGGATCTGAAACTTCCAAAATTGTAACTTATCTTCGTACTTGTGTAAGAGTTCTTACAAATCGACACCAAGTTAAATCGTCACATATTTAATGCTTTTTGATTATTGCCTGTGCTCCTCCGTGTTTCAACACAATACCTGATATTCTTATGTTTTAACCTAATGTTTATAACCATTGCAATGCTATTCATTTTGTTTTTACATGGGTTTGATGATCGGATATGATACCTTACCAACTTTCACGTCCACTGCAACCAAAATCAAAGCTGATGACATGAGATGATTTAAACTTACCAGCCTTCCAGAAGCCTGCACTCCTTTTCACTCTTTTCCGCTCACAGTAGTCAGGTTAAAGAGGGTGTTTTCATTCCCATCCAATTCAACAGGAATATTGACGGCTAGATTCACAAAACGCATTAACTTGCTCAGTCTCCCGGTTTTGGACCTGACGTCTCAGCTCAAGAAAAATGTTGCTGTTCTTTAATGAAGTCTCATCGCACCACCAACCCCCCCCGGCGCCTTTTTTCACTTCCGTTTCACAACAGCCTGTGCATTGCCCAACAGGAAAGGTGCATTTTCAGCTGGGTTTTAAAATGCGGAAATGATTACTGGTCTTCAGCAGTAACTTTGCCGTGTGTGTGTGTGTGTGTGAATATTGTCCATCGGAGTGTGGCTGAACTGTGAATATTGTCCATCAGAGTGTGAAGGAGCTGGGAATATTGTCCATCAGAGTGTGACTGAACTGTGAATATTGTCCATCAGGGTGTGTGACTGAACTGTGAATATTGTCCATCAGGGTGTGTGACTGAACTGTGAATATTGTCCATCAGGGTATGTGACTAAACTGTGAATACTGTCCATCAGGGTGTGACTGAGCTGGGAATATTGTCCATCAGAGTATGTGGCTGAACTGAGAATATTGTCCATCAGAATGTGACTGAACTGTGAATATTGTCCATCAGTGTGTGCGCCTGAACTGTGAATATTGTCCATCAGGGTGTGTGACAGAACTGGGAATATTGTCCATCAGAGTATGTGGCTGAACTGAGAATATTGTCCATCAGGGTGTGTGACTGAACTGTGAATATTGTCCATCAGGGTGTGTGACAGAACTGTGAGTATTGTCCATCAGAGTGTGTGGCTGAACTGTGAATATTGTCCATCAGAGTGTGACTGAGCTGTGAATACTGTCCATCAGAGTGTGACTGAACTGTGAATATTGTCCATCAGGGTGTGCGCCTGAACTGTGAATATTGTCCATCAGAGTGTGTGACTGAACTGGGAATACTGTCCATCAGAGTGTGTGGCTGGCTGAGCTGAGAATATTGTCCATCAGAGTGTGACTGAGATGGGAGTATTGTCCATCAGAGTGTGTGGCTGGCTGAGCTGAGAATATTGTCCATCAGAGTGTGACTGAGATGGGAGTATTGTCCATCAGAGTGTGTGGCTGAACTGTGAATATTGTCCATCAGGGTGTTCGCCTGACCTGTGAATATTGTCCATCAGTGTGTGGCTGAACTGTGAATATTGTCCATCAGAGTATGTGGCTGAACTGTGAACATCGTCCATTAGAGTGTGTGGCTGAATTGTGAATCCTGTCCATCAAAGTGTATGGCTGAACTGTGAATATTGTCCATCAGGGTGTTCACCTGACCTGTGAATATTGTCCATCAGTGTGTGGCTGAACTGTGAATACTGTCCATCAGAGTGTGTGGCTGAACTGTGAATATTGTCACCAGGGTGTGGCTGAACTGTGAATATTGTCCATCAGGGAGTTTGCCTGACCTGTGAATATTGTCTATCAGGGTGTGTGGCTGAACTGTGAATATTGTCCATCAGAGTGTGGCTGAACTGTGAATATTGTCCATCAGGGTGTGCGCCTGAACTGTGAATATTGTCCATCAGAGTGTGTGGCTGAACTGTGAATATTGTCCATCAGAGTGTGTGGCTGGACTGTGAATATTGTCCATCAGAGTGTGGCTGAACTGTGAATATTGTCCATCAGGGTGTGTGGCTGAACTGTGAATATTGTCCATCAGAGTGTGTGGCTGAACTGTGAATATTGTCCATCAGAGTGTGGCTGAACAAGGAGTCACCCGCAGCGGCAGCTGTACTGGGGCTCAGGTCCTGGAGAGTGGCGAGCCGTTGCTTTTGAACTGGTTTTACCCCACAAAAGATTTCTTTCTCCGGCGACACTCACTTTAATTGATGTAAAATTCAAGTGTCGGGTAAACCTTTTTTATTTTCACCTTGCTATATCAGCGGTGGTGTTGCAATGCTATGAAGGAGTAGCTGGAGGTGCAGCTCTGTACCTGCAGGAGGGAGTGCAGCGCTCAGGGGCACTGGGAGGCAGCAGCTTTCCCTTCACATTGGAGCTTGCTGCAGCTGAAGGTCTCCTTCCACCTGATCTTTAACATGCACCCTCTCACATGACTGACCGGCTTCTATTTTTTTGCCACTACTGCTTCCCGCCAAAAGCATTCGGCTGAACAAAACGGAACGATTGAACTTTGCACACCACGAATTTGCAAAAGATGTTAGGAGATGATGATGGGGAGTAAAAACTGCTATAATCCAGATTAGAGAAAGCGAGATCTCCAAGGAAGCCTCAGCAAACTCGGTGACACTGCACCCTCCGAACAGGATCGGTATTTGTGAAAGTTCAGGAAAATAAACATTTATCACACCGTTTAATTTAATTTTAACAGTTATAACAAAAATGTTTATTACTCATCCTTTACATTTCCAAGGGCTTGGTGACGCTTGCTTTGTTGGATGGATGGAGGTCAAAGGGGCCATTTCACAAACATGTAAATTGAACACAAAAACAAAAATACCTGGAAAAACTCAGCAGGTCTGACAGCATCTGCGGAGAGGAACACAGTTAACGTTTCGAGTCCGTATGACTCTTCAACAGAACTAAGGAAAAATAGAAAAGAGGTGAAATATAAGCTGGTTTAAGTGGGGGTGGGACAGATAGAGCTGGATAGAGGGCCAGTGATAGGTGGAGATAGCCAAAAGATGCCATAGACAAAACGACAAAGAGGTGTTGAAGCTGGTGATATTATCTAAGGAATGTGATAATAAAGGTACAGATAGCCCTAGTGGGGGTGGGGTGGGGGGAAGGGATCAAAATAGGCTAAAAGGTAGAGATAAAACAATGGATGGAAATACATTTAAAAATAATGGAAATAGGTGGGAAAAGAAAAATTTATATAAATTATTGGAAAAAAGGGGGATCGGAAAGGGGGTGGGGATGGAGGAGAGAGTTCATGATCTAAAATTGTTGGACTCAATATTCAGTCCGGAAGGCTGTAAAGTGCCTAGTCGGAAGATGAGGTGCTGTTCCTCCAGTTTGCATTGAGCTTCACTGGAACAATGCAGCAGGCCAAGGACGGACATGTGGGCATGAGAGCAGGGTGGAGTCTTGAAATGGCAAGTGACAGGGAGGTCTGGGTCATGCTTGCGAACAGACCGAAGGTGTTCCGCAAAGCGGTCACCCAGTCTGCGTTTGGTCTCTCCAATGTAGAGGAAACCGCATTGGGAGTAGCGAATGTAGTAGACTAAATTGAGGGAAGTGCAAGTGAAATGCTGCTTCACTTGAAAGGAGTGTTTGGGCCCTTGGACGGTGAGGAGAGGGGAAGTAAAGGGGCAGGTGTTGCACCTTCTGCAGTTACATGGGAAGGTGCCGTGGAAGGGGGTTGAGGTGTAGGGGGTGATGGAGGAGTGGACCAGGGTGTCCCAGAGGGAACGATCCCTGCGGAATGCCGCCGGGGGTGTGAAGGGAAGATGTGTTTGGTGGTGGCATCATGCTGGAGTTGGCGGAAATGGCGGAGGATGATCCTTTGAATGCGGTGGCTGGTGGGGTGATAAGTGAGGACAAGGGGGACCCCATCATGGTTCTGGGAGGGAGACGAAGTTGTGAGGGCGGATGCGCGGGAGATGGGCCGGACACGGTTGAGGGACCTGTCAACCACTGTGGGTGGAAAACTTCGGTCAAGGAAGAAGAAAAACATGTCAGAGGAACTGTTTTTGAAAGTGGCATCATTAGAACAGATGCGACGGAGGCGAAGAAACTGAGAGAATGAGATGGACTCCTTACAGGAAGCAGGGTGTGAGGAGCTATTGAAGTAAATTGAACTATACATCTGAGTGGAGAGGATTCCTCCTCAGTTCTTACATTCAGAATGACCTCTGCAAATAAACAATAGATCTTATAACCTTTATTTCTCACTTGTGCCTGGTTGCTGACTTGTACCAAGACAGTATTCTTCCATGTTAAAACAGAAATTGCTGGGAACTCTCAGGAGGCAGGATCATTATCAATCTGAAACATCATCTCTGTTTCTCTCCATAGACGCTGCCTGAACTCCTGAGTATTTGCAGCGTTTTCTGTTTTTATTCCAGCATCTGCAGTATCTTGCTTTTGCAATATTCTTCCAGCAAGCCTATTAAAAGTGTGTCCCTTCTTAGCTCTGTTCTGCAAAAGAATGACTACTGAACGTGTCCATTTGCAGATTTTTTAAAATTACGTTTTTGTCAGTGAGTTGCCATGTTAAGCCAGCATTTAAGCTAAATTGCTTGCTTTCCAGTAACTGAAAGGACCAATGTCTCTTCAGGGTCCTTCCAGCTCTCAACCCACATGATATCTGAAGGTCAGCAAGCAGCATGGAGCAAGAACCCTACCAAAGAATGTACCAAACCCTCAATCTGTTGTCCAAAAGTATCCATGTGGAAGTGCCAAAAAGCCAACTCCACTCAATTTATCTAGTGAATTATCTGAATGAAGTAGCAGCTTTTCCTGACAAATTACTATGTAATGCTCTTTCTGTCCTAAACTAGCAAATCATCTTGGGCCTGGTTCTTTGGCAGTGCCACCAGGATGATATATTTCCCAGCAGCCCATTTGTGTGTATTGACTAGGAGCAAGCTATTTGAAAGTGATCTATCCTCAAAGGTAGTTAAGCAGTTGGGTTCTTAATACAATGGGCAATTCACACATTGTCCCCAGCACTGAGACAGTGATGGATGTTAACCTTGCAACATTATATGCTTTTGGGCACTCAATTCGTCTCAAATCAATGGGTTCACCCAGGAATCACTGGAGTGTGATTTAAAGGTGCAGTTGGTGGCAGATCTCCCCTCCTTTGCTTCAAGACACAACATAAGAAATAGGAGAAGTAGGTCAATCAGTTCATCAAGCCTATTTTTCAATAAGATCATGGCTGATCTGACTGTGGCCTTAACTCCACTTTCCTGCCTGTCCCCTATAACCCTTGACTCCCTTGTCAATCACAAATCCTTCTAACTCAGCCTTGAATAAATTCAGTGACCCAGCTTCCACTGCTCACTGGGTTAGAGAATTCCAAAGATTCACAACCCTCAGAGAAGAAAATCCTTTTTATCTCTGTCTTAAATGAACGACCCCTGTTACAAAGGCGAGGCTTTATAGGATGCTGATGCTGGACGGAGAGAGAGAGAGAGAGAGAGAGGGTAAAATAGCAGCTGTTATGAACAGCACAGAAAAGACTTGTTTGTTAGCCACCAGACAGGATACTGATGGAAGCTCGTTCTCTGGTCAAAGAGAGAGATAGGACTTGTGGAGATTTAAGGACACTGGAAGATTCCCCAGCACGGCCAGGAGAAGGAATCGCTGGAGTGGGCCTTGTTGCTGGAAATCGGTTCAGGGATTCTCAGAAGACTGAGGGAAACGACTTTCGACAGACGCTGGACTTTACAACTCAGCAAAACGGAGAGAAGCACTGGGAGTATCTTTAGACTGGTTCCTGTAAACACTACAATTCTGCTGAGAGATAGTGTTGTAACGTATAAATGTGGGTTGGGTTTTTCAGTCATATTAAGTAGGAAAATCCTTTCTGTAGTTTAGTGTATTATTGCCTACTAAGTAATGTTTAGTCAATGTTGATTTTAGTTTGTTACATTAAAAGTCTAAAAATGTGAAATCTTTGTGATCCTTTGAGTCAGAATTAAATCTTTTAAAAACTTATTGGTCTCTACAGGGATTACAACACAGCTTATTCTGAAACTATTACCCCCATGTTCCAGATTGCCCCACAAGGGGAAACATCCTCTCAGCGTCTACCCTGACAAGCCCCCTCAAAATCTTTTATGTTTCAATAAAATCACCTCTCATTTTTCTAAACTCTAATGAATATAGGCCCAACCTTTCCTCATAAGATAACTCTTCCGTTGCAGGAGTAAATCTACTGAACATTCTCTGAACTGCTTCCAATTCAAGTATATCCCTCCGTAAATGAGAACAAAACTGTATGCAGTATTCTAGGTGTGGTCACAGCAATACCCTGTACAGTTGTAGCAAGACTTCCCTGCTTGTATATGGTTGGGATCTGGAATGCACTGCCTAAGCATGTGGTGGAGGCAGTTTAAATCTTTTTTTTTTTAAAAGGGAATTGGATAATTACCTGGAGAAAAAAATTGCAGGGGTATGGGAAAGGGCCAGGGTACAGGGCAAACGGAGAGGCCATGCAGAGCTGGCATGGACCCAATAGGCCAAATTGCCTCTGTTCTCTAACCATTCTATGATTCTAGGTGTTAGTGGCACAGCAAGTAACAGCAACTGTTCTATAACAGAAATGCATCATTTATGTCAATTTTTTTCTTATGGTTGCTACCAAACTCCTGATCTTCCATTTCCAGGTTGTGGCCCAGCCATCATTCAAATATTTTTTTGAGACACCTGTCTGGCATATATATTTACCGTGATTTGGCAATGGGTCAAAAAAAAAAGCAACATTAAATAGGAATTAGATAAAAGTAGCTACGTATGTCAAGGTATTTTTAAACAAGATGTACTGGACAAGCTTGTGATCTGGCAAAATATGATCTATATGCTTGAAGATGTCTGTAACAGTGTAACTATGATTGAACTACCATTGCCACCAACAGGTCTGGATTTTCTTCAAGACAAGGATTGTTTGAAGAACATTTAGCAAGGCAGCAATGCTGTATACAAGTATTAGAATGGTTAGATTTTGAGGTGCAGTTCTCTACTTTTCAAGGAATTGAGGTGTAACACCATCAGTTTTACAGAAGCTCTTCTGAAACAATAATCTTTGTAGAGGTAGATGGGTCACTGTTAAAGCAACATTTGAGCTGGGGCCATGGACAGGTAACTTACTGAACACATCTGGTGCTGATGTCAGCCTTGACTTTGGTAGTTCATCTTCACCTCAACACTATAACCTGCACGTTCTTCCACCAAAATGAAAACTCTATAACCTTGAGCCAATTTATCTTTCTCCATTTAACTTTGTTCATCTGAACAGGTCAATTCATCTTTTACAAGAACAAAACACTGCAGAAACTGAAAATCTAAAATAAACACAGAAAATACTGGAAATACTCAGGTCAGACAGCATCTGTGGTGAGAGAAACAGAGTTAACATCTCAAGTCAATTACCTTTCATCAGAACTGTGAAAAGTTTGATGTAGAAGGTTTTAAGCAAGTGAAAGGGGGAGGGTGGAAAAGAACAAAAGGGCAGGTCTGTGATAGAGTGGAAGGCAGTTGAGATTAAATGACAAAAGAGTTGATAATAGTTCTAGCTTTTCCCAGTTCTGAAAAAAGGTCATCGACTGGAACATTGCTGTCTGTTCTGCTTCAGCATTTTCTGTTTTTATTTTATCTTTTACAAATATCATTCTAAAAATGCTCTTTTTGGGGGAATTACTTAGATCAAGAACAAAGTAAAACCCTCCTTGTCTTTTTGTAATTTGAAATATCTCATGTTGTGGTACTAACTGAGGCTGGGCTTCTTTTGGCCAAAGAGAAATAACTGTTTCAATGCTCAGTTGAAAAAAATTAAAATGGTGAAACAAGAACCAATATTGTACTTAAAGGCACAGACTTCGCATAAAGTTTAAACCCCAAGAACATCCAATTTGAATTTCTTGCAAAACAAAAATGCTATTTTAGCACTACTGTTGTCTTAGTAAAGTAGTTACAGCTATGCTCCAAAGCAGGGAAAGAAGAACAGAATATGCCTAAAATAATGTTGAGTGTCATTAATTGTCTCTTCCTACTGACAGCTGTGATTTTTAAGTGTATGTCAAACTGTTCTCCAACAGACTTTGCTGACTAATCAAAGGCATACTGTTGACACTGTCTTGGCCACATGCACTAGTTTCAGTAGAAAATGCAGGTAAATGCACCGCCTATATATTTACTTCAAAAACATTTACCATCATTCAATGGTTGTTGCAGTCTTTTGCTAAAGTTTAGAATTCTAGTGCGAATTTATCAGACACAGTGCACCTAAGTGCAGTTTATATATTTTTGCTCAGCAGTTGTCACAGTACTTATTTTTTCAGTGGTTGTGAACAATGTTGACTTGCACAATGGAAGGCCAGATCCACCACTTTTCTTCATCCATCAACAACTGCAACTTGCAATTATATAGCACATTTAGTGTAATAAAACATCCCAAGGCACTTAACAAGGGAATTACAAAACAAAGTATGACACTGAGCAACATAATGAAATATTAGGGCAGATGACCAAAAGTTTGCTCAAAATGGGAGGTTTTAAAGGGTGTCTTAAAGGAAGCAGGGTGAAGAGATGGAGGTATTTAGGAAGGGAATTCCAGGGATAAAGATGGAAGGCAACTAAAGACAATTGGTAATGGAGAAACAAGTAAAATTAGAGATGTTCAAGAATTATATGAACGCATGTACCTGAAAAGGGTTGTGGGGCTGGATGAGATTACAGAGATAGGGAGGGGCAAAGCCAAAGAGGGTTTGGAAAGCAAGAATGAGATTTTTAAAATCTAGGTGTTGCTTAACCAGGAGCTAGTGTAGCTCAGCAAGCATGGGGTGAATGGGATTTGGTGCGGGTTTAAGACTTGTGCAGCAGAGTTTTGCATGTCCTCAAGTTTACAGAAGGTAGAATATGGAAGGCCAGCCAAGAGTGCATTAAAATAATCCAGTTCAGAGGGAAGAAAAACATGGATAAAGCTTTCAGCAGGTGAGCTGAGCCAATGGCAGAATCGGGTAATGTTACGGAGGTGGATATGTGGTCGGAAGCTGCATTGTTTGGGATTGAGTTAATCGTGTATCTGAAAAGCCTGACAAAATTCACATGCAGTTAGTTTAAAAAAAACTTAAGACAGCATGTCATGGACGTGGGAAGACCATTTATTTTATTAGCAATTACATGTAAACTCCTGAGTTAACAGGAGGTTTCCTGGGAAAACCAGTTACAAGACTGCAAATCATTCAAAAAAAATCAGAACAATGCTTGCTAGGACCGACATTTATCAATGGAAACCTAAAAATGAAACAACGGAAAGGACAACAAAAATTAGATCAGCAATTTAAAAGTTACTGGGAGTTGAGGTCCAACAGTTGAAGCAGGGCATATGCAATATACTAGGTCTGGTTATTCTAAGTTAGAAGTTTTAACTGGCAGTTGGACAGAAGTGAAAACACAAATTAAAGTGGAACCAGCAGAGCAAATTAGTACAAAGAAATCAGTGGGGATGGGGGCGGTGGGGGGGGGGGGCGAAGAAGAGTAACTGCTTTCAACAGTGTTAGTAAATCATCAGAAGAGGAAAAGAAACTTAAAAAGCAGCTGTTTCAAGAAAAATGTCATGTGACGTGCAGAGTTAGCAGTTATAGAGGCAATTCCAAAAGATAAAACAAGCCGCAAATTCTGGAAATACACAGCCAATTTGGTCAACATCTATAAACAGAAAAGCTGGTTCAACACTTGTTTAGAACCTTAATTAGAACTCCAGTCTGATGAAGGGTTTACATTAGCAACATCAACTTATCTTTTCTCTTTATAGACTGAGATTTTCTATGTATTCCCTGCATTTTCTGCAGAGGCAGTACAGATCATATTACAAAAATGTTGTACATCCTAAGTTACAGCACATCAGTTAAAGGTTCACTTTGCCATAATTACAAATTTTATCAGAGACTCAAACCTGATAAAACAAACGGTGTAAAATATTGTATACTTGCAAGATGAAGTGGCCAAGCAAACCTAATACAAGATACAGATAAGAAACCACAAATTGCCAAGTAGTGAGAACAGGTCAACTGCTCTCAAGAGTCATTGATGTTTTTAACTTGGCAAGTTTTATGCTTTGTATGAATGACTGTAAAAAAGTTTAAGGCAAACCATATAAACCTGTTCGATTTTTCATTTTCAAAAGTATGCGTATTTTCAAGGATGTTGTGATGTCTCAGAAATAGTGGTTCATTTATTACTTAACAAATCATTCAATGTAACTCGTAAAACTTTTAAAATGCTGGCAAAGATTCCCAATGGAATTAATATCATTTTTCAACTACTGCTCCATCTATTATGGCAATTCACCATAGTTGTTACTGTTATTTGGTGTGCAGCTATTTTAAGTTCCCTTTTACATCAGTCAAGTTACAAGCTGTGAATGTACAAACTGCTGCAGAACACCCTAAATGTCAAGCATTATATAGTCAAAAATTGTGAAATACTTATTTCCTATGACAAAAATTATATAACTATTTGCAATTGAAGCAAAGTTTCCATTCACTCCTAAATAGTTTTGTTTGCCTCCATCTATTATACAGTACTGATTTTGTTAAAAATGAATCAGCAGCATTACTGAAGCAATGTAACTTATTCAATTACTACATGTAATAACTAAGGCTAAAAATTGCATTCTTCAATGTAAATATTAGTAAAAATGATTAACTTGGAATATCAACTTGGCATGACCTCCACCTGACTAAAAATATCTACTAAATCCAAGTTATTGGATAGTAGTTTTCTTGTACTTCTGATGTATATTTGCTAACACAAGTTCATAGAATTTAAAATCTAATCATATTTGTTACAGCTTTGAGATCAATACCTACAACTAGTATAATCTCAATTAAGATTTTTTCTGGTAATGATTCAATGTGAGGATATTTACAGTACAAGTTCTGTATCAACTTGTGTCTTCGCAGGAAATCTGAAGCCATCGTAATTTTAAGTGTAAATGGTGAGTTTGTGTGGAAGAATCAATGTTGTATTATCAATATCTTCACTTCCAGCTGTACAGTTTGTCATAAGCTTAAGTGGGACACTCACCAGTTTGGCCATTTAGGTGCTGGTAATGTGCCACTTATGAAGCTGATTGAGTCACTTGCTTGTGACTTAGACCGATTGTAAAGTGTGTTGCAAATAAAACCTCATTGCTGAGCTGGGCAATGCTTTGGAGCATTCTGACAGGGAAAGTAGTTCCTTAATGGCATAGTTGATTAAATGTCAGGGTGGTGGGGGGGCAGGAGGGGCTCAATTATCAAGGACCTCTGAAGAGATCCTTCCTCATTGCAAACAATACCTAACATAATGTTTAAGGAGATTGATGTTACTTGTCATATGGATTAAAATACCTGTATGACTGAGCAATAGAGGTATAGTTTTCACCATTGGTTTACGAATCAAATGCCCATTTTCTGTATTTTTTTTGCATCTTGTGGAAACAAATGGCAACGTTTTCAAAGAAATAACTCAAACAAAAAAAAGAGAACATCTGATTTTTCCTCACCACTCCAATTGGCTTTATTCAGTTTACTTCTTTGATCATTTGTTCCTAGAGCAATAGTAACTAAGTCCATGCCTTTCCAGGTACAGTCCCCATCATCACCACAAGAAGCTTGATGTTTCTGGTATTGATTTTAAAGCACCATAAAGGAAAGTTAAAAGGAAAATTGTACTGTGAGCCTTTCTAGTAATGTTTCAGTTTACAAGTTGTGTAAACACAGATATCGGTAGTCAACACTTACTGGGTTCTTAGTTGGATGAATGATATTTGGTCATGATTTTACGAATGAAGAATTCAAGTCAGAATTATAGCAGGATTGAAGGGTCAACAGATATGCATGCATAAAAGTTCAAGGAACAAAAGTAGTATCCATTAGAATAGAATGCTGGGAAATTACTGAGGAAATTAAGTGTGATATCACTTGTTCTTAGACTTCAACTTAAAATTTGTACTTTCACAACATAGAAAAGCCAAAAATTGGGACCAACACAGATTTATGCTGCCAGATCTATAAGGATGTATTTAGAAGGAAATTTTGTGATCACTCCATTTGGTAAAATACAATATGAATATTTACTATTACACCTGAGACAAGGAAATATTAAAACTTCCTTCAAAATATTTGATAGGAACAATTCTGTTCATACAGCATCTTTAACAGTTGTACAAATATCTACATGCTGCATACAGAATTAAACAGTATTAAAAATGTTGCGTTTCACTTTTCCAGATGCCATGTGCTACTTAAAGCCTTTAACTTAGTGTATTTCAACAGCTGCTGGAGCAATATCTTCTATTTCAAAAACCAATAAATGCATCTGGAAGTTGCTACATGGATAAGTATTAGTAGAGCACTTTTAAGCTTACCATATAGCCTTCTTTCCATTATATAAGCAGTGTCAGATAACATCCTTGGGATCCATTAAATTAACAATACAGAAAATTTCAATTTTAAATGTAAATTGCAATGACATGTAAAAACTGTTAACTGAAAACACAAAGGTTACCAATGCAAATACTGTACTGATACAATCTTCTGTATATACACAATAAAAATGTCAGTATATGCAAAAATAATTTTAAAATCGTGCACAAAGTATACATTTTGTTGTAACATTTAAAATTTCCCTTGCAAAGGAAGCAACGGAAATTTTGTTTTTCAATAATTTTAAGATCCTCTAACACACTTTTCCGATCAACTTCCATTACATCTTAAACCCGGGGGAGGGGCATTTTTGTGCATCGATTCCATCTTCAAAGTCTGCTCCACTGCAGCTTATGGCCCATCTAAAAAGGGAAGCAATGTTTGTGACAACCACTGTAACCCATGATCATTTTATGGCAATCTGGAAAAAAATCAAAATCCATACTCCTGGGAAAGTCTGAGAAGATCCCATCTAGCACTACCAGTCTTCTGTAGCTTATGGGATCACTGCAGGAATTTTCTTCAACCAAGTCAAAAACAGACTACCGACACAAGTCTGCTGAGGCAGCATCTCCTTTGTGCTTCCTCTTTTTGCTAGGACAGTGCTGTTGATGTGGTTTGTTGCCTGGATTCTGTTTGTTTGATACGTTTCCAATTTGGTTGGAGTTCTGTTGACCTTGAAAGCCTTTGACAGATGAACGAAATAGTCTTGTTGCACCATGCTAGAATAAAACAATATCTTAAGTCAACAAAACATTATCCCTTTAGCAGAAAATACCTTGCATCTGTAATACGAAATGCTGAAAAAGAGAGTGTGATTCATGAGATACAAGTTATTTTGCTTACGGCATCTGGAAAATAATTCTACATACTATATTAAACCATGAAGTCTATTTTGCCAATACTACAATACAACAGTGACTACAATTCAGAAGTGTCTCATTGGCTGTGAATTACTTTGGACATGCCTAGTTCATGAAAGGGATGATATAAAAGCAAGTTCCTTCTTATTACTCTGTTAATTCTGTTTACAAGTACACATTTCTACACTTATTTCCCTCCTCATGCTATAAATCCTTTTCTGACTCGAGTTCTTTTCTAGTAATTTCAGATCCAGTGAGAGAAAATACAGAATGCTTTTCCTAAAAAAAAAATCACAAATTTCCTTTTATATGCTACAAGCTTGTATCTGAAAAAAATCAACTGTTTATTAGTATTTCTATTAAAAGCAATACCTTTTTTTAAAAAAAGGCAACAGTCCATCAGTAATGGGTGCAAAAGCCATCAGAGAAATGAACATTTGTTTCTATCTCTATATATAGTTTGTATTTAGTGTTTTACACTTGAAAGTCAAAGTTCCCAAACATATCTCTATTACTTCATTGTGCAAACTTCCTCCCCCAGCATCCTCACATCTGATAACTGTTGAGAGAAGCTCTTGAATGTGCCTCTAAAATTATGGCTACCTGCTGTCTCATCCTCCTCCATTCCCTCTGTCTTCTATGACCACTCCCAGCTCTTAAAAACCTCAATCACCTAATACCTGACCCTAGTATTCCTATTACTGACTTCCACTGTCTCCACACCCCCATATCTACATCTCTGCCCATATCTTCCAATTTGCAACACTGATCTGGCAAGTTGCCAGATTTCTTTTACTCCATTATTGATGGAACACCTTCAGTCACTTTGATTCCATACTCTGGGAATTCCCTCCCGATACCCTTGAGCTTGCTATATCCACATCCTCTAAGTTCCCCTTCAAAATTTTCAACAGTGCCGTCAGTCACTTTCCAGTCCTCTACCTAATCCTACAAGTTTTCCCTCAAATTGAGAAGGGCCTTGTTATATTCTACTATGCTAAAGATTCTACTCCAAAATTTCTTGGAGCCTGCACCATTATAATGGCACACGTACATAGTAGGGGCCCTTCAATGGTGTAACCTAAAAAGGAAATTGTGATCTTAATACATAAGAATGCTTTCATTCAGAATGCTTTCATTCAGAAAACAAAGAGGTAAGTAATTTATGTTTAAGTCTTATTTCAGCATCCATTAAATATTGTGGGGAATGGATTCCATATTAACTAGAATAAGAGATGCCCCCTCAATCTAAGGGCACTGGAGCAACATTGAACTGCTGGTGCCCACTTCTTGCCTGGAAAATAGGCACAAGGCATTTGAAAATCCAGAAGCTGGGTGGGCAGGGACTCCTAACTAACAGTTCTTAAAAGCTCCATAGAAGGCCCAAAAATTTTGGGGGAGAGTATTTTAGGAGGAGGAAGAAAGCCCCAGATTCTTCCAAATTATTCCCCCCCTCCCAAACTGGCCCTAGGTTTATTTGCCTCTCCAAGGAGATTCCATAGTTGGAATTGGGAGAGGGGGAAGCATCCAGTCATGAACCGCCAGCCACCATGGTGTATGGGCAGGTCTGATGGGCCAGCTGGTCTTCACCTGCCCATCCATTTCAAATATTCTTTTTTTTAAGATCTGCTAAACAACAATACAAAATACACTTAACTATCCATTTCATGAAGAATAAGCCTTTGGCTTTCTGATTCTACTATAAAAAATATTTTGGAAAAACTGTCAAGAGGGCCAGACAAGCACTATAACTAAAGCTTTCCTCAATAAAACCAACAATGAAGTAAAATTCTCACTGCCCATCTCCCAGAGTTGAAAGTCTTGAATAAATATAGTAATATGATATCAAAACGGGAAATGTTTGGACAAAAGGGTAAATGTTCAGACACACTAGTTGGACCAAATGGCCTGTTTCCACAGTAACTTCTGTATATTTCTACTTTGGAAATGTTCATCGACTTTAGCAGAGCTAAAAATGAAAATGTAGATTTTTAAATTCATGTACATCTCAATATTTAATTAGTAAAATTATTTTTTTGAAATACAGGAAACAGCTGATCCCAATGGAAGTTTGTCACTTCAGATCTTTCCATTCATCAAAACTAATTTCAATGATGCAAGAAACCATTGGCACTTCAGAACGCCACTCATTATAATGGATGGCTTGACTTCAACTGGGCAAGAGATGACTTGGAGATACCTGACCCAAGGAAAACATGCAGCTGGAAAGATATGAAGTAATGAGTGTAAGCAGCTAAGAAGAAAGTAACTCACATGTCAAATCATAAAGGCAGGACTACATGGACAATGATAGAAATGTCAAGCAACACAAATGTCAAAGGTCAATTGTGCTGTATATGAAGGATAAGAGAAAGAACATATACTTTTATCACTATTTCATGCAATGCAATTGTTAGTATATTTTACAGGATACAGTTTCTGATTTTTTTTGGGGGGGGTGGGGGTGGGGGGAGTGGCAAGGATGGGAATTAAAAAGAGGGGAAGAGAGCAGGTAGGTTCTGTCTTGAAGCAATTTTCCTCAAACACTGGCTAAAGCATGAATTGGCACAGAATGAGTCCTTAAAAGTGGAATCTACTTGGAGCCAAATCACACACCAGTGGGAGGCCACAAAATGAATAATTCCAAACCTGAGCTTTAGTATTGTTGCTTGTTGAATTGCTTGATGTACTATGCTGCATTTTCAAACTTGGCAGTGGAGATGATTCTGGTGCTGACTCTTGTGGCACTGATCTGTTAGTATTGGACTGGTGACTGCCAGATTGCTTGGAGGTTTTGCAAGGTGTTCCATCAGAATCCTAAATGTAAAAACATGAATTACATATAGAATTATGCACAAACACCACAAACAAAAGCACTCCAACTGATAACACCACTCTATACAGTGCTGGAACTTGCATTAGATGGAAATGTTTGGCATCTGTTATTTAAGATTTTATACATCATACAAGCCCAATCAAAAACAACTTTCTTTCCAAACCTAAATCTGAAATTTACTGTGAAACCATATTTATACCTAGATTTTTAATTAATTCACAGGATATGGGCATCGCTAACAAGGGCAGCATTTACTGCCAATCCCCAAATGCCCTTGAGAAACAGGTGGTGAGCTACCTCCTTGAGCCACTGCAGACCTTATGGTGAAGGTACTCCCACAGTGCTGTTAGGAAGGGAGTTCCAGGATTTTAACCAAACAATGACAGAGGAATGGTGATATATCACCAAGTCAGGATGGTGAGAGACTTACACCAGGGTTTTGCCCTCGTCAGGTGGGCTTGACGGGGGTGAGCGGGAGTGGCCACGAAAGCGACCACTACCCGCAATCGGGCAGCTACTGCAATTTTATGCTGGTGGGCCAATTAAGTCCGGCCCAGTGTGAAACGCATGTAGCGCTGCCTGGGTCGGGGCAGGAGGGCGAGCGCGCATACGCACGGGTGTGCGCAATGAGAGCTCCCTGAGGCACAGAGCAGCCTCATGGAGCTGACGATCTAAAAAAATGAAAAATAATGAATTTTTAAATGTTAAAAAGCATGTCCCCTCATGTAACTGTCACATGAGCAGGGGCATGTTATGAATGAAATGTTTTAAAATTTTTATTTAATTTTTAATTGCTGTTGGAAACCTCATCCAGTCCTTGGATGAGGTTTCCTAAAAAATCCAAAGGCCGCTTGGCCTTTTCGCCTGCCCGCCAAGGTTGGACAAGCAGCAAAAAATTTAATTCAATTGGTACTTTAATGGCCTTAATAGGCCTGTTAATTGTCAGCATGCGCACTTCCGGCACCCGCCGACTGAAGTATCACATGTCATTTTACGCTCATTCAGGTCGGGCGCATGCCCGCTCAACGAGCGCAATATTCTGCCCTTAGACAGGAACTTGCAGGTGGTGATGTCCCCATGCACCTGCTGCCCTTATCCTCTAGGAGGAAACATTTGTGGGTTCGGAAGGTGCTACCAAAGAAGTATTGGCAAGTTGTGATGGTGCATCTGATGGTATATGCTGAAGTCACAGTGCGCCAGTGGTAGATGTGGTACCAATCAAGTGGGCTGCGTTATCTTGGATAGTGTTGAGCTCCTTGAATGTTGCTGGAGCTGCACTCATCCAGGCAAGTGGCTTGCGCCTTGTGGATGGTGGAAACGCTTTGGAGAGACAGGAAGTGAGTCACTTGCCACAGAAAACCTAGCCTCTGGTCTGCACTTGTAACCACTGTATTACGTGGCTGGTCTGTAAGTCTCTGGTCAATGGTGACTGCCCCCCCACCCCCTACAGAACGCTGATGGTGGTGGATCTGACTACAGTAATACCATTGAATGTCAAAGGGAGATGGTTAGACTATCTCTTGTTGGAGATAACAACCATCCACCACTTGTATGGCATGAATATTCCTTGCCACTGATCAGGCCAAGCCTGAATGTTGTTCAGGTTTTGCTGCACGCAGGTGCAACCTGCTTCACTACTTGCAGTTCTTGTAAAAAAAACTGCACGCTATGCAATCATCAGTGAACATCCCCACTTCTGACCTTACAATGGAGGCAAGGTCATCGATGAAACAGCTGAAGGTGGCTCGGCCTAGGACATGACCTTCAGGAACCCTTACTGAAATGTCTTTGGGTTGAGATAATTGGTCTCCAACATCTCTTTATGCTAATCAATGACTCCAGCCAGTGGAGAGATTTTCCCCTTAATTCCAAATGACTTCAACTTTTCTAGGACTCCTCGATGCCGCACTCAGTCAAATGATGCTTTAATATCAAGGGCAATCACCGTCACCTCACCTCTGGAATTCAGCTCTCTTGTCCATGTTTGGGTCAAGGCTGCATTAAGGATTAGAACAGTGTTCTGCCAGAACTCAAACAGAGCACTGGAAAGCAGGTCATCGGTGAGTACATGTGGCTTGTTAACACTTTCAAAGACCTCTTCCATCACTTTGCTGAAGATGGAGAATAGGCTGATGGGCTAATTGGCCATATTGGATTTGTCCTGCTTTTTGTGGAAAGGGCATGCTTGGGCAATTTTCTATTTTGTCAGGTAGATGTCATTTTATAGCTGTACTATAGCTCTGTGGTGGATGAGTCTTCAGCACTGCAGTTAGGATGTTGTTTCCCAGGTGTTTCATATTACATGACATGGATTGGTTGAAGGCTGATTTCTGAGATGGTGGGACCTCAGTAGTAGGCCAAGGTGTATCATTCATTCAACACTTCTGCCTGAAAATGAATGCGAGCATTTTAGCTTTGTCTTTTGCACTCACTTTCTTGGCTCGGCCATCATTGAAGATGGGGATGTTCATGGAGCCTTTTCCTCCAGTTAGTTATTACCCACCACTATTCACAACTGGATATAACAGGACTGCAAAACTTTGACCTTATCCAATCCATAGGTGTAGGATCACTTAACTCTGTTTATAGCATGTTCTTTTCCCTGTTTAGCATGCATGTAATTCCATGTTGTAGCTTCAACAGGTTGGCACTTAATTTTCTACATACACTTAGCTCTGCTCCTGACATGTGCCAGGACACCCCTCATTGAAACAGAGTTAGTTCCCCAGATTGATGGTAATGGTAAAGTAAGGGATGTGCCAGGCCACGAGGTTAGATAGAATACAATTTTGCTGCAGCTGATGGCCCAAAATATCTCATGGATGCCCAGTTTTGAACTGCTAGATCTGTTCTGAGTCAATTCCATTTAGCACACATGAGGTAAACATGATGACGGTGGTGAAGACAAGTCCTCCACAAGGACTGTGCGGTGGTCACTTAGAACAATACTGTCACGGACAGATCCATCTGTGACAAATGGATTGCCAAGGATGAGGCCAAATAGGTTTTTCCTTAGTGTTGATTCTCATACCACCTACTACAAACCAGTCTGGAAGCTATGTCATTCAGTGCTCAGCCAGCTCGGTCAGTGGTGGTGCTTTTTTAAACTCTTTCATGGAATGTGGGCATCATTGGCAAGGCCAGCATCTGTTTCCCATCCCTAATTGCCCTTCAACCAAGTGGCTTGCTCGGCCATTTCAGGGGGCAGTTAAGAGTCAACCACGTTGCTGTGGGTCTGGAGTCACCTGTTGGCCAGGCCAGATAAGGGTGGCAGGTTTCCTTCCCTAAAAGACATTAGTGAACCAGGTGGGTTTTTACAACAATGGTTGCATGGTCACCTGAGACCAGCCTTTAATTCCAGAATTATTAATTATATTTTAATTCCACCAGCTGCTATAGTTGGATTTGAACCTGTGAGCATTAGCCTGGGTCTCTGGATTACTATTCCAATGACATTATCACTATGTCACAAGCTCCCCCTAAAGCCAATCTTGGTGAGTGACATTGTACTCTAGATGGTAGACTTCATTCTATGCCCTTGCTGTCCTCAGTGCTTCTTCCAAGTGCTTACTGATGAAGCAATATAAAACAAGAAACGTGAGAAGCAAAAGAACTTAGTTTTTCAGAAAATATTGATAGTCTAGGTGTTACAACAGATTGTTGCAATGTTTTTGTTTTTATGCAGGTTTCAATCCTCTCCTTTATCAACAACAAGAGTCCAATACCCACAATTCAACCAATTCTCAGCCCTGTCACTTGCTTAAAGTACACTGCAGATGCACGACATCCCAAATCAAGCACAGAAAAATAATCTCAGAGCTGGATCAGTGAAGAAATAACCTCCAAAGTACAGTAACGGTCATCATGTGCTGCTAGATATCCATGTGGGCCCCTTTACTTGTACACTATCTAGTGTTTTTACATATTAACAATAACCTTCGTTTTCCCTCTTACTTACAATCCTGCTTGTCCTGCAAGCTACATTTAAAAAGAAACATTTAATTTTTTAACAGAGACACAGAATACTCCTTCCCACAAAGGATACCTAAACATACAGCCAACAGTTTGGTTACTTACAACATCACTTGAACTGGATAAGGTAGAAGATGCGGAGGACAATGGACCAGATGATGAGTTAGAAGAGTGTTTGCTAAGACATGTTTCAGAGGTCCTACTTCTGGACTGGCCTATGACTGTGCACTCTTCTGAAATATTGTTGTTACATTTATCCAGCTGTGGTGGGCCAACTAGCAAAGTTACATCATTCCCTGAGGAAGGAGGAGGAAAAAGTTGGCTCATTGCAGGAACTTACTTTCTCTTAATGACCATTTCTTCAAGAATATCTATTTACAGTTATTCACTGATCAATATTCACCGCACAATGTAGACTCAAAATTCTCGTCTTATTAGCATTCATGGAATCACTACTCAGTGACCTCTGAACTTATACAGATATTGGGTGAGATGGGATTCTGCCACTGTCCATAAATATTTCATACTTGACTAATCTGATATCATGTTAATATTATAGTTGAAAAGTGGCCACTGGGCAGATTACATGAAGAATGTTGGCATCAACAGGATGATATTTTAATACTTGTTATGATGAATAACTTCAGAAATTTGAGCTTTTCATCCTGGAGTGGATGCATCTGAGTCTAAGAGCTATACAAGTTAGTTAAGGAAATAGAAAAGGTAATACTGGAACCTTACTTTAAGGGCTCAACTCCTCTTTCGTGCTAGCTCCACACAGCCCTCAACTCCCCGATATTTCAAAAATCTATCTATTTCCCTTTTAAATACTTTGTGATCTAGCCTCCACAACTCTCTGGGGTAGAGAATTCCAGACATCACTACCCTCAGAGAAGAAATTCCTTTGCATCTCAGTTTTAAATGAGTGTCCCCTTATGCTGTAATTATGTCCCCTAGTTCGAGATTCCCCCACCAGTGGAAACATCTTCTCAACATCTACCCTGTTAAACCCCTCAGAATCTTGTACATTTCAATTAGATCACCTCTCATTCTTCTAAACTCTAATGAATAAAGGTCTAACCTGTTTAGCCATTCTTGATAAATCAACCCTTTCATCCCAAGAATCAGCCTAATGAATCTCTCTTGAACTGCCTCCAATGCCAGTATGTACTTTCTTAAATACAGGGATCAAAACTGTACAAAGTACTCCAGGTGTGGCCTCACCAACATCCTGTACAGTTGTAACAGGACTTCCCTATTTTTAAACTCCAATCCTGTGGCTGGGTCATTAAAAGTATATTCAAGGCTGAGATAGACAGATTTTTAATCAGTAAGGGAATCAACGGTTATGGGGAAAAGGCAGGAAAGTGGAATTGAAAATCAGATCAGCCATGATCTTATTGAATGAAGGAACAGGCTCAATGGGCCAAATGGCCCACTCTGCTCCTAGGTTTTATGGTCTTAGTAAGAGGTTGTGGCTCGGAAAAATAGTTTGGTGAGATATTTTCCATTATGGTTAAGAAACCTACTTCCCTTGCATTAATGTAGTATTTTAGGAACAGATAATATGTAGCCAGTTCAAAACCAGGCCAAATTCTGCAGATAAAACCAATAGAGAAGACCAATTTCTCAATGTAACCTAACACAGTGTATATTTGACTCCAAATTGATAGTAATGAATGCAAAATGGCATCAAATTTCTTTCAGTTTAATTCAGTCAAAACACACCTACCATTAAATGGAGAATCACTACTGCTCTGAGGTCCCCAATGCCCTTGTATCCAGGTTCTGTAGTCAGCAACTTCCTGAGTTACTCTGATTATTCGACCCAATATACTGTTAAAATATATAGAATATTGAATAGCTAGCTCTAGCAAAATGAGTTATAATGTGTCATACAACTGGTGTTAAATTGCTTAAAAAAAGCCTCTTACCTTTCACATTCTCTGTTTGGGTAATACTTTGCAATTGGAGACACAGCATGACTTAGAACAACATAGGCATAATCAAAGGCTTGCTTTACCTGCATGGCACCATATGAACTCCTACCAACATCATTTCCTTTAGAAAAGAAAAAAAAACACAACACACAATGCATGCTGTTGTAAAAATAATTCTGGAAAATGAAACAAATATTTTACCAAATCAAAATGTATTAGCTGTACTGTTAATATGATAGCTATTATTGACTGCTATTGTGGGCGGCAACACATACTCAATTAAAAGCGGAAATCTGGAAGCTGCTGTCAGTGATACCCAGCTGTGCTTCTACAGTCATCGTTGATGAAATCTGTACCGTAATAGTTTGAAGCCAGGGTAATTATTCACTAGTTATGCTAAATCTGCATCAAAATTTTGGTTAGACCATACTTTAAGAGTATCATGTGCACTTTTGGTTGCCATATTATAAAGAGGATATAGAGGCACTAGGCAGGGTGCAGAAAGATTGACAAGGATGAAATCAGAAATGCACAGGTATACATATCAGGAAAGGATTAATAGGCTGGGTCTCATTTCTCTTCTAAAATGGCTGAGCGTTAGCCTAAAAGAGGTTTTTTAAAATCATGAAAGGTATCAATAGAGTGGATACAGAGGGAATGTTGGTGGAGCAGACTCGATGGGCCAAATGGCCTACTTCTGCTCCTATGTCTTATGGTCTTATGGCTTCCTTTTGTTGGGAAGAGCATAACTAGAGGCCATCAATATAAGATGGTCACCAAGAAATCCAATAAAAAATTCAGAAGAAAATTTTTCATCCAAAGAGTAGTAAGAATTTGCTACCACAGGGAGTGGTTGAAGCGAATAGTATAGAATCATTTAAGGGGAAGCTAGACTAGCATATGAGGGAAAAGAGATAGAGGGTTCCGATGGTAAATTTAGATGAGGAAAGGTGGGAGGAGGCTTGAGTGGAACATAAACAGCACCCATGGGCCAGTTGGGCCAAATGGCCTGGTTCTGCACTGGATATCCTATATAATCCTGTGTCTTCTTGCACTAAAAGAGCTGAAAAAGGGTAGGGTTAGTTAATGTAATAAGTGATAATTACCGAACAATTTCCACGACGCATTAATTTTACAAATGTAAAGTCCCACTCCCTCAAAAATATGTTGGAGATTTTAAAAATATCTTTTTTAATAAGGGGAAACAGTTTCCAGTGACAAATGGGTCAGCAACCAGAGGACACAGATAAGCAAAAAGAACTAGAGGCAACATGAGCATGTTTTTTTTTACAATGGATGATGATGGATCTGGAATATACTGCCTGAAAGGATGGTGAAAATAGATCCAATAGTAACTTACAAAAGAAACTTGGATAAATACTTGAGGGGGAAAGTATTTATATGGGCATGGGGACTGAGACTAATTGGAAAGCTGTTTTGAAGAGCTGACACAGGTGCAACAGGCTGAAAAGCTTCCTTCTGTGCTACACATTCCATGTCAAAAAAACATGAAAATGATCATCTATCCATTCAGTCTCTCACACTGGCCAGGTCATGTTAACACTTTCTAATTTAACTGGTTTATTTTTTTTTAATGAAGAACTCGAGGCTATATAACAAAGAAAATGTTTTTAAATTCATGTAACATAAGGTTACCTACCTGTCCGTAGCAGAGAGAATTTGAGAGAATCTTTAATGCACTGACTGCCCTATATCTGCATATTTCAAAATATTATCCTGACACTACTTTCTTGTACCTAATTTATCCAAATCTTCTCAATCCTAATTTTGAAAAGTTTCACTTACTTTCCTATTCTATTTACATTCTGTTGTGTAGCTGTGGTGTAATTAACAATTTTGTTAAAAATGCATTATTATTGATTTAAATTAACTTTAAGATTCCAATTAATTGACAAATCAAACTTGGAAGATTGGGGTAATCAGGTCAATCTTTAATGCATTTTTGTAAGAAATTGATGAAAAATATACTTGTTAGTGATCCTATAGCCTGATGGTCTCCAGTCGAGTACATTTTGTATTGCTCCAGATGGGTTAATTAGCATTAAAATGTTAAGACACGATTCATGTAAACTCACATAATTAAACCATTAAACACTTACGAACAAAATTCTTGATTGTACTATAGTTTGAGATACCAAAAGCAAGTTTCTTACTTAAGTGCTATAATACCTTTACTCAACACATCACTGAGCATCATGCATAATGTCAAATGAAAAACACAATTTTTGCAGCTAAATAATTGTCAAAATTCACAAACCTTCTTCACAAGTATCTAATGAAAACACAAAACATATAAAGACGTTTTGCCATGCATATCAATACATTTACTACTTGGAGAGCACAACTAATGTCAGAAGTAATACAAAAAGTGACAGTACTCAGAAACAGTGCACAAACCTATTCAAAACATGGAAATAATTTCATGGCTTTTACTTCATTAACCTCCAGAAGTGTTACAACACCATGCGCCATACCTCCCCCACCCCCCAAAGTTACACCACCTGATAATCACTTCTATGTATCAGTAACTCTTGACAAGAAATGGAAGAACGAATTTAAATCTGCCTTTGCAAAATAAATGTACCTTATTTCTAACTATATATTTTCTACATGATCTATAATCTTAAGGATCATTCAGTAGTTTTAGTTTTTGAACTATTTAAACATCAATATTGTGTTACCTTGCTGCAATGGATCCTCAATATACAGCATTGATGGCCTGTATCCATCAGCCATAAGTTTTTGCAATTCATCCTTTGCAACATACGAGCCACCATCAGTTATCCGAATACCAGTTTTAAGATAATTAAAATGCCGTCCATACAGTTCAAAGAATTCAATTAGAAGCACCCCAAGATTAGCATCACAGCTGCAGACATCTTCTCGGGGATGTAACTACAAGCAAAGGAACATTATGGATTAAGATAGATACTTTGATTTTGTGAAAAACACAAAGACACCAAACATCATCTTATTAAAAAAAGGACTTGTCTTCTTTAAGTAACTATAGCCATAAAGTTGCCTTCAAGTAAATTGGATAGAGCAGCTGGGCTATGGACTTATCCATAACTCATGTGATTGGGTGCATCAACTGGACAGAAATATTTGTAGTGGGTTAGAACTTTTCCATTCCTAACAGCAACTATGGAACTCAAATGCAACCTCTGGCTGGCAGTAAATCACATCAGATATAGTCACACTAAAAAAAAAACTATTTTTAATAAGAGACATGATACTAAACAGCCAACAGTTTATAACCTGGCTTATTTTATAGGTATCTTCTTGAGTTCTCTCCCTGAAGGCAGGGCCTTAGCAATTATTTATCAAAGCACAGTAGAATGCTGTGATCTTTACAATAGGTAGGGCAAGGAAGCAGGTTTTTGGGAAGAAGAAATAACAAATAACTGCTCAGCAATGCCTTGCTATTGAGGTAATATTTTGCTTAGATGATGTTGGAAGAGGAGAGATCAAAAAACAAGGTTGCAATTTTCTAGAATCTATTTGGGGCAGTTTTCTGGAACAACATGTTTTAGAATCAACAAAGGATAAAGCCATTATAGAGATAAGTAATAAAGCATCATTAATCAACAATCTGGCATAAGGGAATATTTTCAGAAAGAAAGTGATGAGGGAATGTGAATGCAAGTGATACCATAATGGACAAAATGAAAATGGTAGACTTGTTAAACGATTACATTCTATACTACGAAAACAAATACAAAGACAACTAAATACCAGTGATACCGTGAACCTAAAAATAAGTTAAGGGGAGGAACTTACTGGGTTTAAATCAAGTAAATGAAATGGTAAAGGGAGATAATAATAGGACTTAAAACAGATAAATCTCCAGGATTTGATAGTTTTCACTCAAGGGTATTGAAACAAAACGATAAAGAAATTGTGAATGCATTAAGCATAATTGTCCAAAGTTTGTCATTTGGAAATTGTGCCTTTGGATTGAAAATTGCAAATGTCAGTCCATTAGTTAGAGCAGGAGGTGAGGAAACCACGCCATAAAACTACAGACTAGTCAGTTTAATATCAGTGTGGGCAAGATAGTAGATTCAAGCAGCCGGGGCTTTCTTACCAAATATGAACTAATCAAAGAAAGTCAGTATGGATTTTGATGGGTAGGTCATGTCGGAGTAACCTAGCTGAATTTCTTTGAGGTCACTAATATTTTGAATAGGAAAGTGTCTATGGATGTTGTCGATATGAATTTCCACAAGGAATTTAAGATTCTGTAGAAAAAACTACAGGTATCAGCAAAAATGAGAATTCACAGAATGAGTGTTTTGAGGCATGGGTTAGTAATTGGTTGGGTGGCAGGAGATGCAGAGTTGGGATAAAGGGTGCATTCTCTGGTTGGCAGGATGTGAAAAGGGGTGTACCAGGCATTCAGCTATTCACTATATATTAACGGCTTGGATGCAGGGATGGAGAGTTTTATATTCAGTATTGCATATGACCAAGTCAGGACACACAATAGGTTGTGTAAATGGATGCAGGACATTAAAAAAAAATAAATGAGTTGACAAAACTATGGCAGATGGAGTTCAGCATGAGGTTATCCATTTATGGATCCAGGAATAAAAATTGTAAAATTTTGTTAATGACAAAAGATTAACTACAGAGAAACTAAAGAATTGGGTATCTAGGTACACAAATGACTAAAAGTTAGTGCAAGAGCACAAAAAAAAACAAAGGTTAATGGAATGTTGATCTCCAGTGCAAGAGGGCTGGAATATGAAGGGAAAGGAGTGATGCTTCAATTAAACAAAATCTTGATCAGATCCTGTCAGAAATACATTGTTCATTTTGGACACCTCACTTCAAGAATATATTGGCCTTGAATGGAAAGCCCAGCAAGGCCACCCTACTCAAGCCTTGGGGTGGGGGGGTCCTCCCTCAAGGGCCCCCTTTTCACATTGGGTGCCCCTCCCTGCCCCAAGGTCTGCCCCCTGCAGGTGTTCCCGCTCCCAGGCCTCCCCAATCAAGGGCACCCCCCCAACCAACCACCTGCTCTTACCTGATCTTGGACTCTGAGACTTAAATTCTGTGGATTGCTAATCATCCCAGTCCTGGCCACTGCTGCCACTGGTATGCTGGGACTACAGAGCTGCCAGCCAATCATATTTCCTGACAGCTGTCTTGAGGCAGGACTTCAGTCTGTGCTAGGGGTGTCCTTGGTGCGTTAAATGGCTGTGGGGCTGCTGAGACTTTTGGGAATGCATTTCTTGCTGATTCTTCGGGTGGCGGGCTGGGAAACCCCACCATCCAAAAAATCCAGCACAAGTTTCAGGTATGAGAAAAGGTTGCATAAACCTGGATTGCATTTCTTTGAATTTAGAAGGGGTGATGTAACTGAGGTGTTTAAAATGCCACAAGGTTTTAATGGAGAGAAGTGATTTCCCATGTTGGGGAAATTTAAAAAAGGCGGCACAAATCTTAAAATGAGAGAAAGGCCAATCAGAGAACATATTTTCTACCAAGGGTAACAGAAATCTTGAATTATCTCCCCAAGAAGCATGTGGACGCAGCATCAATTGAAGTTTTCAAGCTTGAGATCAACAGCTTTTTATTAGGGAAATAATCAAGGCATGTGGATCAACAGCAAGTAAATAGAGGCACAGATTAAACATGATCTAATGGATTGAATGATTGAATGGCAGAACTAAGGGGCTGAGTGCCTTCACTAGTGTTTCAATATTCTTATGAATATAAGCAGGCACATAGACAGTAGACAAAATCAATAGAGAGAATTGTTCTGATGACAATTACTCTAACTGAATGCACAACATGATCAGAAAAGGACGAAATGTTCACTTTCACGTCTGTTTCTGAAAGGACCAACAGAATTTTACAAGCTCAGGTCAATTCATCTTCAAGGAGTGGAAGAGGAAAGTAGGTGAATGTTAAAAGGAAGAAAGAAAATAGAAAAAGGAAAAAAAAAGGGAAAAAACAGCAAGTCAGCAGATAGAAGAGATAGCGAGCAAAGGGGACCATGAAAGAATAAGAAAAAGGAGAAAGCTTTCACCTGTAGAAAGCTAACAGCCATTAGGAATAGGCTGTAGGAGCCAATCCCGCCCGTGAATACTTCATTTAGGTCTCTTTGCAGCAGGAACTGCTTCAGCACTAGAACCAGGTACGGAAGCACTGGAAACTTCTACAAAAAAGTAAAGGCTTGTTAGCTGTAAACAGGAAATTGGCATCTTGTCAAAATATTGTTCATCCTTATATGGTACTTTAGGAAATCTGAAATAAAACACAAACAAGGGAATAAGAAGAAAAAGTTCAATAGTGTAGCTAACAACAACAACGTTGCAACATCCCACCGTACAGCTTTTAAAAATTCTTTCATGGGGTGTGCACACCACTGGCAAGGTCAGCACTTTTTGTCCTTCCCCAATTGCTCTTGGGAAGGTGGTGGTGAGTTTCCCACTTGAACCCTGCAGTCCATCTGGTGTGGGTACACCCACAATGTTGCTAGGAAAGGAATTCCAGATTTTGACTCAGCGACAGTGAAGTAACAGAGGTATAATTCCAAGTCAGGATGGCATGTGGCTTATGGGGAACTTCCAGGTGGCGGTGATCTCATGCATCTGCTGCCCTGCTCCTTCTAGGTGGTAGAGGTTGCGGGTTTGGGAGGTGCTGTCAAATGAGGCATAGCAAATTGCTGCAGTGCATCTAGTAGATGGTACAGGCTGCTACCACTGTGTATTGGCAGTGGAGGGGATGAAGTTATACAGTGGTGATGGGATGCTGATCAAGCGGGCTGTTTTGTCCTAGATGCTGTTGAGTTGCGAGTGTTGTTGGAGCTACACTCATTCAGACAAGTCAAGAGTATGCCATCCCACCTCTGATTTGTGCCTTGTAGATGGCAGGCAGATTTTGGGGAGCTAAAAAGTGAGTTGGCTATGGCAGAATTTCCACCCTGTGACTCACTGTTGTAGCCACAACGTTTATGTAGCTGGTCCAGTTCAGTTTCTGGTCAACGATAACCCTCAGGATGTTGAAAATGGGGGATTCAGTGAGGTAATGCCGATGAATGCCAAAGGAACATGGCTAGATTCTCTCCTGTTGAAGATGGTCACTGCCTGACACTGTGGCACAAATGTTACTTGCCACTTATCTGTCCATGCCTGAATGTTGTCCAAATCTTACTGCTTTTGGACACAGATTGCATCAATTTCTGAGGAATTGTAAATGCTGTGTAATCATTAATAAACATTCTCACTTCTGATCTTGTGACAGAAGGAAGGTCATTGGTGAAGCTACTGAAGATGGTTGGGCCCAGAACACTACCCTGAGGAACTCCTGCAGTGATGCCCTGAGGCTGATATGATTGACCTCCAACAACCACAACCATCTTCTTTTGTGCCAGGTATGACCCCAACCAGAGGAGAGTTTTCTCCCCGATTATCATTGACTTCAATTTTGCTCGGACTCTTTGATGCCACACTCAGTTAGATGCTATCACTCTCATCTCACCTAAAATATACAGCAGAAAAACAACCCATTCAGCCCAACTGGTTAGTGCGGGTATTCATGCTCCATGTGAACCTCCTTCCCAACCTATTTCATCCAAATATACCAAGATAATTTTCTATTTCTTTATCCCTCATGTCTTTATCTAGCTTCCTCTTAAAGGCATCTAAACTATTTGTCTCAACTACTCCTTGTAGTATTATTTTCAACTTTCTCACTGTTCTTGGGTAAAGTAGTTTCCCCTGAATTCCAAACTGGATTTACTGACTACCTCATATTTATGGTCCCTAGTTTTGGTCTTCATCACAAGTGGAAACAACCTCTCCACACCTACTCAAAGAATTTCATAATCTTAAAGATCTCTATAAAAGATCACCCCTCAGAGACCCTCTGAAATTAGGTGTTCACACATGGAATTGACTCCTTTTCTGGAGAAAATACCTCCAGCCTGTTCAATATTTTCTGATAAATAACAACTTCTCAGTTCAGGTTATCATCTTTATAAATCTTTATTGCACTGCTCCAGTACCTCCAAATCCTTTATATAATATGGAGACCATAACTGTTCACAGTACTCCTAGTGTGATCTAACCAAGGCTCAATGAAAATTTAATATTACTTCTCTGTTTTCCAATTCTATCCCTTTAGGAATGTACCCCAGTACCGTAATTTTTTTTTAAAAAATTGACCTCATTAACTTGTGTCACTACTTTTCATGATTACTGTATCTGTACTCCTAGATCCCGTGCTCCTCCACTCCATCTCCTCGCCATTTAGGCTCTTAATTTTCCAAGGAGTATAATCCTTATTCTACCTACCACCTCACACTTACCTGTACTGAAATTAATTTACCAATTACACACTTATTTTGCAAGTTTGTCTTGTATTTTTTTGTGGTCTGCCTCAGTATCAACCATAACCACATTTTGTATATCAACATTCGATGATGACACCACAGTCCAAATAATTTATGTCAATAGTGAACAATGATCCCAGCATCAATCTTTGTGGAAAACCACTTCCCACCTTTACTAGTCTGAAATAACCAGCCATAACTCTACTCTCCATTTTCTGTTTTATATCCAGTTTGCTATCCATTCTGCTACCTGCCCCCTGGCTCCATGAGACAACTTTGACATCTTAGTCACGGGTCTACTTTAGAGTACCTTAGCAAAAACCTTCTGAAAATCCATAGATATATAAAACATCTACTGCATTATCCTTGTCTATGCTTTGTTATTTCAAAGAATTCAGTAAGGTTAGTCAAACATGACCCTCTCTTTTGAAATAAGTGCTGATTATTACACATGTTATGTTTCAATTTTTAAAAACATATTTAGCTGGGATACAATTTAAGGTTGGTTAAGTGAAATTTAATTTAAATGACCTAGATTTGCTTTTATTGTGCAACATTTCTATACAAGTAGGAAGGGATAAACCAAGAAATTATCGGTCAATCAGGGGTAGGCTTTTAGAGGCCATAATACTTCTAAGTTTATCAGAAAGCTTGCAACAAAATCGGAAGTTTACAAAATGCTGATTAAAACTAAATAAAAAGAACAAGACTTGGTGAGACATCGATAATAAAACAGGAAATGGAATACAAATGCATATCAAAACTAATCATAAGCTTGTAAAATATGTGACAACTCGAAAGGGGGAATAGCAATAGAAAAAGAGGCTGTTGATAAAAAGTGAGAAATTATTTGGATATATATTGATTCATATAGATATATAGATGTAGATAGATATATACATAAATCAGCTATGTAACTTAGCAGAAACAGGGAAGGTGAAATTGAACACAAAAACGTGCATCATAAAATAAGTGTAAAATGAATGGGGCTGAACTGGCAAACTCAGAAAGAGACCTGGGAGTGACAGTTAATCAGGGCAATACAGTCAAGCAAAAAAGCAAATAGGATTTCTTGGTACATTTGGAATAGTGTGTTCAATTCTGGTAACTACACCATAAGATATATGGAAGCATTTTTAGAGTAGGCAGAGGCACTGATTCCAAAAGTAAAAGCAGTGCTTTCCAAACTTTTTCCCCACTGTGACCCCATTTCAAGGCTTTGAAATTCCTGTGACCCCTCAGTGGGAGCTGAGAGAGCAGGGGAGGTGGAAAAACCTGTGACAGCATGGGAGGGGTGGTGGTTGGTGGAAAGGTGTGGTGGTGGGGAGCCTCCCGTAGGGCAGGGGGCAAAGTTTTTAATCTTGGCAGAATTTTTAAAAACTTACCTCCTGAGTGGGTTTTTTAAGAGCAGTATTCAGGCCTCAAGCATCAGTCACTTAGGCCACGCCCACCATTTTTAAAAAATGCGAGGATTTAAAAGGGCGCCTAGCAGCTTTTAACATTCAGTCAGAGTTCCACAGCAACCATTGCTGCTGCAGAGCCTGCGACCCGAGAATCTCATCTTGTGACCCCACTGGGTGTCACGACTCCCAGTTTGGGAAGCCTTCTGTGTAAAGGGCTGTGCTGAGAGGAAATGTCTGCAGCCTAGAAAAAAGATACATCGATGGGGTATACAAAGTATCAAATGATGCAACTCGGATAAACCTGAAATATCACTTTCATTTATGCAAGAAATACAAGACCAGAAGATAAATTTAAATTGAGGAGAACAGTTTTAAAAACAGTTTATTAGCAAGAATTTTCTTTTGCTCAAAAAAGCAATAAATGTTTAAAACAATCAGCTAGATAGGGAATAGATAGAAACAGATTAGAACATCCAAAAAGAGGCTGGTACTATACAGATGGCCTTTATCATCAATTTTTCTTAGATCCTTCTGTCATAACATGGGAAATAAGCATAAAGGAATGTTATCATTTACACTGTTTTACTGTCTCAGCAGTACAACTTCCACAAAATATAGAAACTGAAGTGACCTATATGTGAATGCTTGACTCAAGCTACAAATACTTTGACTGCATTACCAATTTCAGAGTAGGTAACCAAATTTAAACAAGGTCACATTTGCTCTGCTTATGTTTAGTAAAAGATTCCATGGCACTAATTCGAAGAATAAGGGAATTCTCCCCAATGTCCAGGCCAACAATTATCCCTCAAACAACCCAATATATAATACATATTATAATGCAAAATCTTCTAACCTTGATAAATTCATGGATAAGCTGAGCAGCTTTTACTCCATTCTGTACATTGAAGCTGATGTCAACTTTCACCTCAGTGTATGAGTCTGTTAGTTTGATAATAGGCACCTGATGCATCAAAAAGAAACAAAAAAGGTATACCAAAAGTTAAATTTAAAATGGAACTTATTCAACAAGGAGATAAAAAATTATCTAATTTCAGCAGAACACAATTTCTTCCTTTCAAAAAAAGATCCATTGAAAATCGATATGTTGTTAATCAGTCAGAGCTTAAACTACATGCCATGGCATTACAGAAGTATAACCAAAAGAAATATTACAAGTAATATCTGCATAATGTCTCGCCATTTCCAAAAAAGTCATTCAAGGTTAGGGCATCCAAATTACAGCCCGCTGACCTTTTCACATCTTTGAACATGGCAATCCACTCCAGGTAGTTCTATTTGTGCATGAATTCTTACTTAGTGGTTTGACTCATTAGAACATCATGGGCAGGAACAGGGCCTGCACAGCATAAAAATCAGACAGTGTACTGATCTATTTCATACCCAGTGCCATTCTGACACTGCACTTCATGATCAGTTGGGTACTCTGCTACAGGCATGCAAATTAGGGTCTTAGGATGCAGCTAAGATCCCAACATGATTGGTTCTTGAAATTAACAGGAAGTGAGCTCTGCACATTCATATCATTGGCATCTGTGTACAGGAGAGCTGGTTGGAGTTTGAGCAATTTCTTTGGATATTGTTTTTTTATGACACTTCCTTCTACTTGCTTAAGATTCTTACAAGGCTTGAAGAGGAGGTGGTAGAAGTGCAGCAGTGACAGTAGTAGCAGCTGGGTCATCAACATCCACAAAGGGCAGCACCTGCATCTCTGGGAAGGCAGCAGATAATAGGGCCATATCATTGAAGGTCTTATCCATCCAGGGTCTGTAGGCAAAGGGTGAAGATAGATATGCCAGATGGGCAGTACATGAGGAGGCAGTGCTTCTTCAGGAAGGATGTTGCTGACTTCGGCAGCCTCCTGGAAAACAACTGCTGCTTCAACAGGGATGCCAGTGGCTGTAAAGGGTGACCATCCACCAAATTTCTTTGCTTCAGGGTTGTTCCAGCATGCTGCTGGGGACATCTAAACATACAGCCAGTGGTCCACAAGTACATCAAGGAGGTGACCAATGCAGCATTTACTGGGTACATTTGTTTTCAAATTGATGACAATAGTCAAAATGAGACAATCCTGGAATTCACAGCAATGGTTGGATTCCCTAGGATGCAGTGTGTTGCTGACAGCATTATGCTGCCATCAGGAATCCTGAAAACCAACTAGAAGCATTCATTAACCACAAGGGATTTCACTGAATTAATAGCTATGAACAGGTGAGGAGAGGGTCGAATGGCTCCCCTCTTTTCCCTCTCCTCGTTTGACTTCAACAGGTTTCTCTCTTTAAATAAGGTTACACCTGCCAATTCAGTGAGTATTTAACTGTTTACACATTGTGATCATAAAAGAAACAATCGGACAGGTTTTCTTGAGTTTAACAAAGCAGATTAATTTTATTATATTGAAACTGATCTGGGTAAAATAATAAAATACATTCCGACTTCTGCATACACACACTCAAAGTCCACACACAAATTCAGGTTAGAGGATAGGGGAGGATAGGTTTGGTGCATTAGAATGAGAAAAAAAAGTTCCCAGTTCTTGGAGTCTCTACTGTCTGCAGGCTGAACTTGATGGCCTTGATGCTTCCGATTTAAAGAGAGAAGACTGGAGTTGGTTGATCTCCTGAAGACACAGCTGTGGAATCAGGTTATTTCTTTAAAATCTCACTACTGCAGAATGCAGACAAAGTCAAATTAGTAGACAGGATCCAAACTTGTTAGTTGGGGCAGAGCGTGCGAGCCGAGGGAGGGGAGGGCAGAGCGCGCGAGCCGAGGGAGGAGGGGGCAGAGCGCGCGAGCCGAGGGAGGAGGGGGCAGAGCGCGCGAGCCGAGGGAGGAGGGGGCAGAGCGCGCGAGCCGAGGGAGGAGGGGGCAGAGCGCGCGAGTCGAGGGAGGGGGGGCAGAGCGCGCGAGAGGGTAACTTGATTAACTCGCCTGGAGAGCTATCTTAATAAAAATCAATGTTTATTTTGTCCAAGCAATTAGCCTCTGAATGGTTCATCTTCAGCTATTAAATACTGTGGGTGATTTTCATAAATATATTGTCCATAGGGCAGGAAGGAAGGTCTTTCACGGTCCCCGGTGGGGGTTCATTGTCTTTGGTGAGTTTTGCAGACATACTGTCTCCTTTCCATAGGGATGAAATGTGGAATATATATGTATAGTAATGTAAACTGGTGTCAGCAATCTTGATGTAGGTTGAAATCACATTAGTCAGCTTCAAAAAAATGTCTTTTTAAAAAATGCAATTCTTGTTTCTAGCCAATTAATTAAAAATCAATATTTGATACAAGTACGTCTTCATAACAATATGAAACTTGGTTGTGATCAAAATAATCAGATCATACGCGTCTGTGTCAAATTCCCAGGCAGCCATCATGATTAATTCATCCTGCAGCAGTAAATAAATATTCTCTCACTTTTCCAACCTGTGAGGAATGTTGAGGTGCCTATATGTGGACAGGAGTTAACCCACTCCTTCGCAACACCAAAAGTAGCTCAGCTATAATGAGAGCCCTCGCACCATAAGGAGGATTACTTAGCTCACTACCCAGCTCCTGAAGCCAACGTTCAGATGCCCTGATAGATCCCAGGGTTTTCTACAGTACACTCCAAAGAGTTGCCTGCACTATTGTGGCTTGCCACATCCTGCACAATATCCGTAGATGTTTTCAACCGAAAGAGGCAGCTGGACAAAGAAAACTCCAGTTCTGTAGCACCACTATTACTGTGGAACGGCAGCTGTCATCAATGTCAAGCATGAGAGAGCAAATTGCAGATAAATGGTTCCTGAAAAACACCTATCCATGTGATCTATCCAGCTGCTGCACCAATCTTTCCAAGTGGGGGAGAAGAGGACCCAGAGGCAGTAACCACCAGCTAGAAGAGCAGACAAAAAGACAACCCACAGGCTGTCACCACCAGCTAGAAGAACGGGTGACAAGAGGACCCAGAGGCAGTAACCACCACCTAGAAAGGCTATCTAATCTAGTCCAGTCGGTGGCTCTAGTGCAGAGTGGCTGTGTCCCAAGAGAAATCAAAATGTGCCATCACAGGGAAACAGATAAGTAATTGGATGGTGAATATTTTGCTTGTTTATCTTCAAAACTAGTCTAATTTATTAGTAAATGTAAGGTTTTTAGTTGTAAATAGGTTTGCTAGCAGTAAAGGCATTGGAAGTAGCAATGTTCATTAATTATATAGTAATTAAGAATAAATTAATTAACATAAGGATGGCAGGGCAGGTGATGTGGTTCAACTGCAGAATGTGGTAATTCCTGAACACCACGGCGATCCAGGGCAAACATATCTGCAGTTAGTATCTGCGGCTTGAGGTGCTTCAGCTCAGAGTCATTGAGCTGCAGACACTGAGGTGCATCAGAGAGGGGGAAAGTTGTCTGGACATTTGTACCAGAATGCAGTCACACCCTTTACAATAGGGTCTTCTGATTTGATTAGTCGTCAGGAACAGGAGGGTGTGACTGTGGGTGAGGCATGTATGGGGGCCTAGAAGGTAGAAGTGGAGGAGCCTCAGCTTTTGCAATTGTCCAACAGGTTAAAGGTTCTTGCAGCCTGTATGGAAGGAAGTGGTGACTGCAGGGTGGATGAGCAAACTGATATGGTACAGGAAGCCATTCAAGTGGGGGGAGTTAATAGGAACGTAGTGGTAGTTGGGGGCAATATAGTCAGGGAGATAGACACAGCTCTCTGCAGCTGAGAGAAGGGATCCAGAGGGCTGTGGTGTATTGCCTGCCAGGTGCCAGGGTTCAGGACACCTGCTCTGGGTTGGAGAGGAACTTGCAGTGGAAGGGGGAGGATCCAGTGGTCGTGAAACTAAGACTAGTTTTTTAAACTTAAGTAAGGGCAATTATAAGGGCATGAAGGCGGAGCTGGTAAGCTGGAAAATTAGGTTGAGGGATAGATTAGAAGAGATGCAGTGGCAGACATTTAAGGCGATATTTCAGAATACTCAGAAAAGGTACATTCCAGTGATAAAAAGGGAAGGACACCCCATCTGTGACTAACTAAAGCTAAAGGTAGTATCAAATTGAAAGAAAAAGCATATAATTCTGCAATGATGAGTGGCAGGTCAGAAGGTTGGACAGAATATAATGAACAGCAAAGAATGACTTAAAGATTAATACGAAGGGAGAAATTAGAGTACAAGAGAAAGCTTGCTAGAAATATAAAAACAGTAAGAGTTTGTACAGGTATTTAAAAAAGGAAAAAGGTAAAAGGAGCATTGGTCCACCAGAGTGTGTGTATGGGAAATTAATAACGGAAAATAAGGAAATTGCAGATAAATTGAAAAGATATTTTGCACCTGTATTCACTATAGAAAATATAAAATAACATCCCATAAATAATTGTGAATCAGGAGGTGAACAGGAGGGAGGAACTTAAAACAGTTACAACCACCAGGGAAAGGGTACTGAAAATTATTAGAAATAAAAGATGACAAGTCCCCAGGTCCTAGTGGACTTCATCCTAGGGTCTTAAAGTAAGTGGCTGCTGAGATAGTAGATGTGTTGGTTTAAATTTTCCAAAATTCCCTACATTTCAGAAAGGTTGTATCAGATTGGAAAATAGCAAATGTGACCCCTGTATTCAGGAAACGTGAGAGACAGGAAGCAGGATACTACAGGCCAGTTAACTTAACATCTGTTGTAGGATAATTGCTGTAATCTATCATTAAGGAGGTTATAGCAGGGCATTCAGAAAATCACAATGCAACCAAGCAGAGTCAACATTGTTTTGTGAAAGGGAAATCATGCTCGACTAATTTCTGGGAGTTCTTTGAGAAGTAACAAACAACAAGGATAAAGGGAAACCCGTGGATATGCTATACTTAGGTTTCCAAAGGGAATTTGACACGGTTACTATGCAAAATAAGGGCTCATGATGTAGGGGGTAACATATTAGTATGGGTAGAAGATTGGTTAGCTAAGAGAAGCAGAGGGTAGGGATAAATAGGTCTTTTTCAGATTGGCAAGATGTAACGAGTGGAGTGCCACAGGGATCAGTGCTAGGGCCTCAAATATTTACAATTTATATCAATGATTGGATGAAGGGACCAAATATGTAATTGCTAAATTTGCTGATAGCACCAAGATAGGTAGGCAAGTAAGTCGTTAAGAGGAGGGCATAAGTTGTGAAGAGGACCTAAGGAGACTACAAAAGGATATAGATAGGTTAAGTGAGTGGGCAAAAATTTGGCAAATGGAGTATAACATAGGAAAATGTGAACTTGTCCATTTTGGCAGGAGGAACAGAAAAGCAGCATATTATTTAAATGGAGAGAGATTGCAGATCTCTGAGGTACAGAGGGAACTGGGTGTCCTGGTACATGAATCAGGAGAAGTTACTATACTGGTACAGCAAGTGATAAGGAAGGCAAATAGAATGTTATTGTTTATTGCAAGGGGAATTGAATACAAGAGTAGGGAGGTTATGCTTCAGTTATATAGGGGATTGGCGAAGCCACATCTGGAGTACTGTGTACAGTATTGGTCTCTATTTCAGGAAAGATATAAATGCATTGAAAGCAGCTCAGAAGGTTTACTAGGTTAATACCTGGAATGGGCGGGTTGTCTTATGAGGGAAGGCTGTATCTGCTGGAGTTTAGAAGAGTGAGAAGCAACTTGATTGAAACATATAAGATCCTGCGGGGTCCTGACAGGGTCGATGTGGAAAGGATGTTTCATTCTGTGGGAAAATCTAGTACTGGGGCCATTGTTTAAAAATAAGGGGTTCCCCATTTAAGACAGAGATGAGAAGAAGTTTTTTCTCTCTTGTGAGTTGTGACTCTTTGGAATACTCTTCCTCAGAAAGTGGTGGAGGCAGGGTCAATTAATATTGACTAACAGGGGAGTCGAAGGTTATCAGGGGTAGGAAGAATGTTGAGTTGAGACCACAATCAAATCAGCCATGATCTTATTGAATGCTGGAACAAACTCGAGAGGTCGAATGACCTATTCTCGCTCCTAATTCGTATGTGTGTGAAACGAATGTTGGAACCCAGAACCTGGATGGGAATTTCATAGTAACCATCAAAGTTCCAAAGGTTGGTTAACATAGACTCTTGTTGTGAGGATCCAGTTGCACCATCCCTGTGAGTGGTCACATACTTTAAGATAGATTCCAGAGTTGAAATGCGATGCAATAGGATGTCACACATGTAGAATGTGGTCTCCTCCATACTCCAATGCACAATGTTCAAATTTTTGATAGGCCTTCCAACATCTAATATGATCACTGGTGTCCCTCAAGCACTTTTCTTTTCACGGCTTGTCCCTAGAGGGTCACATCTATCAGCATAATTAGGAGAGGATAAGTGGTCTCCTGGGGTGTCTCTGCCATCAGCATCTGCTGTTGCCCTTGTGTTGTGTAGTTTGTTTTTCAACAGGTACAGGCCCTTCTAACTTATCTACTGTGTGTGGTGTGAATTCCTGCTGGTGCTCGGCAGGGCTGAACATCTGACTGCCTCCTCTGGATGGCTGATATTCTCAAGGCAGTTGCCTTCTTGAGCTTCAAAGTTGATCTTTGCTGCTGGAAAAGTAAAAAAAGGACAAGAGTTAGCATGGCATTGAGAGACTTAACATGCAAAGCTTGGGCATACTGATCAAGATTTTGAAGTCAGTTGAAGGTGACATTGCTTGTGGTACATAATTTGATACAAGTGATAAGCACTCACCCTACTCAGAGAAGCTATCAGCCCAACCATTGCCAATACTGCAATGCTGTCCTACTGATCTGCAGTGCATCCTGCTTCACCTCAATGAGGGCTATGTTTTGGTGCACCCTCCCCCACAATTTCCCATCTTATTCTTTTCCCCCAATATTGTGCATAAGAACGTAAGAACATAGGAACAGAAGCAGGGCTACGCCATTTGGTCTTTCAGCCTGCTCTGCCATTCAACAAGACTGTGGCTGATCATCTACCTTAACTCCAACCCCCTGCCCTATTCCCATATTTCCCTCAGTACCCAAAAATTCCATAGATTGTGTCTTGGATATACTGAATGACTGAGCAGCCACAGCTCTTTGCATGAAGAAATTTCTCCTCATCTCAGTTCTAAATGGTTGGCCCCCTTATTTGGAGGCTGTGCCCTTAATTCTAGACTCTCCAGCCAGGGGAAACATCCACCAAGTTCATCTTACTAGCCTCATAAGAATTTTGCGTGTTTCAATTCTTCTAAATTTTAGAGAATATACGCCTAGTCTACACAATCTCTCCTCAACGGGCAATCCCATCATTCCAGGAACCAGCCTAGTAAACCTTTGTAATAGGAAGTGAAAATGCTGGAAACACTCATTAGCTCTGGCAGCATCGATGGAGAGGGAAGAGATTAACATTTCAGGTCAGTTAGCTTTCACTAAATCACCTTTGTTGCAATTCCTCAAGGGCAAATATGTCCTCCTTCAGGTAAGGAGGCCAAAATTCCAGAAAATACTCCAGCTGTGGCCTCACTAATGCCCTGTATAATTGTAGTAAAACTTCTTTGCACTGATACTCCAATACCATTATAGCAAAAGCCAACATACCATTAGCCTTCCTAATTGCTTGCTGTGCCTACAAGTTAACTTTCTGCAATTCATATACAACCCAGGTCCCTCCAAATGCAAACATTTCCCAGTCTCTCACCATGCAAAAAAACATTCTGCCTTTTTTCATTTTCCCTACAAAAGTGGATAATTCCACACATCCCTACATTATATTCCGCCTGCCAGGCTCTTACCCACTCACTCAATCTGGCTTCTTTGCATCCTCCTCACTGCTTGCGTTCCACCTAACTTTGCATCATCAGCAAATTTGGATACGTTGCACTTGGCTCCCTCATCTAAGTCATTTATGGATTGTAAATAGCTAAGGCCTAAGTACTGGTCCTTGAAGTACCCTGCTAGTTACAGCCTGCCACCCCAAAAATGCCCTATTTATTCCTATTCTCTGCTTTCTGTCCATCAGACAATCCTCAATCCATGCTAATGTATTACCCCCAACCCCTCCCATAAGGCCTAGTTTTGTGTAATAATCTTGTGTGGTGTTTTATCAAACGCTTTTGAATATCCAAATACACTACATTCACTAGTTCTTTATATCTATTCTACCAATTATGCCCTCAAAAAAAATCCCTTAATGGATTTGTCAAACACAATTTCCCTTTCTGACCCTGCTTAACCGTATGATTTCTTATGTGCCCTGTCACCAAACCTTCAACAATAGATTATAGCATTTTGCATACTACTGGCTAGCCATCTTCTCAAAAGAAATTGAGAATAAATGGTTGCCTTGCCAGCAACCCTCACACCCCAAGAAAGAATAAAGAAAACTGATGCTAGGCTAACTGACCCCTTCCTTCGTTTCTTAAATAACGGGGTTATGTTTGCTAACTTCCAATTCTTGGAAACTGTTCTAGAATCTAAGGAATTTTGGAAGATCAAAACTAATGCATCCACAATCTCTGCAGCCACCTCTATTAAAACCCTGGGATGTAGGTCCAGGCAATTTGTCTCCGCCTAATCCCATTAATTTATCCAGTACCATTTCTTTATTTATACCGATCACCGAGTTCCCCCATTCTCGCAAGGCCCTTGGTTCCTCATTATTTCCGGAATTTTTGTGTGTCTTCTGCTGTATAAGTATTTGTTTAATTTCTCTGCCATTTCCTTTATCCCCATAATAATTTCAACTGTTCTGCCTCTAATGGGCCCATGTTCATTTTCACTAATCTCTTCCTATTTAAATAGCTATACAAATGTTTATAATCGGTTTTGATGCTTTCTGCAGAGGAAAAAGGTGAGAGCTATGAATGACTAGCGAGAAGGCAAGTGCACATGTATGGGTCTTTTGCATGTAGTGGATAAACTGTTCGGAAGAAGCAGCAAGATATGAGGAGAACGGAGAGGTATTAGTTCTGAAGTAAGTAGTTTGAGTGCAAATTGAGGATGGAGTCAGGGGAAGAGATATAGGTTCTGCAAGCGTCACCAAGTGAGAAAAGCATGTGGTTAGTGCAAACTGTGAAAGTAGCAAGCAGCAGATGGATTTTGAGAGCAAAATTGAAAGGTGATATATATTGCCTGTGTGATTGGTGGTGAAAGATGTGATATAGAGGAAGAGAGAGAGAAAGGACTATTACCACTCGCAATGCAACGTAAACAGAAAAGAGGAGTTAGACTCAGACTCACCTTTGCAGATCTTTTGAGGTAATTAAGTCTCTTCCTGTTATCCACATCCTTGTGGGTGATGCTCTCGCAACACTGCGTCTGATACCTCTTTCCCGGCTTTCTTAACAGAACTGTTTGGCAACATCTCCCCACATTGCGGAAAAGACACATATTGCCTGGTCTTTATGTCTGCCAACAACACCTTCAGGGAGGCATCTGCAAACCTAGAAGCAACCTTCCCCTCTCATTCAAGCCACCTCCAAGGTGAAGAAACAGAATCAGAAATGGAAACAGGATTTAAATTCAGTGAATGCAACCTCCCTTTATGAGGTACATTCCCACTTTAAATATATGTCTTATGACTACCGCACAACAACTGTATGAGAAAGGTGGGCAGGAAGCCTGCTGCTAACATGATCAGCCAGGCCTCACTCCACTGATATAATTGGGGTGCACTGCCTGCCTCCAATCCTGCTCTCCGTTAAAATTGCGATCCATATTTAGACAGATCCTTTGCTCACAACAAATACTGCAAACCCATTTCTTTGTACTTACCACTCTTTTCAAGGCAGACACAAAAAAGAATATACAAAAATTAAACTTGCAGGTACTTACAGTTGCTTTGTCCAAGACTTTTACAGAGCTCTCATCAGCCACACTGTGTTTCCTAAGTGCTTCCTCTAAAGTCCAAAGTGGTAGAGTCTCCCATTTCCCAAACACCACTAAGTCAATATCACTGAATAGCAGAGAATGAAAAGAATCATTTTTTGGCTCAAGTTAAAAATTTAACAACAATGGAAGTTTGTACTCCACAAATTTCAGCATTACTTAGAAATAGAAGACCAAGAGAACATGAAGTGAAGGCAAAATACTGATGCTGGAAATCTTAAACAAAAACAAAAAAATGCTGGAAAAACTCAGCAAGTCTAACAGCATCTGTGGAGAGAAAGACAGAGTTAATGTTTCGAGTCCGTATGACTCTTCTTCAGAGCTCTGAAGAGTCATACGGACTCGAAAGGTTAACTCTGTCTTTCTCTCCACAGATGCTGTCAGACCTGCTGACTTTTTCCAGCATTTTTTGTTTTTGTTTCAGACTATAAAGTGAGGCAGGTCATGTAATTGCTAAAATTTCAAAAGAATTTAAACTTAAAGGAAAAAGGGTTCCTTTAAAAGCAAACACACACAGATCAAGCTAGTTTGCAGTGAACGCTTCTCCAGAGTTATGTAGCATGTTTAGCATTAGTCTTTGACTAAATGACTCAGAACTGGAAAACAGCACTCTACACAGTTTTCTTTTCATGGGACATCAAAAGCCAAATCAAATTAATGCCATATATTAAATGCAGACTCTTGGTTTCATTGCCTCCCTCCTAAATTTGAATCCCCAATCTTTTGACTCAAGAGGCAAGTGTGCTACCACTGAACCAACTAAGTTTATGGATTGCTGGTTTGCACAAGGTCCAAGAGTATAAAAGGTCACACCCACATTGCTCTTACAGCTCCCACAGTCCACCCATTCAACATCCTCAGCCTTGGTTTAGTGGTGGCAACAATGCCCGAATCAGGAGGTCATGGCTACTCTAGAGATGCCAGCATAAAATCTTAGCTGCAAAGCTGGGAACAGTGCACCAGAAATGTCTTCTTTTGGTTGAGACATTAAACCGAGGTTCCATCTACCATCTTAGATAGGAACAAAGGACTTAGGAACAGGAGTAAGCCCTTCAAGCCTGCACCGCCATTCAACAAGATCATGGCTAATCTGGCTGTGGTCTCAGCTCCACTTTCCTGTCTGCAGCCCATAACCCTTATAGCAATATTTTTTTCCAATAAGGAGACAAAAACTGTACACTGTGGTCAGTACAACAGCAGTAAAACATCCCCACTTCTTTATTCCATTCCTCTTGCAATAAATGCCAACATTCCATTTGCCTTCCTAATAATTTGCTGTACCTTCATACTAACTTTGTGATTCATTTATCAGGACACCAAGATCCCTCTGAACCAGAGTTCTGCAATCACTCTCCATTTAGATGGTATACTGCTTTTCAATTCTTCCTGCCAAAATGGACAAGTTCATATTTACTTATGTTATACTCCATCTGCCAATTTGTTGCCCACTCACCTAACCTGTCTATATCCCTTTGTAGACTCCACACCTCCTCTTGGCAACTTATTTTCTTATCTATCTTGATGTCATTGGCTAACTTAACTACCATACATTAGGTCCTTTCATCCAAGCTATTGATATAGATTGTAAATAGTTGAGGACTCAGCAATTATGCCTGTGGCACTGCACTAGTTACATCTTGCCAATCTGAAAGAGACCCATTTATCCCTACTCTCTGCTTCCTGTTAGCTAACCAATTCTTTATCCATGCTAGTATGTAACCTTTGATGTGACACCTTATCAAAATACCTTTTGGAAATCCAAGTACACCACATCTAACGGTTTCCCTTTATCTATCTTGAATGTTACTTCATCAAGAAAACTCTAATAAACACAATTTCCCTTTCACAAAGCCATGTTGGTTCTGCCTGATCACAATGCGATTTTCTAAATATCCTGCTATAACCTCCTTAATAATGAATTCTAGCACTTTCCTTATGACAAATGTTAGGCTGACTGGCCTATAGTTTCCTGCTTTTGGCCTCCCTCCTTTCTTGAGTAAAGGTGTTACATAAGCTATTTTCCAATCCACTGGGACCCTTCCAGAATCTAAGGAATTTTGAAAGATTGTACCCAATGCAACTACTATCAGTGCCGCCACTTCTTTTAAGACCCTATGGTACAAGCCATCAGGTCCTGGCGACTTGTCAGCCTTTAGGTCTAATAATTTTCCTTTCACCTTTTCACCGGTGATTGTTTTAAGTTCAAACTTGATTTTCAATTATCTTTGGGAAGTCTTCTACCATGAAAACAGACACAAAATATCTGGTCAACGCCTCTGCCATTTCTTTGCTTTCCATTATCAATTCCTCAGACTCACTTTCTAAAGGAACACTAGCTTTAGGTACTCTTTTTCTCTTCAAGTACTTGTAGAAACTCTTATGGCCAGGATTTTTCAGTCGGCGTGCGGGAGCAAGCACGACACGCCAACACGTAAAATGCCGAGCCCGCCCAACGCTGGAAAAATTCAGGCCTATATTACTAGCTAGCTTTCTCTCATGCTCTGCTTTCTGCCTCTATCATCTTTTAGTCATTCTTTGGTTTTTGAAGTCTGTCCAATCCTCTGACCTGCCACTAATCTTAACAGATTTGTACAGTGTTTCTTTCGATTTAATACTATCCTTGGCTTCCTCATTTAGCCATAGAGGATGCATCCTTCTCAAAGAGCCTTTCTGACTGGGATAAATCTTTGCTGAGAGTTATTAAATATCTCCTTAAAAGTCTGCTACTGCAACTCTACTGTCCTACCTTTTAACCTAGTTTCCCAGTTCATCTTAGCCAGGTCTTCCTTCGTACCCTCATAGTTGCCTTTGTTTAGGTTTAAAACACTAGCCATGGACCCACACTTCTCGCTTTCAAACTGAACATGAAATTCTATCATGTTGTGATCGCTGTCACTTAGAAGCTCCTTTACCACAAGGTTAATCCTGTCTCATTGCACATTACCCAGGTCTAGGATAGCCTGCTCCCTGGTTGGATCTTGAACATACTGCTGAGAAATTATCCCCAAAACACTATGAACTCATTTACATGTAGAATGAAGTCACCCATGATTATTGCGGTACCTTTTTTTACATGCCTCATTTAGTGCTTCCTGCATGCTCTGCCCTACAGTGTAACTACTGTTAGGGGGCCTATAAATGACTCCCACAAGTGATCTCTTCCCTTTACTATTTCTTATCTCTACCCAAAGTGATTCTACATCCTGATCTTTCAAGCCAAGGTCATCTCTCGGTGCTAAACTAATGCCATCCTTAATTAACCGAGCTACCCTGCCACCCTTTCCCAACTTCCTGTCATTCCGATATGTCAAACTTCAACATTTAGGGCGCAAAACACCCATTACACTATTTGAAGAGCTAGCAAAGGTGTTCTAGCCAACATTTATAATTCAAGCGCCACCACAAACACACCAATTGGTCTTTTATCTCACTGCTATTTACAGGATATTGCATGCATATTGGCTGTCATTTTCACACATTTCACTACGCTTCAAAAGTACCTAATTGGATGTGAAGCACTTTGCAATATCCCAAGGTTGTGAAAGATGCTACATAAATGCAAGTTTTTCTTTTCCTCCTCAAAAGGGTTTCCACTCCCTAAATGTATAGATCGTGTGACAACATGCAATGCGAGATTTCTTAAAAGCAGTCAACGTGTTGTCATAATGTATTCATCCTTCAAAATCAGGTCCTTCCCAACCTCGAGGAAGATAATCATGCAACTCAATGGCTTGTGGGGAAATAAGATGCTCCCATGGATAATGGTTGCACTAAGAGTTGCCTGAACGGCAGCAGAAGAGCGCTACAACTCATATGCCTCTATTAAAGTGACCATCAAGAGGACCACTGAAGTCTTGAAGGGGCACAGCTGTATGTCCCAGATTGTGTATCCAGCATAGTTGTATGTTGCTGTGCCTGACAAAAATTTGGACAAAAACTACTGGATTTGGGACATTGCTAGCAAGGTGGGTCTCACTGCTTTAGAGGCACAAGTACATGGAAGGGTGCATCACCATGACCTGCACCACTCCGTTTGCTCCTCAGTTACTGCAGCAGAGGGACAGAGCAAAATTGATCACTTCAGCTTTCTTTCTGTACAACACAATCACCTGCAACCACTGCCTTCATTTCCACACCCCCCCACCCACCTTCAAAAAACCCAAATAACACCCTTCTTCCAAGTTTAACCTGTGGTGGGGGCAGGTGCAGGTAGCTGGACAGGAGGTCGCCTACTGGATTTAATGAGCCTCCCCCAGCCTTCAGGCCCGCTGGTGAGGGAGCACTAAATCCATTGCTTGGTCTTCACTTCCTGTGTGCAACACCATAGCAATCAGGTAGTTATATATTAAATTCAATACACGGGACATGAGCCAGATTGAAAACTCATTGCAAGTATCAGCAATATCTGTTATTTCTGTAGGCAACACTATGATATATATTTTTAATATTAAAGGTGCCATGCTGTGTGATACAATAGTTGTGATTTTGTGACTACATTCTCCTCCAACCTTCCCCCATCACCCCCTACATGTACAATCTAGTCAGCTTGTTCTTGCAAATCTCTCAAAATGCCTTCTGAACACTGTCAGTATGTAACTATGATTTTCAATGACCAAAATAAAGGTTTAAACTAAGTTAAAGATAACAAAATTACATATTTCACAATAATATGATTACATTTATTCACTGAACTCTCGTTTGTGTCTATTAATGACTTCAATAAAGTATTTCCTTAAAGGCATTTGCCAAACAACACATTCGAGACTCAGTGCTCAGGTTCATCTTCCATGGTACTGCCAAAACCCAGACTCCCCCCTCCAACGTGAGACCCAATCAGAGGACCCCCCCAGCTGCTCCTTTCCATTCTGGTAATTGCCAGGATCTTCAACCCATTTGTACAAAACCCCAGGACTATCTCGGGTATTGCCAAAATACAACAGTCCCCAAGAATAAACCCTATTCCTTCTCCCTAGCACTGCTCAGTAGAAGGCATCTATTTCTAACTGATACATCTTGCATAACATCCTGCTAATTATTCTTGTTATCCCACAGGATTTTAAGACCGGCATAAGCAATGGAATATATATAAAATATTTAAGGCCACTGATTTACAGTTTTCATAATAATGGGCAGGGTTGTGGAATTAAATCCCCAAAGCATCAGTAAAATCTCCCAGGATACCATTTAATAAAAATTGAATTTATCTCAGCATAAAGATTCATATTATAAAACCACAAATCTTCTGATCACATGAGCAATGTCATGGGAATTCAAACAAAATTAAGACTTACAACTGCATGGGATTCCTGTGTCACTATTTGTCTTGCCTGAACAACATCCGCACATAACCAGAAGCTAAACTATACATATGTACCATCACACTTATCTTAAACTCCCGAACAGTAACTGGTGCCACCACCCTTCTAAATTTGCAGCTGAGCAATACCAGCAAATAGATAAATACATTTAATAAAAGTAAAATACTGCAGATGCTGGAGATCCAAAATGAAAACAAAGTGGTGGAAAACCTCAAGTCTGGCAGAATCTGTGGGGAGAGAAACAGGGTTAACATTTTGTGTTCAATAGGACTCTTCTTCAGAAGACTCTGTTCCGAAGAGGAGACACATTGGACTTGAAACATTAACCGTTTCTGCCTCCACAGATACTGCCAGACCTATAAATAATTTATTTGTGGCGGTGTAAAATATCAACGACTGTTTCCCACAGGTCTTCAAGAGGCCCCATTTTCAGTTTGCCTGGCAGAAAAAATTCATTGAAACCAATTTCTGTACTGCCTGCTTTTGATAAGTTTGCTTTTGAAATAGTCATCCACACTGTTCCTGCAGAATTAAAATATTCAGCCTTTCCTGATCCTGTAATAGCTACTGCCAATTTTTTTAGGTTTTAACTCTACTGTAGAAGATGAGGTTACTCAGTATATCAACGATACACTTATTTATAACTATTTGCTGCAATGCGCTATAGTGTGCAGTGTGTAATCAGGGCCACTAATTTATGGTGACTAGGTCAAGTCCTGCTCTGCCAGATCAAAGTGACAGGAAAACCCAAGTGCGATACAGGAAGTGCAAGCTATATGCATACTTCTTCCAAGCATCACATTTACTTAATGCAACATAACAGAATACAATTTATTCAGCCATTGTAAATCTTTGGCCAGATATTATACTAAGCATTACAAGACACCCCTAATATAGGGGTGTACAGCAAGTAATTAGGGATGCAAATAGAATGTTGGGCTTTATTGCAAGGGACTTAAGAGTATAAAGTAAAGTTTGGTATAACTGTACCAGCTGTTGAGGAATTTGCAAATATATTAAAAGTATTGTATTTAGCATGCACTTCCTGTAACACAGTTTTCCTGTTGACCTGTAAGAACAGAATTTGACTTAGACACCATAAACTAATGGCTTTGATTATACAATGTATATAACATTGCTTTGCACCAGTTAGTCATAAAAGAGTGATCACTGATTCAATGTGAGTAACCTCACAAGACACCTAATATATTTTATTTTCCGCTCTGTTCTCCATCTCAAGCTTATACTTATTGTTCACAGCCTCAATGCTTTTTCCCTACCCAAAATAGGCTTCCAACCTCACATGCATTCCATTACAAAAATCCCCAATTTCCACCTCTCTAATGTCACCAGCCTCCATCCCTACCTCAACCCATCTACCTCTGAAAATCTCACATACTTTTCTCACCTCCACATTCTCCATCAATGGTCGACTTCCGTAAATTTTATCTCATCCACAATTCTGAGCCCCGTTCTTCTATTGGACCAAGTTCTGCTTACCTATCACTTCTGCTCCCACTGCCCTACATTGGTCTCCCAAAGTTTCAAAATTAAAATTCTTATTCTTGTATTTAAGTTCCTCCATGACATCATCCTTTCTATTCTCAGACACTCAATGCAGCCCTACAACACAAACTTTTGTTCCTTCTGAACCTGTCCATCTTTGCAGACTCCCACCAATGGAAGCCATGCCTTGACCTGCTTAAGACCCACTCTCCGTTCTTCAAGGCCCTAGATAAAATTCACCTCTATCACCGACTTTTTAGTCACCTCACTGAATCCATCCTTCTTTGGTATGGCATATATTTTCTGATGATTCTGTGATGCACCTTGGAACATTGCTCTATGTGCTTTAGCAACACAAGTTGTCTTTAAAACAAACTCAAATGAGCAATAAGCTCCTGAATGATCAGTGAGTTTATCCAATAAGCAGTCTTAAAATACACATCACAGCATCACAGGTTGAAACAGTTTGTGTTTGCTGAGTCAGCTGATCTCAGCCAGGGTAACTGCTGAGATCCCCAGAAGGGAGGTCAAAAAAGTCAATGGGAAGGATACTGATTCCTACCCAGGACTCTTTGCTGACAGTAAACAGTGGCAAGATTAGACTTGACTCTGATGTGCCATAGAGTCTAGTGACAGACCATCAAGTCTGACAACATAAGATATAGCTGGAGTAGGCCATTTGGCCCCTTGAGCCTGCTCTGCCATTCAGTAAGGACATGGTTGATCTGGTTGTGGCCTCAGCTCCACTTTCTTATCTGTCCCCCCCATAACCTTCGACTGTCTTGGAGATCAAAAATCTGTTTAAACCAGCCTTGAATATATTCAATGACTCAGCTGCCAGTGTTCTCTGGGATAGAGAATTCCAAACCCTCAGAAGAAAGTACTACTCATCTCCGTCTTAAGTGGATCTTTTCTTCTGAAACCATGAGGGAGAATCATCTGTTTCCTAGATGATCCAGAAGATCATCTCTCATTTTTCTAAACTCCAATACACCCAACCCACTCCACCTTTCCTCATAAGACAACCCATCAACCCAGGAATCAACCTATTGAACCTTATCTGGACTGTCTCCAATGCACGCATATCCGTCTTCAAATAAGGAGGCCAAAACTGTATACAATATTCTGGGTTGGTCTCGCCAATGCCCTGTATAGTTGAGGCAAGACTTCCCTACTTTTATACTCCATCCGCTTTGCGATAAAGGTCAACATTCCTAAATACTTGCTGTACCTGCATGCTAACTTTTTGTGATTCATGTATGAGACACCCAGGTCCCTCTATATTACAGCATTCTATAGTCTTTCTCCATTTAAATAATATTTTGCTTTTCTATTCTTCCTGCCAAAGTGGACATCCTCACATTCTCCCAACTTATATTCCATCTTCCAAAATTTTACCCATTCTCTTAACCTATCTATATCTTTTTGCAGACTCAGTGTCCTCCTCACAACATGCTTTCCTACCTATCTTTGTATCTTCAGCAATTTGGCTATAATATACTTTGTCTCTTCATCTAAGTCATTAACTGCCGAAAAAAGACATGTCTAAGCTTTTCGTCTTGCACTCGTCAGGACACTTCTCAAGAATACCAGTATAAGGGGAAAACAACAATTTATACTGTATGTGAAGAGAGTGCTGATTGGTTGGCAAGTGGCATTACCATGAAGAATGCACCAGTGATGGTGACTGACAGTTAACTGCCAAGCATTGTTTGCAGCCATTCATTAACTCATTCCTCAGGGCAATGCCTTGACCAATCAGGGTCAAGCTGCCTGGTTTAATTTTCAAACAATACTGGTCAGTTAACTGTCAGGACAAAAAGCTTAGACATGACTCTTTTTTCAGCAATACTCAAGTTCTGTACTGCCAAATGACTATAAGTCATTAATGTAGATTGTAAATAGTTGAGGCCCCAGTGCTGATTCCTTTGGTACCCTACTAATTACAGTTTACCAATGTGAAAATGACCCATTTATCCAGTGTTTCTGTTAGATAGCCAATCCTCTATCCCTAATACTATGAACTCAAATGCATTTTGGAAATCCAAATACACTACATCTACTGGTTCCCCTTATCTACCCTACTTATTACATCCTCAACAAACCCTAATAAATCTGTCAAACGCAATTTCCCTTTCACAAAACCATGCTTTCTCTGCTTGATTGCACTGAGATTTTCTAAATGTCCTGCTACTACTCCCGTTATGAGGATTCCAGAATATTGGTCATTTGGACTCGGTACTAGAAGGTGGCCAACACCTGTGGAATTACATTCAGGCGAGCAATGGGAAGGGAAAGGGGTAGGGAAAGATGAAAAAGTAACCTAAAATATAAAGAATACACACTGGGATTGAAGTTATACACAAAATAAATTTATTTGACTTTATTAATGTTAGAAATACCACAGAGGCAAGTTATGTTATTGCTAAAGAATGATACAGTATGCAAAAAAAGTCCCCTACTTGCACAAGTTTATTTTTTCAGGTTTGAAAAGTTACATGTAATATTGAAACAGTCTTTACATGTTCTTATCACAGTCATTTGAAAGGGAATGACAAATGATACAAAATCTAGAGTGAAGTCAATACATTTTTTTAACATTGATTCATGGGATGTCGCTGGTTAGACCAACATTTATTGCCCAGCTCTAATTGCCCTTGTTCAGTGGGAATTTAAGAGTCAACACATTGCTGTGGATCTGGAGTCACACGTAAGCCAGACCAAGTAAGGACAGCAGATTTCCTTCCCTAAAGAACATTAGTGAACCGAGTGGGGTTTTACGACAATCGGCAATGGTTTTGTCTTTTAAAATCAGACTTTCAATTGCAGATTTTTATTGAATTCAAATCTGCCGTGGTGGTATTCAAACCCAGGACCCCAGAGCCTTGCCTAGGTCTCTGGAATACCAGTCCAGTGACAATACCACTATGGTAGTTGCTGAAATCTGAACCAATACAATGTCTCTATATTTCATAAGAAGTTCAGACAACAGCCTGATAAGAGGCATATGAACTTATCGCAAATTCATGCAAATATATTACATTGCTACTTGTATTTTCCAAATATTACCTTGTTGGCAAGTATAAACCAGTGCTAAAACTTCCGAATATCTGCACCTGAAATATAATTTATTTAGCATCAGTTAAAAAATTCTTTCGAGTTATCAACAGTCACAGACTGCAACTCTTTCGAGTACAATCACAGTTCTTGGTTTTCCGGGAGTGGGACATGAACCCACAACCCTCTGATTCAAAGGCGAGGGTGCTATGAACTGAGCCACAGCTGACACCTCTAGCATCAGTTAAACTCTTTCGAGTTATCAACAGTCACAGATTGCAACTCTTTCGAGTACAATCACAGTTCTTGGTTTCCAGGAGTGGGACATGAACCCACAACCCTCTGATTCAAAGGCGAGGGTGCTATGAACTGAGCCACAGCTGACACCTCTAGCATCAGTTAAACTCTTTCGAGTTATCAACAGTCACAGATTGCAACTCTTTCGAGTACAATCACAGTTCTTGGTTTCCAGGAGTGGGACATGAACCCACAACCCTCTGATTCAAAGGCGAGGGTGCTATGAACTGAGCCACAGCTGACACCTCTAGCATCAGTTAAAGGGTGCACACATTAGGAACACATTTCAATTAGAATCACAGTAAAACCAATTGCCACAAACTACATAATTTGTTGGTATTTACTGCCCACTAGTGGCTACAATAGAATTTTGAACTGTTTTAGAATCGCAAAACAAATTCATGAAGAGACAAAAAGTGACTCAAGATCATGGAGACATTTTCTAGTGATGCTTCCTGCATCTACTAAATTACAAAATACACCATAGACTCACTGGCATAAAATAATAAACAAAACATGTACCATGAGTGACATTTGCTGTATGTCTAACAAAATTAAGCAAGCCGGGAGGTAAAAGATATTCATCAGCAAGTTAAAGAAAAATTTTCAATTGTACGTTAAGGGTTCAACAGATTTTCTTTCCAATCAATAAACAGCTCATCACCGCTATATTTGAACCCGATTTCTGATGCCCTTGATAAAAAATAATGCCCCTGTTCAGTACTTACATCTGCGCTGGGCCAGAGTTCTTTGATGACATTTTCTATCCTTTCAACAACCTCCATTCGCATTTTTTCCTCTTCATGTTTGGGTGAAATGTAGTTGTAGAAGTCAATAATTTCTTCATGAAGTCTGAAATGTTTAAAACAATTATTTTTAAATATTAACTGCTATTCCAATACAACCTAAAAACAACTTTCTAAAAATATTTACAAAGTTAAGAACAGAAGTAGTGTTTGGCACGAAAGAGAAAGCCTAACAACTTCAAGACAGATTTAGTCCTAATCCCATATCCATGTATCCCTTCATCCTTTAATCATCCATGTAATGTACTCTTAAATGTGGACATGATCTCTGCTTCAATCATGAAATCTAGAATATTCCACAGCCTTACAACATTACAGAGGTGGAGTGGCATGGGCATCTGAGCCATTGAGTACATGCAGTTCGCAATGACGAGGGGAGAAGGTGCACTGTCTTAAATTAATTGTCTGAGAAGACTAGCAGAAGCCCATGTAGTAGGCTAGTGAGTCAAAGGAGTGATTGTAAATTAAGATGGTGCTCAAGTTTTTACAGACATTTTCCTTTGCATAACAGAGATTATACCTAGGGCTCTTTTCCCTAGAAAAGAGATTGAGGGGTGACCTGAAGAAGGCTTTCAAGATTCTGACTGGGTTTGATAGGGTAGACATAGCAATGTTTCCATTTGTGGGCAAGGCCAGAACTAGAAACCAAAAGGTTATTAGAAGAGCTCACTAACATTTGATAGAGCTCCCTCAGAACCAAGTTCAGTGAAATACTATTTTGGTGCGAGTCCTTTGATGAACACAGCACTGCTTCTTCTGCAGCACTTAGTGGGGTTGGATTTTCAACAATGCCATTAATGAATAAGTATCAAACCAGGATGAACATTGACCATGACTTGCATGTGTGCTTGTCGAAGATCCTACAACTCGTGACAGAACTATTGCTCAGCACCAACAATTTACTCTTAAGCAAAAAGAATTAATTGTATAATTTTTATGCAGTAAAAATACTTGTGTTACAGGGGCCCATGGAATTTTTATAACATGGTGAGGTGGAGCAGCTACATTCTAGATAACCAGGCTGTGAAGGATGGAACTAGAGCCTAGTCTTTATAAACTTAGCTTTCTATTTGCAACAACAGACTTCCATAAACATGCAGCTCCAAACCTAACCAACACAGTTTCAGTCTGCTAAATACGATTAAACATCCAATTAATATTAACAGGACAAGAGCCTCAACAGAAAAAATGGTGAGAAACCCTGGTCTATGACAAGGGCATAGGGTTTGCACATGCAATACCTCCTACAATCGCCTGAATACCAACATATTACTATCAAACCCTACTCTATTGATATGGCATTTCAACTTCCCATGGTTATTTCATGTCCCTCACTTAAGTGCTAACACAAAATCTCAGCAAAACGTATTTCCCCCGCAAATCATTTTACTCCTGTCATACTGCAATGACATTGGTGGTACTCTTGTTAAATCTGTTTTTAAGCCAAAACACTTCCTTTCACATGGACAGCAACAAACATGTATGCAGAATAATAAATTTTGAATACCTGCACAATACTACCAATACGATTAGCTTGGTAAAGCACCACAACACCCTATTTTTAATTTAAACTACTTGTTTTTGTACAAGTTCCCTTACATAAATAGGAGGAATCTATCTTACACAGCAGTGTTCAAGGGGTTACACCACATAGATAGTTCACAACTTCAATTATGCAGTCAGCTTTTGAACATCTTCAAATACCCAGCAATGATGTTCGTAGACATATGACATCAGGTGGCCTGCTCCTTTTTTCAACAAGGAAATGGAAAACGATGATCACTATGAAAGGCAAAACCTTAAGTAACAATTTTGAAATAAGTATTGGAAGGACAGGCAGAGCCGGCAAAGGAATTACAAATTCCAACAATGACCCAATCAGAATTGGGAACTCAGCAAGCAAACCCACAACCAGCTATTTTATGTATAACCCTGGCCAAGCCACATTAGCATCTGCACTTCTAAAGTATTAATTTAATTTAATTTCCTTCTCAATTCAAATGCAAGACAACAAACCATTCATCACAATCATGCAGTTGAATAGTATTTTCATACATTAGAATTGAAAACAGTACTTCAACAAAGCTTACATTTAATTTTTCATCTCCTGCGAGAATAGTGGTTAAAAATTACTTTGGTGACTTGATCCATTATAGCATGTTTCCACCTATGCCAAGGAGCATGCATAACTATGTGCATGCAGATTTATGTATTTACAGAGGGAGAAGTCAAGTTCCCAATGTTTACAGGCATTCTAAACTATGTCATTTATTCTTCCCAATTCTTTGGTTTCCTTGCCTTTTCAAGGTATCATTTATTTCTTATAAGGTACTATGCTCTGTGTGTCTCTCTTAATTGCATGTATGGAATCTTACATCCATTTAGTTTATCATTGCAGTGTATTAAAGCAAATATACACTCAATTTAAATTAGTTTCTTTTAATTCAATGATTCTCAGAATGCGAAAAAAGCAAATACTGAGTAAAGCACAAATTTTTAGCCAAATGTTTGCATTTTTATTACTGGATTCCTGTCAGATCAATAAGGATTTGATTAAAGTTGGTAAATCAAAGGATCCATATGAAATATGCAAATAGGAATAGGGCACGGCCAATTTTCCTGCATAAACATATTCAGCCAAAAGCCAATGTTTGGACAGGTGATGTTGGGAAGAGGTGCAGACAGACTCAATATTGAACATAAATGATTCCCTTTTTGCCTCTCCCAGAGACACTTGCCACACAATGGATTGGCTTTACCAAAACAGAGCTGCTGGTGTCTCTGAAGAGTCGCCAATATAAGCTACATCATGGGAGCCCCTGGTTTGTGACTGACAAAAATGGAGAAGGTTCATTCAGGAAAGCAGAGTCTGCAGATCACGCAATGGACTTATCAGCCATCTCAGAAGCCACTGAACCAGAATGGAAGCAAGTCATCCTCGAACCCAAGGGACTGCCTAAGAAGAGCAAACAACACAGGATACCAGCAGTATCAGGTCCTAGCTTCATTTGTACTCAGTCCTTGGATTTAGAGATCTGCCTGGATTTCTTCATTTCTTATGTTCTTCTTACAAATTCTCTTCCCATCTCACATGAAGGCTTACATGGCACTTCACCAAAGTGGCTACTATTCATCTGTAATCCGAAGCAGGGAATAAAAATGCTGCCCATGTCCTAAACATAGAAAATTTACAGCACAGAAAATGACCTTTCTGCCCATATTCATGCCAGCCCAAAAAAACAATCTAGCCTTATCCCACTTTCCAGATCATACACAGTATGCAGCCCCGTAGATTACAGCACTTAAGAATGCATATCCAAGTTCTTCTTTTAAATGCAATGAGCATTTTAGCCTCTACCACCCCTTCAGGCAATGAGTTCCAGGTCCCCCACCGCCCTCTGGAGGGGAAAAATAAATCTCAACTCCCCTCTAATCCTTCTGCCAATTACTTGAAACCTGTGCCCCTGGTTACTGACCTCTCTGTTAATGGATATTGGTCCTTCCTATCAATTTTATATAGGCCCCTTAATTAACTCTTCCCGCAGGCTCCTTTGCTCTAAAGAAAACAATCCCAGCCCATCCAACCTTTCCTCACAGCTGAAATTCTCCAGTTCTGGCAACATCCTCATAAATCTCCTTTGTACCCTCTCTAGTGCGATCACCAGAACTGTACACAATACTTGATGTGGCCTAATTAGTATTCCAGCACAGCCCTCCCTGCTCCTATATACCATGCCTCAGCTAATGAAGTATCCAACATGCCTTCTTAACCACCTTATCTGCCCATTGTGCAACTTTCATGCACTCCAAGGCTCCTCTACACTTCTCACGACCCTACCATTTATTGTATTTCCCTTGCCTTGCTTGTCCTCCCCCAATGCGTTACCCCACATTTCTCCAGATTGCATTCCATGTTTCTGCCTATGTAACAAATCCATTGATATCTTCCTGCCATCTTCAGGGTTATAGCCTACTAGCAATCAATATTTGTACCATCTGCAAACCTCTTAACCACATCCCTAAATGATTGATATGTATCACAAAAATCAAGGGACCTAGTACTGAGCCTTGTGGGACCCCACTGGAAACAGCTTTCCAGTCACATAAACAACTCTCTCATTGCCCTTTGTTTCTTTCGACCAAGCCAATTTTAGATCCAACTTGCTCTTGGGTCCCATGAACTCAAGTTTTTTGCCCAGTCTACCACGTGGAACTTTGTCAAAAGCCTTAATAAAAATCCATGTCAACTACATCAAACAAGCTACCCTCACTAAACCTCGTTATCTCAAGTTAGTTGGACATGACCTCTCCTTAACAAATCCATGCAGTCTTTTAGAAAGGCACAGATTAATCAATGATAATTAATACTGTCCCTCATTTTTTTTTAAACAATAATTTATCCACCATTGATGTTAGGCTGACTGGCCTGTACTTAGTCAATCTAACCCTTCCTCCTTTTCTAAACAATTTCTTTTTGTTCTTAGGATGTGGGCATCACTGGTAAGGCCAGCATTTACTGTCCATAACTGCTCTTGGGGCGGTGGTGCTGAGCTGCCTTCTTGAATTGAAGTCCATATGGTATGCTGTCAGGAAGGGAGTTCTAGGATTTTGGCCCAGTGACAGCGAAGGAATGGCAATATAGTGCAAGTCAAGATGGGTGAGTGACTTAGAGAGGAACTTGGGGTGGTAGTGTTTCCATTCCTCGGCTTCATGGTATTAGAAGTCGTGGGTTTGGAAGATGCTGTCAAAGGAATGGTAGCGAATTTGAGGTGCACCTTATGGATGGTACACACTGCTGCCACTGTGCCCAAGTAGTAAAGAGAGTGAGCATTTAAGGTGATGGATGGGGTGCTGATCAAGTGGGCTGCTTTGTCTTGGATGGTGTTGAGCTTCAAGTGTTGTTCAGTAGGTTATTGCTGAATAAGTACCACTTGATAGTACTATCAACAATACCTTCCAGCACTTTGCTGATGATTTAAAGTAGACTGATGGGGCGATAACAGGCCAGATTGGATTTGTCCTGCTTTTTGTGCATATGAAATATCTGAGCACTTTTCCACTGTCAGGTAGATGCCTGCATTGTAGCTGTACTGGAACAGCATGGCTAGTTCAGGAGCACAAGTCTTCAGTCCTATAGCAGTGTAATGTTAGGGTCTTCAGTCCTCCAGTACCAAGCCATAACCAAACGATTTTGGAAACAAGTGGTCAGAGTCTCTGCAATTTCCTCCCTCGATTCTCTTAGCAGCCTGGGATACATTTTACCCAGGCCTGTCAATTTATCCACTGTCAAAGCTAAGAAACCCCTTAATATTCCCTCTTTCACAGTTCATACCATCCAATATGACACATCCCTCCACTACCGTGTATGCACCAACCCCCTCTTTTTTGAAGACAGATGCAAAGTATTCATTTAGAACCATGCCTAGTTCCTTTTTAACTTCACCCTGCATTTCCTACACTTCTCAGTTTTTTTCAGTGTTGAGCTCTCTCACAAGCTTTCCTTTTTTGCCTTAACCCACTGTGTATGCTCTTTGACATCCAGGAATGGTTTTGGGAGTTCCACCCCTTGTTCTTTATGGGTAAATATTTGTTCTGAACCCTTGCTATCTTCTCCTTGAATGCCTCCCACTACTCTGACACTGATTTACTTTCAAGTATCTGCTTCCAGTCCACTTTTGTCAAATCACATTTCAGCTTAGTAAAATTGGCTGTACCTCAATTTAAACCTTTCACTCTTGATCTATGGTTGTCCTTTCCCCAACTACCCTCAATTTAATTGAATCATGATCACTATCAAGGAAATGCATTCCCGCCAATACCCCTTCCACCTACCCAACTTCATTTCCTGACATTAAATCCAGGCAGCGTTCAAAATACACAGGGGTGGCGGGCAAATTAACCCCGAAAGTCCCCAACAAACTCATGAAAAAAAATCAATGGCGGGGGGTGACAAATTCGAGAAAAGTCGCCCCCATACATGGGAAGGACAGGATCTGTAAGCAGCTGCCTCTCCAATCACAGATTCCGTTTCTCCCATGCTTATTGCTCCAGCTCCTCCAATCACAGGTCCCTCCCTCCCACCCTTGCTGCTCCTCAAGAGATAGGAGGGACGGAACCCAGAGAAGGTGGAGCAGTTATTCTGGCCAGTCCCACTGCCACCATCACCAATCATTTCAAGCCCATGCCTTTTTTGAAGAGAGGTAAGAAATGACTTTTGCCCACCAAAATCTGGACCCTCAAATAAAGATCCCCAAAACTCTTACTTGGACACAAAAACCGGACACCGATCTTAGAAACCCTGATTCAGGGCAACCAAAACGCGGACATCTCTTAAAAAAGACATGGACCATTCATTACCTGATGGCTAGCTTGGTGCTGCAGAATTAATTTATGTCTATGCACCTTGTTGCACAGTTGAAATTTTGGAAGTCAATATACTGACTTGTTTGTCAGCACTCACTTTAAATAGAAGTATCAAGGGGAAAGAAACTTGAAATTGGCAGAACAAAACCAAAGAATGCTGGAGTGCTAATTTGTTTGCAATTAATTTTTTAAAGGGCTGCAGATGTGAGACTCAATCCCAATAAGTTACCTTCTGCCAAGCAGTTAGGATTTTCATTTTGGAAACTGAATATGAGAGATAAATGAACAAAAACGTCTTATTTATAGATTCCAAGTTCAAAGATTTGATAATACATCTATACCATCTTTGGTATTGGTGCTAAAGAAGGAAACCCTAAAAAAAAACACAAACACAGAAGGTAATGTTATTACGTGACTGTAACACCTAATAAAGGAGTTCATGAGAGTGAAAAAGAAGCCCCTGAAAATCTCAAGAACCCACGAAAAAAAAATGACCCCTAAATCCAAAACTGCCCTTTCTCTTGTTGGAATTGCAATGTACTGGCTAAAAAAGTTCTGAATACATTTTAAGAACGCTGCACCCTCCAAACCTTTCACACTGATTTTACCCCAGTTAATATTAAGATAGTTGAAGTTCTCTATTATTGCCCTACTGTTTCTGCACTTCTCAGCAATTTGCCGAAATATTTGCTCTTCTAACACCCTCTGACAGTTTGGGGGTCTATAATATACTCCAAGCAGTGTGATTACCCATTTTTTGTTCCTAAGTTCAACCCATAAGGCCTCATTTCATGATGTTTCAAGCATATTATTCTTCCTTAGAGCTTTGATCATTTATTTAACCAATATTGCCACTCCAACCTTTTTTCTTCTATCCTCCTCTCTAGTCCATCTGACCAGAAATGTTAAGCTGCCATTCCTGCCCTTAAGTCATGTTTCAGTAACAGCTATGATTCATATTTCCACGTAACTAAGAGTACTCTCAGCTCATCAGCCTTACTCATTAGACTCTTTGTATTGAACTAATCACTGAAGAACTCCTTAGTTGTCTATTTTCTAGCCTTTGTTTTCTCTGTCTTCCATACTCACTCACTAATACTCTGTCTTCCATTTCCAGCCTTGCTTTTCTCCCTTCTAAATCTTCGCTCAGGTTTCCACCCCCTGCCAAGCTAGTTCAAACCCTCTCCAGTAGCAATAGCAAACCTCCTATCAGGATATTGGTTCTGGCCCTATTGAGGGGCAAACCATTCAACTTGGACAGGTCCCATCCTCCCCAGATCCAGTCCCAATGCATCAGGAATCCTAAAACCCTCACACCTGCACCATCTCTCCAGCCATGCATTCATCTGCACTATCTCGTATTTCTGTACTCACTAGCATGTGGGACCCAGAGTAACCCAGGGATTACGGCTTTTGAGGTGCTACTTTTTAATTTCTTTCTCAGCACTCTAAAATCTGCCTGCAAGACCATATCCCTCTTTTTATGTCAGTGGTACCAATATGAACCATGACCTCCTCCTATCAGAGTGGCCTACAGTTACTCAGATCCTAGCACCAGGGAGTCAACATGCCATCCTGGAGTCACGTTTGTGGCCGCAGAAATGCCTGCCTGTTTCCCTAACTATAGAATCCTCTATCATTGTTGCTTTTCTGATCCTCCTCAGTTGGGTCTTGCACTGCCTGCCTTGTCCTCCTTGTCTACCTAGCGCTCATCCATTCATTCTCTGCCTGAACATTCTTAATATTCAGGGTGACCACCTCCTGAAATGTGCTATCCATGTAGTTAGCTCTTCGCCTCGCGAACTTGAGTACCTCCAACCCTGACATTTTCTGCGCCTGTGGTTGTCCAGGACACAAGGAGCATCCTGGAGTTCCCACGAGGCACAGGATGTATTCCCTATGTTCACTGGCCTACACTGGCTCCTGGTTAAGCAATACCTTGATTTGAAAATTCTCATCCTTGATTCCAAATCCATGCCTGGCCTCGCCGCTTCCTTAACCCATAATCTCTTCCAACACTATAACCCTCCAAGATATCTGCACTCCTCCAATTCTGGCCTCTTCAAAATACTTGATTTTCATCACTCCATCACTGGCACCCATACCTTCAGATGCCAAGGCCCTAAACTCTGTAACTTCCTCCTTAAGCCTCTCCACTCCTCTACCTCTTTCTCATCCTTCACGACACTTCTTAAAACCTACTTCTGACCAAGATTTTGATCATCTACCATAATATCTCCTTGTGCGGCTTGGTATTAAAGTGTTGAAGTGCCTTCGGACACTTCACTACATTAAAAGCAGTATGTAAATGTAAGTTTTTGTCCTTGCTTTTCAAATACAGGGATCCTCATGTTTGGCAACCACAAACTTCCAGCAAGGATCATTTGATAACAGTAAAGGAACAAGAGCCCTTAATTTTCCTCATTATACCAGTCTGACAATGCCAAGATCCACTTAAATGGCTTACTACATCCCCAACTGAAATCAGCTAAGTACATACAAGGGGTTAAACTTTTGAAATTCTTAAAATTGTATGGCTTGGCTACTCAATGTGTCTCAGTCAGCTGAGACACAGGAGTCATGTGAATCTCAATCTTCAAGATGCCTTCCAGTGCACTGCTGGATAGGCCCATAGCAAACACTGGCATGTTACATCTCTGGAACAAGGGGAGGCTTGAAATGACTAATCCATACCACCACTGAAACAAATCAATAAAGAAATTAAGATTTCTTTCCATCAGAAATCTGATTTAACAGAAAGCCACAATTACATTGTTTAAATTGGGTGTCGGGGGAAGCATGTGACAGGTCATTTTGGTTGAAAAATATTTCATTTATATGAAATATGTAATTCCTCAATTGAAAAAAAATCATTGGGTCAAGATCCTGGAATTCCATACCTAATACATTGCAGAAGTAACATCACCATAAGTTCTGCAGTACTCCAAAGAGAAGGCCCATAACTACCTTGCATCATTACTCACATCCTGCAAACTATAAACGTCCAACTTAAGCGAGATCTCGTGCTTCTTCCCTGGTGTCAATATTCAAATATTTCTGTTATTTCTCATTAGTTAAGACTATAGCTCTCTGCAGGTTCCTACACAGTCAGTGTCTGCTGCCCATCGCGATGTGCAGTCTCAATCAGAACAGTGTAGTAAGTAAATAACAGTAGAAAATTCTAGCATATATGCAGACGGTTGTACAGATACAGTTGATTAATGGTAGTCAGCACAAAATTCCTTCTCTCTCACTTAGGATGACAGCAATTTAAGAATTCAGAACTTAAACATGTGATAATGAGCACAAGTAGAAAACTTCCCATGTTCCAATTATTACACAACTATTCACAAGTCTTGAATTTGAGGATTGGGAGGAGAGTGCACATTACGCATGCATCATATTGAAAAAAAAGCACTGAGCTCAAACCAATTCTGTCCATAATTTTGGACACCTTTGCCTGTTTTATGCAGCTCTGGTGATGTAACATTATATGCAATGCAAACATGCACTTCTCAGGCACACAATGCTGTCTCATTATAGATGCTTGTTATAAAAGGTCATTATAATAATTGGCACCGTCATTTACGCAACTCATATTCCCCTTTCTGGGATTCTTAGCTAGTTTTTTTTTGCTTAAATCAGTGTTGCCCAATATATTAGCCATGCGGCTAATCATTTGATTTGTAAAATTAAAAAATTAATAGGCATCGTTTATAGGCATGTAATCTCAATACTCATTCACATGATTCATAAATGTACTTTGACCTGTTTGTGCAATTGTTAGAAAACGGCAAGATGGAAAGCAGACAGTGATTGTCTTTTTGACATGGTGAATACACCACATCCTTGGTTACTGAAGGGTGGCAAATGCTTATTAAGTAAGCATACACGTGATGTACATTATCCTACACTCGCACAATACAGGTAAAGGTGCTTTCTACTAATAGTATGTTGCTTAAGTGGTGTCACCATGACAGCAATTTTAATTGAACAACACTTACAAATTAAACTTGCGTGACGTAGCAATAACTTACATAGACAAGAAAACTCTAGAATTCAATCAGTGTGTTAAGCTGTGATCTGAGGTAGAAAAATAACAGCAATCTTGGTGGGAAGGAGAAGTTAGCAATCTCTTCCCTCAACCCCTGCACCATCAATGTAGCTGGTTGCCAGACTGGAAATGGAAGAAGAAAATTGTAACGAGGTTCTGCCAATAAATTCAGCAGGACATGCATGGCTCCAGGAATCTCCCCATCACGCTATCGCATTCCACCCTGTCCCACCCCATTATCAGAGGGCTGTCACTCGATGTGGAACTCTGCTCCAGAAAGAGTCAGTCCTTTCAGGAGAGAAGGCATAATTGGAGGAAAATGGTTACAAAAAAAGGAAACAAGCAGTAGAAATTATGAACTATAGCTAAACCAGCATTGTATTGTCCTTATGACAGACAATCTCTGGCTTCAAATAATGTGACCTTTGAAAATGTTGTTCTTTTGACATCAAAATGTGTTTCTTTTCACATAAGTTAAACTTAAAGATACGACTAGCATAGATGCATTCAAGAGGGCATTGGATAAACACGAGGGAAAAAGAAATAGAAAGATGCGTTGATTGAATTGATGACGGTTGGGAGGAGGCTCGTGTGGCGAATAAACATTGCATTAGACCTGTGGGGTCAAATGGTTTGTTTCTATGCTGTTAATAAATACTATGTAATACATAATACTCTTCAAGCCAATTAAAACACTAAATTTCAACATGTCTTTGAAATATAATGAACTGTGGTACATTATATGGTCTATTCCTCTTAATTCAAAGTTGATCTGTTCAAATTAAGAATGCACTACAAATACATTTCTTAAATGAAAGCTCTTAATTAGAATTATTTGATAATACAAATATGAGCTCCCAACGCAAATGAGTGCTGACAAATGGAATCCAGTTTAATTTGAATGAAACCTGGGATCAACATCAGGTGCCAATCCTCCAGCATCGTTGAGTGGAGACAGAGTAAAATTGGAAGGAATTTGCGAGTGTGGCTAACCCAAAGTAGAAGACCCTTACCACTGAGACAACACAAGATCAAATATGTGAAGAAATTTGATACTCCTCTCACCACCTTCTCCACCTATCTAAAAAAACAAGGAATCATTGCCTATTATGAGGCAGAAATTTTCCTGCCAAAGGAAGAGGATATGCAGCTGGCCTCTTCCCAGTGTTGAAATCAGCTCTGCTGGGCTGGTTCAAGTGGACTAGGGCAGATAACTACCTGAACTATCTGATATCATCTGACAAGAAAAGTGAATGGATTCAGGAAGCTTTCTGTATCATGGATAAATGGCTTCAAAAACCATCCTGCGAACGAGTCCAGGTCCACACATGGGGAGGCAAGCAAAATTGCAACTTAAAGCATCCACAGCTGGGTATATGATAATACTCCTGAAATTTCTCTCATTACAAAGTCATCATTAATACTGATGAAACTGGCTTTTATTTCTTTAAACAAATGCACTCTAGCAAATTATCATGGATTTTACTAGCATGACCAAAGAAAAATAGCAAGTTGGTGAGAGATTTGCCAAAATTACCAATGCTCTCATGTTGTTATTCTTCCTGTACCCTACAGAAATAGCAGTAGGTGTTACTGGTGATCTTATTGAGAAGTGGCTAGGTAACTTTGACTGAACCATGCACAGTAGGAAAATCATTTTATTAATTGACAGCTATGAGGCTCACAAGCAGTGCCCGAGTGCAAATGCAACAGGGCTAATATTTCTACCAAACATGTTGTGATTAGCCATTTAATGCTATGGAAGTGTTTGCAAAAAGTGACTGTGCAAAATACTACCATGCCATTGATAATGAATGCTCTACAGGTGATCAATTCATCACAGGTGATCTAGTCATCATTGCTGCTGCTTGAGGCTACTATTACAGGAGATCTGCTGTCATACCCATCTGCCTTGTACCATCTTCACACATTCATTGCAGCTCATCTGCAATCACTCTGCAACATCAGTCATCCAACTACACATAGGCTGGTCCCTCTTTCTGCTGCTCTCCTCAGAAATCTCTGTAGCTTTTCAGTTCTGATCAAATGGCTGAAACACTAACACTTTATTTCTGGATGTCACTTTTTAAGAGTTCTTTTTGTTCTTGCAATTTCAAGTATCTCTTCACTTGTCTTATTGTCTGTATGTGGAATTTTTAGCATGCACCTCACCATCCATATTTCAAAGGTCTCTATTTCTTCCACAGACCTTTACTTATTGTCCAGGTTCCTAAGGCATACAGGAAAGTGATAGAATGTAGAACATCTTGAGACTTTTCCTGTTACAAGCTTGAGTTTTCTTGCTGTTAAGACATCCTTCATCTTCACAAAAATACTTCTGGCTAACTCTATCCTTATTCTAACTTTTTCATTTGTCTATCCTTCTAACTTCTGCATCACATCTGCCATCTTGTTATCATTTGTCCTAAATAGACAAGCTTATATACTTGTTTCAGTGTGATACCATTCACTTCAATTTTCACTCCAGTTTCTTCTAATGTATTCCTTTTACATTGTCTTTTGTCTTTTTGGTGTTCATACTCAATGCATATTCTAAACTTCTTGATTTTACTTGATATTTTTTAGCCCCCTATTCTGATCAGCTTTGCTGATTCTGCAAGTGTCATTGAGCAATAGCATTTAGTCTTAAGTTCATCCTACCAGTGGAGGGTGCTGCTCTCAATTGCAGAAACCAAACAAATTTTAAATTGATTTTCAGTGCTGAGAAGGGGGCTCAATATCTGACATGGACATTGTTTATGTTGTGCATGAGGGTTCTGCTGTAGGTGCAACAAGAGCAAGGAAGAGGCCCAAAGCAAGTTGGTGCAGCAAACAGATAGATGTAGAGCAATCAGTCCCCACCACAGCCATCATGTCCAATTGTGTGAATAACTGAGGAAGTATCAGAAAACGAAAACAGATGTCCCAATAGAATTTCTCTACTATTATGTGGATAAACTTGCTGTCATTAGGAAATAAATCACAAATCACTGAGCATTTTGTAAAGTGACTGAGAATTAAAATAACCCACAATATCTTTCAAATCCCTCCATGACCTCACCCCTCCATCTCTAATCTCCTTCAGCCCTACAAACCCTCAAACTATCCGCACTCTTACAATTCTGGCCTCAAATTATCCCAATATTAATCCTTCCACCTTGGCAGCCATGGCCAAGACCTTCAGCTGCCACCATCCCAAGCCCTGGAGTTCTCTCCCCAAACCCCTCTGCCTCTCTTTCCTTCTTTAAGATATTCCTTAAACTCTACCTCTGACCAAGCTTTTGGTCTCAGCCCTAATATTGCATTATATAGTTCAGCATCAAATTCGTTTGATAATTCTTCTGTGAAGTCCCTTGAGACATTCTACTATATTAAAAGTGCTATAAATAAAATTGTTATTGACAACTGAACTATGTTTTCAACTGCCTTTAAAGGGCCCAAATTTTCATCGCATGCGCTTCAATCACTGCTTTAGTGTTTTGTGGTGATTTCTAGTGTTCCTGTGGTGTTCAGCTGTGCTAATTCATTAAAATTACATCATTCAATTTTTTTTCACAAAAGCTACTTTTAATTAGCAGTGAACTGTACCAACCATAATACAAAGCATATAGCAAATTAATGTATAAGCGATGAGATGTTATACCAAATTCTAATAGTTATTTTGACATTTGTCAAAAAAGGGAGGGGGCTATAATTTTTTTTAAAATCATTCATAGAATGCGGGCGGTGCTGGCTAGGCCAGCATTTATTATACATCCCTAAATGCCCTTGAAAAGGTGGTGGTGAGCTGCCTTCTTGAACCGCTGCAGCCCATGTGGTGCAGGTACACACACAGATTGCACAGGGACAAACCGGAATACAGTTACTGTTTATGTAAACTTATCTCAGTACACTGGAGAGGGCAAAGTTTTCCTTCAACTATTACTTAATTAACAAAGGTTTAGTTTTAATCTCTGTTTCCCTGCAGGAGTTTTAATCCTAAAACATATTCCAGTCAGAAAGATGAGATGATTGGATCATGTCATTTCCATAACTAATGTTGCTGCTACTTAGATTGTGCAAGAAAAGTTAATATTTGTTCATTGGAGCAAGAGAAATAGTTTTTACCTACTCCTGAAATGAAACATTGCATCACAGTATGGATTCCATTCAGGAAGAACCACAGATCAAAAATCAAACAGTGCTTTAAAAGTTTTCAAAATGTGATAGTGGGTTTGAAGTACAATGAACCCTGACACTTTAGTGGAGCCTGTCAACATGCACCAGCAGTCAGGCACTTATATCTTCAGTTACTGAGCCACAGCAAATGCTCAAAAGTTAAAAATTGACCAGCACCAAGATAAGCAATATTTCATTAGTAATCGGCTAAATTCAAGATACAAACGACTGATTGTAATCACATGGTGACTGCCTCAATTAGCCATCCATCCACTCAATTTCAGTTAAAACATTTGATTCTCAAACTACCTCTAGGTGTCAAATAGCAATCACAACAGATCATCTGACAGCACAGTTCATAACTGAAGCAGTGGAATTCTTTTCAGGCGCTGTCTCTAATCTGCAGGCTAATAGCCTTAACAGAGAACACTTCATGAATCTTAAACTGATTGGGGATTTCGACTTCACACCAATCCTTATTGTCATTAAACATTGCACACTTGTGTGTTTCTCTTGTTTTCCATCTTTCCAACCAATAATGCAAATATTAGCAAGAACTGTGATGCTCAAAATTTTCTAAGCTGCTGACTCTTGCAGCTCCTTTTTTGTTCCAAGCTGAGCAGCCTGTTCACTACATACTGAGTATTTGCAAGACACACATGTCAAATGCAATCTTCCACAGACCACTGCTTTTAGGGCTAACTAACTGACTTTCTGGGTTTTCATTGGGTATACTCTGAACAGAAAAGCTAGCTGACCAATACAGCTCTGTAAACAAGCATCTCAGACTGACTTTCTAAACCTTGAGAAGCTTTGAAAGTCACACATAAGTACAGAGCATCAGCAAAGCCTGTAAAACACACTCTCGTTTCATGTTTTCAGCCAGTTCAGGTATGCTAAAAAGACAGAAAATACAACAAAATAATGCATTGCTAGCTTGCAGATTAGAGAGGCATGACCTCAAAACTCGATTACCCACTTGTTGATCTACATCTAACAACTGAAATATGGGCATTGCTCAGTTGATAGCATGCTCACTCACTAATCAGAAGATTACGGTTTCAAATCCTATAGCAGGACTTGAGCTGTCACTCCAGCAAAGTACTGAAGTAGTGTTGCCACTACTCGAGATGCAATCTTGTGAATGAGATGTTAAGCTGAGCTCCAACCTGCCTTTTCTAGTGTAGCAGCTAAATGAAAACAGAACCATGACATTACCTGAAGAGGATTGGGGGTTAACGTGGTGTTGTGACTCTTCTGGACTAAAAACATAGTGCATTAAGGTGGGAAGATGAGTAACAGCTGAATGAGATCAACTAAGTATGATGAATTAATACAATACAGTAAATTAAAAGGAAGGCCGAAAGTTTATTTCAAATAACGGGGGTAAAAGAAACCAATGGATCCTGGGGTGGGGGAAAATGTACCAGAAGCTGGCAGAAGCTGGAAAAGTAATCTGAGTTCATGACTGGACAGTACGCCAAGATCATGCATTTCTGGGCTTAGCAAGAGATGTACACAGGAAATGTGGTGGAGTCGAGACGAGAGGCATGTTGGTATTTGCTGCAGCCAAATAGAATCCCTACATTATCAATATTTAGATGCGGATGAGCCACCTTCCTGCATCTTAAAGTTGTACAGGTAAATGAAAAGAATGCCAACGATTATGGAAGCAAAGGGGTTGTCGGTGTACATGTGGAAGCTGAAAACATGGATGACAAACAAATAAAGCAAGGAAATGCAACAGTGTTTGAGTCCACAGTAGCAAAGAAGGCACTGGATCTGATGTAATATTCATATTGCAGATCAGAATGGAATCATGAGAGCAGTACCATACAGGTGGACTGTAAAAGGAGAAGAATTCAAGCAGAATGGATTTATCAACTATGATGCAGACATTGGAAAGATCTAGGAGGGTCAGACAGTCAAAGTCACTGCCTTTTGTAACTTTGACCTCAATGTTATAGGTGGAACAGAAGTGTCTACAGTAGTCGCAAGGTTACAGCAACATCAAGTTCTTGGTATGAGGCTCAAGCTCACACCCTTCTGATCAAAGATTGTTGCATAACCAAGTGAGTCAAATTGACACAAAGTTAAAGTCCACGTAAAAGAAGGGTCAGTGGCAGAATAGATACAAAGTTGGCTGAGTCACAGAGAGTAGTGGTGAACAATGCTATTCAGATTGGAGGAAGATATATAGAGGGGTTCTCCAGGGATCGGCATTAGAACCAATGCTTTTCTTGATCTCTGTTAATGATCTGGAATTGGGTGCACAAGGCACAATTTCAAAATTGGCAGATGGCAAAAAACTTGGAAGTATCATGAACTTTGGGAGGATAGTGATGGATCTCAAGAGGGCATAGGCTGGCAGAATGGGCGGACATGAGGCAGATGAAATTTACCATAGATGTTGGCTTTTCAGTCGACCTTTGAAGCCTTCAAACATCATTACAAAGACAGGGGTTGACTTATATGCAGAGTATAAAATGTAGGTGTGGGTGGTTACCATTTTGAAATATGGAATAAAAAACACTAGTGTGGCACAGTCTATTGATTAAATTAATCATACAAAGATATCTTTAAGCACAATGCAAGTGCCAAATTCCTTGTCTTCAGCGTCCAACGCAAAGAGCTCATCAAATTTATTCACAGTCACTTTGAATATGGCTTTATCGTAAAGATCGCACTCTTGATCAGATGTACTGCATAGGCTACAGAATCATCCCTCTACAACAAATCATCTTCCTCTCCATTCATCCAATTGGATATTCCACGTTTTTTGAATGATTGGATGACAATTTGTGCACTGACAGCATCCCACAACTTGATGACGAAATCACAGAAAATACCTTGTGGGGCAGCAAACACATTTCCACTCCTAGTGAAGGGTTTTTCTCCATCAAAAATCCACCTATTCCATTCGGCACGGGCATGATCCTTGAATGGTTTGCTAAGGCATACATTTAAAAGTTGAACGATGGACATTAGATCCCCTGGTATAATTGCAATGTTGGCACTTGGTGTTATTTCTTCACAAGAACCTCTTGATCTCATCGGTCATATGGGATCTGAACCTGTTTTCTTTATTCATTCATGGGATATGGGCGTCATTGGGTAGGCCAGCATTTATTACCTATCCCCAATTATCCTCGAGAAGGTGGTGGTGAGCTGCTTTCTTGAACCGTTGCAGTCCATGTGCTGTAGGTACACCCACAGTGCTGTTAGGGAGGGAGTTCCAGGATTTTGTCCCAGTGACAGTGAAGAAACGGCAATATATTTCCAAGTCAGGATGGTGAGTGGCTTGGAGGGGAACTTCCAGGTGGTGGTGTTCCCATCTATCTGCTGCCCTTGTCCTTCTAGATGGTAGTGGTTATAGGTTTGGAAGGTGCTGCTTAAGGAGCCTGCAGTGCATCTTGTAGATGGTACACACTGCTGCCACTATGCATCGGTGGTGAAGGGACTGAATGTTGTGGAAGGGGTGTCAAGTGGGCTGCTTTGTCCTGGATGGTGTCAAGCTTCTTGAGTGTTGTTGGAGCTGCATGCATCCAGGCAAGTGAAGAGTATTCAATCATACTCCTAACTTGTTCCTTGTAGATGGTGAACAGGCTATGGGGAGTTAGCTAAGTTACTCACCACAGGATTCCTAGCCTCTGAACTGCTCTTGTAGCCAAAGTATTTATATGGCTGGTCCAGTTCCATTTCATCGGTGGTAATTCCGCTGAATGTCATGGGGGGTGGGGATGGTTAGATTCTCTCTTGTTGGAGAGGGTCATTGCCTGACACTTGTGTGGAGCCAATGTTACTTTCCACTTGTCAGCCCAGGTCTTGCTGCATTTGGACATGGGCTGCTTCAGGATCTAAGGAGTTGCAAATGGTGCTGAAAATTTGTGCAATCATCAGCGAACATCCCCACTTCTGACCTTATGATAGAAGGAAGGTCATTGATGAAGCAGCTGAAGATGGTTGGGCCTATGACACTACCCTGAGGAACTCCTGCAGTGATGTCCTGGAACTGAGGTGATTGACCTCAACAACAACAACCATCTTCCTTTGTGCTAGGTATGACTCCAACCAGTGGAGAGTTCCCCCCGATTCCCATTGACTCCAATTTTGCTAGGTCTCCTTGATGCCATACTTGGTCAAATGCTGTCTTTTTGTCAAGGGCAGTCACTCTCACCTCGCCTCTAGAGTTCAGCTCTTTTGTCCATGTTTGAACTAAGGCTGTAATGAGATCAGGAACTGAGTGACCGTGTCAGGACCCAAACTGAGTGTCAGTGACCAAGTTATTGCTAAGCAAGTGCCGCTTGATAGCACTGTTTATGACCCCTTCCATCACTTTACTGATGATTGAGAGTAGAATGATGAGGCGGTAATTGGCTGGGTTGGAACTGTCTTGCTTTTTATGACCAGGATATACCTGGGCAATTTTCCACATTGCCGGTTAGTTGCCAATATTGTAGCTGTACTTGAACACGGGGCATTTCTGGCTGAAGATTGCTGCAAATGATTCAGCCTTATCTTTTGCACTGTCGTGCTGGACTCCCCCATCATTGAGGATGGGGATATTTGTGGAGCCTCCTCCTCCAGTGAGCTGTTTAATTGTCCATCGCCATTCACAACAGGATTTGGCAGGGCTGCAGAGCTTAAATCTGATCCGTTAGTTGTGGGATCGCTTAGCTCTATCACTTGTGGTTTACGTCGTTTGATAAGCAAATAGCCCTGTGCTGCAGCCTCACCAGGTTTGCCCTCCTGCACTCCTCATTGCGCTGGGGTTAATCTCCTGGCTTGATGGTAATCGTAGCGTGGGGGATATGCCAGGCCATGAAGTTAGAGATTTGTGATGGAGTACAATTCTGCTGCTACTAATGGCCCACAGTGCCTCATGATTGCCCAGTCTGGAGTTGCTAGATCTGTTCAAAATCAATCCCATTTAGCATGGTGATATTACCACACATCACAACACAATGGAGGTTATCCTCAATGTGGAGACGGGACTCTGTCTCCACAAGGACTGTGCGGTGTTCACTCCTAATGATACTGTCGTGGTGGCTACCAAGCCATTCTTGGTGATGGACTTTGAAGTCCCCACACAGTACATTATGCCCTTGCCACTCAGTGCTTCCTCCAAGTGCTGTCCAACACGTAGGAGTACTGATTCATCAGCCGGAAAGGGAGGGGGGTGGGGGGGGCAGTATTAACCAGGTTTCCTTGCCCACATGTGACCTGATGCCATGAGACTTCATGGGGTCTGGAGTTGATGTTGAGGACTCCCAGGGCAACTCCCTCCCAACTGTATACCACTATGCCAACACCTCTGCTGGATCTGTCCTGCCATTGGGACAGGACATGCCCAGGGGTGGTGATGGTGGTGCCTGGGACATTATCTGTAAAGTATGATTCCGTGAGTGTGACTACGTCACTGTTGCTTGACTAGTCTGTGAGATGGCTCTCCCAATTTTGGCACTAGCCCCCAGATGTTGTTAGGCCCACACAAATAAGCTGAATTCTTTACATAGGCCACCTATTCCACATATTATCGATCCATAACTTCCTTTCATCTTCATCCATCCAACCACTGTCATGCACAAAAACCCCTGCAAGAAAATTGATATTTCAGCATGTTTTTACTTTTGAAATGACCATAGGCTTAAATTTAATTACAGTTTATATTTCACCACATTTCCATATTTCTTTAGATCTGAAGAAGAGTCATTCGGACTCGAAACGTTAACTGTGTTCCTCTCCGCAGATGCTGTCAGATCTGCTGAGGTTTTCCAGCCATTTTTGTTTTTGTTTCAGATTTCCAGCATCCGCAGTATTTTGCTTTTATCTTAGTGTTTAATTGACTTCCACTTCTCTTCCAGGAATGCCTACCTTGAAGAAGTACTGTTCTTCTCCGACAGGATTTCCGCTCGTCTCTTTTGCCCTGTTCACCTTCACTGCTTTCCATTTCTCTCCTGGTGTTTGACAAGGTGTTTATTAAAACTCGCTTTCACAGCCATATTTCCTTCCTCAGTGACTGCCTCCGTCTCCGACTCACCCCAAGTGGATTCCAACTGAAGCTCCATCCCTCATGTTTCGAACCCACCCAGGATTACAGGTATCTCTGGGACATACAACGCTCCTCGGACTGCTGTTCTCACCGCATCCTAAGATTCACACTCAGTGCCATGCACCGCCACATGAACACGCTCGACCTCTCCCTCCAGCAGCACCGACTCACCCTATCTCTAAGCTGTCCTTGCCCCCAGTTTCATTTTATTCTTCGTCTCATCCGATGCCTCAACAAGAAACTTTGTCTCTTTCTTTCAGGTACAAAGGAACGCAAGCTCCAACAATTCATCGACACCAACGCCCGTCCAGGACCCTCCACCCCTGCCCGCCCCGCTGACCCCATCCCGTCTTCCTATCCCAGCCCCGGGCGTGTATTCCTCATGACCTTCCCCTCTCTGATGCTGAACGTTCAGCGCTCAAAGGACTCAGTTTCATACCCTTACGCCCTCACCTCAATGAATTTTGGGCTCGGCACGATGCTGAACTCTTCTTCCGCCGCCTTCGTCTCCGTGCTCACTTCTTTGGGCAGGAGTCCTCTCCCCATTCAACAGATCCTTTTACCCGTCTCCAATATTCTCCCTCCACCTGGACCCCTCCCTCTGGATTCTTACCTGCCCTTGATCTTTTCATTGAGAACTGTCGACGTGACATCAGTCGTTTCAATTTCTCTGTGCCTCTCACCCACTCTAACCTATCTCTTTCTGAACTTGCTGCACTCCGTTCTCTCAGGTCCAACCCTGACTTTGTCATCAAGCCTGCTGACAAGGTGGTGCTGTTGTTGTCTGGCGCACTGACCTCTACCTCGCAGAGGCTGAGCGTCAACTCGCAGACACTTCCTCCTACCTCCCCCTGGACCATGACACCACCGCTGAACATCAAGCCATTGTTTCCAGGACTGTCACTGACCTCATCTCCTCCGGAGATCTTCCCTCCACAGCTTCCAACCTCCGAAGACCCGCTTCTACCTCCTACCCAAAATCCACAAACAGGACTGTCCCGGCAGACCGATCGTGTCAGCTTGTTCCTGTCCCACGGAACTCATTTCTAGCTATCTTGACTCCATTCTCTCTCCCCTTGTCCAGTCTCTTCCCACCTACATCCGCGACTCCTCTGACACCCTACTTCATATCAACAATTTCCAGTTCCCTGGCCCCAACCGCCTCCTCTTCACCATGGACGTCCAATCCCTCTACACCTACCATCTCCCACCGGGATGGTCTGTGGGCTCTCCGCTTCTTCCTCGAACAGAGGCCCAAACAATCCTCATCCACCACTACTCTTCTCCATCTGGCTGAACTTGTTCTCTCACTGAACAATTTCTCCTTAAACTCCTCTGACTTCCTCCAAATAAAAGGCGTGGCTTTGGGCACCCATATCGGCCCCAGTTATGCCTGCCTCTTTATGGGGTATGTGGAACATTCCTTATTCCAGTCCTACTCAGGCCCCCTCCCACAACTCTTTCTCCGGTACATCGATGACTGCTTCGGTGCTGCTTCATGCTCTTGTCTGGACCTGGAAAAATTTATGAATTTTGCTTCCAATTTCCACCCCTCCATCATTTTCTGACACTTCCCTTCCCTTCCTTCACCTTTCTGTCTCAATTTCTGGTGATAGACTGTCCACCAATATTCATTACAAGCCTACCGACTCCCACAGCTACCTCAACTACAGTTCCTCACACCCCACTTCCTGTAAGGACTCCATCCCATTCTCTCAGTTCCTTCGCCTCTGTCGCATCTGTTCTGATGATGCCACTTTCAAAACAGTTCCTCTGACATGTCTTCCTTCTTCCTTAACCGAGGTTTTCCACCCACAGTGGTTGACAGGGCCCTCAACCGTGTCCAGCCCATCTCCCGTGCATCCGCCCTCACTCCTTCCTCTCCCTCCCAGAACAATGATAGGGTCCCCCTTGTCCTCACTTATCACCCCACCAGCCTCCACATTCAAAGGATCATCCTCCACCATTTCCGCCAACTCCAGCATGATGCCACCACCAAACACGTCTTCCCTTCACCCACCCGGCGGCATTCCACAGGGATCGTTCCCTCCGGGACACCCTGGTCCACTCTTCCATCACCTCCTACACCTCAACCCCCTGCAACGGCACCTTCCCACGCAACCGCAGAAGGTGTTACACCTGCCCTTTTACTTCCCCCCTCCTCACTGACCAAGGGCCCAAACACTCCTTTCAAGTGAAGGAGCACTTCACTTGCACTTCCCTCGATTTAGTCTACTGCATTTGCTGCTCCAATGCGATCTCCTCTACGTTGGAGACACCAAAAGCAGACTGGGTGACCGCTTTGCGAACACCTTCGGTCTGTCCGCAAGCATGACCCAGACCTCCCTGTCGCTTGCCATTTCAACACACCACCCAGCTCTCAAGCCCACATGTCCATTCTTGGCCTGCTGCAATGTTCCAGTGAAGCTCAACGCAAACTGAAGGAACTGCACCTCATCTTCCGACTAGGCACTCTACAGCCTTCCGGACTTAACACTGAGTTCAACAACTTCAGATCATGAACTCTCTCCTCCATCCCCACCCCCTTTCCGATCCCCCTTTTTCCAATAATTTATATTTAAATATATTTTTCTTTTCCCACCTATTTTTAAATTTAATTCGATCTATCGTTTTATCTCCACCTTTTAGCCCATTTCGATCCCTTCCCCCCACCCCACCCCACCCCCACTAGGGCCATCTGCCACTTGTTTGTCATTTCTACCTTTAATGTCACCATTAGCACATTCCTTAGATAATATCATCACCGTCAACACCCCTTTGTCCTTTTGTCTATGACATCTCTGGCAATCTCTTCTTTGCCTCCACCTATCACTGGCCCTCTATCCAGCTCTACCTGTCCCACCCCCCTCAACCAGCTTATATTTCACCACGTTTCTATATTTATTTAGTTCTGAAGAAGAGTCATTCGGACTCGAAACGTTAACTGTGTTCCTCTCGGCAGATGCTGTCAGACCTGCTGAGCTTTTCCAGCTATTTTTGTTTTAATTTAATTCTGTTGGCCATGCAGGCTAGTAGCATGGTGAATCTTACATTAAGATAAAAACAAAATACTGCAGATGCTGGAAATCTGAAATAAAAACAGAAAATGCTGGAAAAACTCAGTAGGTCTGACAGCATTTTCTGTTCTTATTTTATACCATGGTGAATCTCATCTTCTCACTAGAATCGTTTTTGAACCTTTCCACTCCACGGTTCGGTTGCTGGGTATATCAAAAGTCATGAGCATTTCATCCACATTGCTGATGTGACATAATGGGTACTCACATTTTTGCTGCTGACTGATGAAGAAACTGGTAATTTTGACATCAATGTTTTTTGGTGATCTGAGTGATCTTGGTCTGCTGTCGAAATGTTTCTGTTCCATAAAACGGCTACACCAACTAACTGTTGCTCTGTAATCTTTGCTGGACTCAAGAGTTTGATTTTGCCCACTTTTGTGCATAATGCATTTCTGGTGACAATGAAACTATTCTGGCGATTTGAGGACCCATTCCCAAACATGCTTCTCAAGATCAGTCCACTGGCTGGTCCCTGTTCTCATGCGCATTTGGTTTTGGGCATCTTCTTCAGGAAGGTTTGCTTCTTCTTCCATTCTCATATGACTGGAGGTGGCAGGGCAGGTTGTGAAAGCAGTTAACAAGGCATATGGGATTCTGGGTTTTATAACTATAGGCATAGGGTACAAAAGGAAGGAAGTTATGGTGAACCTTTAATAAACGCTGTTTCAGCCTCAACTGGAATACTGACTCCAATTCTGGGCACAATACTTTAGAAAGGATGTGAAGGCATTAGAGAGGGTGCAGAAAATATTCACTGATTGCAGGGTTAGGAAGTTTAGTTATGTGGATAAATTAACGAGAACAGCCCCAGCTTCTCCAGAGAAGATTCAATCATAGCTTTCAAAAAAATTTTGATAATTATCTGGGAAAAAAAATGCAGGGCTACAGGGAAAAGGGAAGAGAGTGGGATGAGGTGAGTTGCTCTTACAGAGAGCCGGAATGCACACAACAGGCCAAATGGCCTCCTTCTGTGCTGTAACCATCCTATGAATCTGTGGCACACTACAAAACCCAAATACAATATCCTTACTGCTGCTCTGGTTCAGTTCAGTGCTCTCAGCACATAGAGCTTGGGATCTTTCTGATCTTTATGATAGTCAGTGGCATATTTACCCACGGAAACAAGAAAAAGTTTTGCTATATCCTCATTATTTTCAGAGTCACACAGTCATTTACTGATGGTCTTGCATGCAAAACAGCTTTGGTTAAAGTATAGTGATTATAGGTCTTTCATTTCTTGTGCATCTGATGAGTTCAAGATAAGGAAATTTGCAGTTTTAAAGCAAATTACTCTTAATCATAAGGTAGGTAATGACAAAGAAATAAGTGTATTTAACCATGGTAGTCATAAGGCCAAACTGACAAAAGATAAGTGTTCTGTTACAACAGCTGCTCTGAAATACTAACTCAACTTGTGGAAGGCTCATTCAAAACCCATTTCCCACTTACTCCAAAGATCTGCACATTCAATTATGTGTCATTTCAAAGACATCAGATTTACTCTTTTTGACCTTCAAGAAATGATAGGTGCTGCAACCACGTGGGTGACTGAAATTCACTATGCGTGTCTACTTTCAACCTTTGAGGGGATTTTTAAAGAAATAAGCACCATGTCTTATCCCCCTCCCAAATTTCAAAAAAATTATACCACTTATAACAATTTTTCAACAATATGAAAGTAGACACCCTGAAAAACAGAAGCGAAAGTGACAAGTTTTTTAAGTTCTCAACCATTTAAAAAGGATTTATTAAAGATGCCAAATGAAAGTAAAATAAAATAAATTGATATATTAAATTAAACACTAAAATTTGATATAAAATGTTACACAATTTTGTGCATTATTGGGGCCCAAAAACCTTAAATCACATGCCAGTGTAAAACTTATTACAAGAGCAACTTATACATTTTGCAGCATCATCCATTCCAACTGTCAGCTAAAAACAGGTAAGAGATTGATAGACATTTCATGTACTAGACATTTCATGTACTAAACAGTTTCTTTTATAGTTAAACAAAATGGACTCTTTGTACATTACATAACAGCAGCTGATAGACATAGTTAATAATCTTAAACGGGCATAGTCTTATAAATTGGCCAAACTTTCCCTTGCTAACACGTCATTGAGTGACAAAAATGCACCAAGACATAAATTATGTATTAGAAGAACGTGACAAAAACGGTGCACGACTCTTCTCCCTACCCCACCACAAAAATAAAGTTTGCCAGTCACATTTTCATTAAGGCAGTGCCACTTTAACACGTGGGCAATCTTTGACATCCACCAAATTGGCTGCATTACAAATGAGGGCACGGGCAGAGCTGCCTTTAAAACAGGGGTTGTGAACTCCTCTGCGACATGCCGAACACCCAAATTAGCTTTGACCGGGCATCCAAAGGGCAGAGGCTCTCCTGAAGCCCTGGGCCACCTCTGCAAAAAAAAAAGCGTGCGTAAGAAGTCTTACCCCACGACTCCCTCTCTGTAGTTCCGGCTTTTCCAGGGAGTTCCGTTGTAATGGCCACTTCCAGACAGGAGGCTGTAGTTTAACCCGAAAGTGCTTGCCTTGTTGTCCCGTTTCCTTTTGTTGCCTGAGCCGCTGTTCCTATTGCTGTTGTCCGGGTAGCTCTTCCTGCAGCCACCTTCTCCTGGGCCGGCTGGGAAGTTACTGTTATTGGCGCTGGGCTCGAGTGGGAGAAAGTCCCTCTGTGCTCCCAAATCCCCTCCTCCCTGGCTGCCCCTCTCCCTCAACATGCTCTCACTGCCCGCACTCGTTGCTGCCGTTGCCGCCGCACAGTTATTATTAAAGAACAGATTCCTCAGCCTTTGCGTCGTTTCCCAAATTTGCATCCACAAAATGTTGGCAGGTCCGAGCTGTTCTGGCTGAAACCAGGCTACCCTCGGATCCATCAAACGGAGACGGGGTTTCCACCACCTGAAAACGAGCTTCTGTTCGTTTTCCCTCCCGACCCTCCGCTCACTTTCTGATATCCTCCCCCCTCAGCCCCTCTGTGCGTGTCGGATACCCGGCAGCCTGTCACTGGGCCGGAACGAGGACAGATCCAACAGCAATGGCGACAGGCGTTCGACTGCGCAGGCGCGCTGCGTGCCCAGGCTTTCGTACGGCTCGTGGGCTGGAATCTGCGAACGTCACGCGCAACAATTGGCCCTCATTGTGATGGCACGGCGATGCGAATCTGACGCGATAGAGAGATGGGCTCGCGCGTTCTTTCCTTTTTCGGTTTATATTCGAATGGTCCCAGTAACGTTCTTCTCCACCCCATCCCCCTCACCCCGAGTCTTTCATCCCTCTCAACCCACCTAATTCCCCCTCACCTCCAACTGCTCCCTCTTCCACCCCTTCCCATTCCCCCTCACCCCCAACCCCTCCCTTCCCCATCACCCCCAGTGCTTCATCCTTCACACCCAACCCCTCTCTCCGCCGCCCCTTCCCCATTCACCGTCACCCCCAACTCCTCCCTTCTTCACTCCTTCACCCCCAACCCCTCAACGCCACCTTTTCCCCATTCCACTGACCCCTTCCCCCTCACCCCCAATCCTTCATCCTTCTCACCCAACCCATTCCCACTCACCCCAATTCCTCCCTCTGCCACTCCTTCCCTATTCCCCCTCATTCTCTCTCAATCTCCTGCCCCAACCCCTCTCTCCCCCGAACAGCCTCCCCCACCCCTTCCACCAAACCACTCACTTCCCCAACCCCTCACAACTCACTCTCCCTCCCCCTCCCCTCCCCCCTTCCCCCTCCCTCTCCCTCCCTTTCCCTCCCCTCTCCCCCTTCCCCCCTCCCCTCTCCCCCCTTCCCCCCTCCCTCTCCCTCCTTCCCCCCTCCCTCTCCCTCCTTCCCCCTCCCTCTCCCTCCTTCCCCCCTCCCTCTCCCTCCTTCCCCCCTCCCTCTCCCTCCTTCCCCCCTCCCTCTCCCTCCTTCCCCCCTCCCTCTCCCTCCTTCCCCTCTCCCTCCTTCCCCCCTCCCTCTCCCTCCGTCCCCCTCCCTCTCCCTCCTTCCCCCTCCCTCTCCCTCCTTCCCCCTCCCTCTCCCCTCCCACCTTCCCCCCTCCCTCCTTCCCCCACCCCACTCCCCCCGCTCTCCCCCCCCTCCCCGCTCCCCCCCCTCCCCGCTCTCCCCCCCCTCCCCGCTCTCCCCCCCCTCCCCGCTCTCCCCCCCCTCCCCGCTCTCCCCCCCCTCCCCGCTCTCCCCCCCCTCCCCGCTCTCCCCCCCCTCCCCGCTCTCCCCCCCCTCCCCGCTCTCCCCCCCCTCCCCGCTCTCCCCCCCTCCCCGCGCTCCCCCCCCTCCCCGCGCTCCCCCCCCTCCCCGCTCTCCCCCCCCTCCCCGCTCTCCCCCCCCTCCCCGCTCTCCCCCCCCCTCCCCGCTCTCCCCCCCCCTCCCCGCTCTCCCCCCCCTCCCCGCTCTCCCCGCTCTCCCCCCCTCCCCGCGCTCCCCCCCTCCCCGCTCTCCCCCGCTCTCCCCCCCCCTCCCCGCTCTCCCCCCCCCTCCCCGCTCCCCCCCCCTCCCCGCTCTCCCCCCCTCCCCGCTCCCCCCCCCTCCCCCCTCTCCCCCCCTCCCCGCTCTCCCCCCCTCCCCGCTCTCCCCCCCTCCCCGCTCTCCCCCCCTCCCCGCTCTCCCCCCCTCCCCGCTCTCCTCCCCTCCCCTCCTCCTCCCCTCCCCTCCTCCTCTCCTCCCCTCCTCCTCTCCTCCCCTCCCCTCCTCCTCTCCTCCCCTCCCCGCTCTCCCCCCCTCCCCGCCCTCCCCTCCCCACTCTCCCCCCCTCCCCGCCCTCCCCTCCCCACTCTCCTCCCCTCCCCCCTCCCCGCTCTCCTCCCCTCCCCGCTCCTCCTCCCCCTCCCCGCTCCTCCTCCCACCTCCCCGCTCCTCCTCCCCCCTCCCCGCTCCTCCTCCCCGCTCCTCCTCCCCCCTCCCCGCTCCTCCTCCCTCCTCCCCGCTCCTCCTCCCCGCTCCTCCTCCCCGCTCCCCACTCCTCCTCCCCCTCCCCGCTCCTCCTCCCCCCTCCCTCTCCCCCCCCCGCGCCCCGCGCTTGCTCCCCCACCCACCTATTCCTCCCCACACTTAAACCCTCCCACACACTTCCCTCTTCTTCTCTTCCACCCTCTTCCCACCGCCACCTCTCTGTTCCTCCCTACCCCACCTTTCCTTCATCTTCTCCCCCAGCCCCACCACCTCACCCTCTCCTTCCACTTCACTGCTCCTCCATCTCCTTAAACGCCTCACCCACCTCTCCCCCACTACCAACTCCCTGCTCTCCCCCAGCCTTACCCCACCTTTCCACCATCCACTCCCCTCCCCCATTCCTCCACTCCCCTCCCCCATTCCTCCACTTCACTCCAAGGGTGAAGTCTGGACAAACTGCTACTCCTGACGAACTGTCTAAGGCCCTTGAGTCCTTTGAGAAAAATAAGACTCCCGGAAGCGACGGCTTACCGGCTGTGTTGTATTCGGCTCTGTGGGACTGGATTGGCCCAGACCTGCTAGATGTGTACGAGAGTATGCTTCTGGCCGGCAGCATGTCAGAATCCATGAGAAAAGGTATTATCACGCTCACCTACAAACACAAGGGGGAAAGGGAGAAAATTAGAAATTGGCGACCCATTTCAATGCTAAATGTGGACTATCAGATTCTGTGCAAGGTCATTGCCAATCGGGTCAAGTCTGCTCTGGAGTTGGTGATCCACCCTGACCAGACCTGCACTGTGCCTGGCAGGAAGATCTCTGACAGCCTTGCACTACTCAGGGATACGATTGCCTATGTGCAGGACAGGGGTGCCTCATCAGCCTGGATCAAGAGAAGGCCTTTGACAGAATATCGCACACTTACGTGGTGTATGTGCTAGGACCCTGAATTTTTTTTTTGAAAAATATACTTTATTCATAAAACATCTGAAAGAACATAAATCACCATCACAAAAAGTGCGATCAGATTCAACTTTTACACATGGATCACGAGGTGCTTCAATACAATCAATGAATATCAGAGTCATTTCATTATGGTTATTACAGACAGTCAGACAGTGCAATGGTATTGGAGTTATCTACATACATCATGTTGCACACTTGAGGTGCTTAAATACAATTATATACAATTAGTAGTCAAGGCATACGTTTATTGTGAGCCATACAGCCCGAGGGGCCTATACCTTTCCCAGCCCCTCGGTGCACTATGGCAGAAAGGTCTAAGACAGCGACCTTTCCACATTGGGCCTCTGCGGCGGCTGCCCCAAGCTTTAGTGCGTCCCTCAGCATGTAGTCCTGGACCTTGGAATGTGCCAATCTGCAACACTTGGTCAGGGACAACTCTGCACTGGAAGACGAATAAGTTTCGGGCAGACCAATGACCGTCTTTCATCGAGCTGATGATCTTCCAGCTGCAGTTGATGTTTGTCTCAGTATGTGTCCCTGGGAACAGCCTGTAGAGCACAGAGACCTGTGTCACGGCACTGCTCGGGATGAACCTCGACAAAAATCACTGCATCTCTCTCCAGACCTTCTTTGCAAAGGCTCATTCCACAAGGAGGTGAACTGCTAGGGCCTTGAATGTTACAGCACAACTAGGACCCTGACTGTTATAGCACAATGTGTTTTCCGGTGCTCAATCCAACACCACAAACCTCAGCTGCTTCCCACACCACCACATCAATGCAAACTGTGTCAAATATTTGGTATGAATTTGCCCAAAATGAATTCAGTAGATTGAGAAGTTAGGCTGTATTTGTAACTCAAATTTGTAAAAAGTGAGCTTTGACGATTCTCCAATTCTGCTTCACTGTTTGAATGTTAAATAGTCACTAGTATGACTTTTAAATGAAAGACTTGCATTTACATTGTGTCTTTCACCACCTCAGGGCATCCCAAAGCGCTTCACAGCCACTGAAGTATTTTTGAAGTGTAGCCACCATTGTATTACAACTTCAGATATGTAACTGGCACTTTGGCATGCGGATGCATGGTGGGGAGTTCTCCGGCCAGAGGAGGACATGGAGGAACAGATTGGTCTCTGATTTTAACTCTGGGCAGGTGAAAGGCAGCATCAGTTTGAAACTTCACCACCACCCCAGAAAACAGGTTTGGAGCATTTTACACCCCAGGCTTCACTGGAATGTTATGGTTGCGTTTCCTACCCATCCCATCAGAAATATGCCCACTTCATACCTCACTTTTTGAAGTGCACTATTGCTTTAAATAGGACTCTGGCTGACCAGCCAACATACTACATTTGGGGTCTCAGAGGCTTGGGGTTCCAGAAATCACCTGCCACAAGCATCTTCTGGTTTCCCACATGAGCAACAGCAGCCATCCAGTAGCTCTTCTGAAGCCATTGTGTGAGCCCTTTGTAGAAGTAGTAGGGTTAATAAACCTTTTAGGAAAAGCCCTTCGGGTTGATCACTTGGGCAATAAAAGAATTTGCTGCAATATTGTATTTGCAATCAAAATCAACAGCTTTATTACACTTAAGACACTTCTTATTCCACATTGTCAGAAAGTCATTGTTAGAGGTCTATTGAAAGTTTCAATGTGCTTCAATTCAGAATCAAGTGATTCTGTAATGAAGTTTTAACAAAAGATGGCTGAGAGACTTTCTCTAATGTATCATCTCAAGGGATTGAAGAGATCATCTAAAATGATCAGGCATGCTGCAACATTAAGCTCTGTTATGTCACTGGTGGTCCTATCACGCTCATGCTACCTGCATTATTCAGATGTGTGGGGATTGTGGAAGGTGGGCATTGGCCATGTGTGAAGGGGCTATCCTTCATACCCATTTAGCCATCCACGCACATTCATGGATGAGTGGAAAAGTGAAGCCATGGATGTATCACAGAATGAAGGCATTATTGCAGCTGCCATTGAAATTGGCTCAGGCTTGCATTATCTTTCTGAGGGGATCACACACCATGTCAAATTTCATGGAGTTGAAGCCGACCAGTTTACATAATTGTTGGTGTTTTTTTCTGGTACTCTGATAGCTACATGAGCAGACTTTATTGTGCAACATACACAAGAGAAGCTGGCCACTGCTGAAAATCCTGTAGCTCTCTCCTGGGTCTTGGCATCCTTTGCAAAGTTAATAAATTGGTTTTCTCTAGCAAGGACAGTATTGGTAACCTGTCTGGTGCAGCTTAGCACTGCAGACTAAGCGATGAATTGATCAACTAGCTTGAATATAATAGCAGCCGAGATGGAGCCTGTGACAGAAAAGTTGAGGGCGGTGGTGACTTTGATAGCCAGTGGTGACTTTGATAGCCACTGGCAAAGCATAATCTCTTGGTCCAACAAGCAGTAGGTCCTGCTGCATAGATTAGCAACAGCCTCCATGAAAAACATAGCCATCTTGTGCACTGCTCAGAAATATTCAAGAAAATACCTCTTGGCTATGGACTGGACTGGGTAAGCCCTTCTGTAGACAGCCTACTTACCTGTTGTCTTCTTGCAGGTTGCCTGTCCTGGTTCATCAGGCAGCTTCTGCATCTAGCTGAAATGTTAATAGTTTTCTTACCACAAGTACTGCCTGACCTGCCGAGTGGTTTCCAACATTTTCTGTTTTTATTTCAGATCTTTAACATCCACATTTATTTTGCTTTTGTTTGAGTGCTTAACGAGGATTGATAAAGGAGAAAAAAATCAAAAAGATGCAAACTAGAAGCTCAGAAATTTCTTGGAAGCACATGATTCACCATGGCACTCAAATCTTGATTGTCCCTTTGAATTCAGCTCGCAGTAATGTCAGACAATTTGTGAATGCTCATTTCCCGGACACAAGGGACCCATTCTGCCAGATCTCTGCCTGCTTTATGTTGCCCTGGGATCTCTGAAACTTTCCCAAATGAGAACAGCATGGTTTGGATCTGCAAAAGTTATAGGCTCCGCATTCATATGTAAATAAGGTGATACTCCTGGTACTCCCAACTTAATTTTCTCTCAAATTGAACAATTCCACTGGTATTACCTGAAGCTGATATTGGACCTTGGGCCTGTGAGATCCTCAGATCAGATAGTCTGTTGGAGCCAAGGTGAATGTTGAATAGGTTCAAACATTCCTCCTCAAGACTTACCAAATCTTCAGGCCACCTGATTGCTTTTCTACAACAGCAGCCAGAGGACCCTGAGCTGACAGTCCAGAACAGGATTATAACTGCTTATCTGATTCCAACTCTCTGCACCTACAGTTTCCAATGCAAAGAGCTTCCAGTGGGCTTGCACTGGAAGTGTAAACAGACTATGCTAATGGTATAACCCACCACATTGAGGTTCATAATGGCTTGGTCAGGTGACACAGACTTTTGATGGACTTTATTTCCCAAGCAAAATTGGAATCATAGGGCTGAATTCTCATGGCCATTGGAGAGTGGCTGGGAGGCAGAAGGGCTAGTAAAGTGGCAGGGGAAAGCATCAAGAGGGGAGCCCAATGATCCATGGTCCACAGACGCCCTCCCAGAGGCAATGGCTGACCCCATGTCCATGGTGCATGGCTGCACCACTCCGCCCCCTGCCCGCACCCTCCACTCCCCTCACCAAAAATCACTGGGGCCTACCTGCTTGGCCCCAGCTTTCCCAAAGAAGCTTATATATCTTCAAGGACATCTTGGCACTGAGGCGCCCTCTCCATGGTGATGCAGCCTCAGCACTGGTCACCACTAGCCAAGGTGTTGTTGAAGCTGCTGAGCTGAAGCTCTGCTTGGGCTGGCAGCTCTTAGGGGCGGGCCAGTGTTTTCAACTGGAAGGGGTCCCCAGCAGCAAAATGCTGTCGCAGTGTCCTGCGCCTGCCGGAGAGGGCTTGACTCCTGCTTTCATCCCCAGCAGTGGGACCACCAGCACCTCAGAAATTAAATGATGGGTCTTCATAGACATTTGGGCAAAGTTCTCCCATGGCCCTCACTGCAGGTTTAATGGCAGTCGGAGAGGAGACTGTGACAGGAGGTCCAAAAATCAGTTTCACGCCGGCATAAAATGATGGTGGGATCTTCTGCTCCCTCCCTCCACTGCAGGTTGGAATTTACGCCAGATGCCGGCATGCAATTGATTTGCATCCCACTAATGGGATGCAGATGAAGACCTGACTGGAATTGCACCCCTGCACCCCCCACCACCCCCGATCGTCTGCATCACCAGCGGGATATCACAACAGTCCAGAACACATCTGGACCAACACGGCATGTACATGTTGGTAAATACCTGAGAAGGCCTGGGGCAGCCTGCAGAGATCAGGACCAAGGCCTCCATCAACCGTGGACCCTTGAACACGCAGCAGTGGCTGGAGGGAGCACCTACCAAGTGGATCTTCCAGCTTCAGAGTCTTCCAGCAGGTCCATCTTCCAGCTTCAGAGTGCTCCTGGAGTTTCATCTTCTATCTTTAATAGTGGGTCAGTTATGTCCAGGCGCCTTTTAAAAATGGCGCCTGGACATGATGGTGGCGAGCATGCCATCCAGCCTGCCCTGCCACGTGATACGTCAGGAAACCCACGACTGCATAATTAATTAAGCCAGTGTCACGTGATACGGCACAAATTTCCAGTGGCCTCCTCAGTGGGAAACATTCCCCATCCCCGCCCCACCACAGGACTGAGTCCTGGATGGCAGAATTCTGCCCAAAACAGCTAGCTGGCACAGCAGACAGCAAATCCCAAACCAACAGTTTTCAGTTTCTATCAGTTATAAGGAACCCTCCAACAAAATGCTGTCATAGTCTAACAAATATACAGGTCAATCAAATCATGTTGATCATTCTTATAACATTAAAGATAAATGTACCTGTATCCATATACAGGTCACACCCAATTTATTTTTTAGTTTGCATTCCTTGCCAGCTACCTGGTTGAAACCAGATCACATTCTTATTTAATCACAAGCCTGTAATTTCTTTCAATATCTGGACATTGATACTTCTGATGACATTAGGCATGAGGAATGCTGTTGTTGTAGTAATCATTAGCTGGATGATTCTGGAATTGCTATTCCTGTTTATCTTCCAGTGCATGTGAAGTAGGAATAGAAAGAGAAAGAGAATAAAACCTGTTTGTATCTGTGGAATGATTTATACTGCAGGAGGTCAGAAGAGAGAACATTAGAAGCATAATGGCAAATTTCGATTCAAGGTAGTTGATCTCCCATGACATTGCTCAAGGGTAGTCCTGTTTCCAAATAAGAGCAGCTGCATGTAATGCACTGTGTATCTCCCTTAATATTGCTTATGAGAGGTCTCTATATCTGTGTGTTTCTGAATAATATCATAAGGCCACTCAGCCCATCGAGCCTGCTCTGCCATTCAATAAGATCATGTTTGATTGTGACCTTAATGCCACTTTCTTGCCTGTTTCCCATAACCCTTGACTCCCTTGTCAATCAACAATCTGTCTAACTCAGCTTTGAACATATTCAATGACCCAGTCTCCACTGCTATCTGTGGAAGAGCATTCCAAATAGTAATAACCCTCTGAGAGAAAAAAATCCTTCTCATCTGCTTCTTAAATGAGAGATGCTTTATCTTTAAATTGCGCCCCCTAGTTCTAGGTGCCCCCATGAGAGTAACCATCCTCTAAGCATCTACACTGTCAAGCCCCCTCAAAATCATTATGTTTCAATAAGATCACGTCTCATTCTTCTAAACCCGTATGAATATAGGCCCAATCAGCTAAACCTTTCCTCATGAGACAACCCCATTATCCCAGGAATCAGCTTAGTGAACCTTCTCTGAACTGCTTCGAATGCAAGTATATCCTTCCTTAAGCAAGGACACCAAAAGGACACATATCTCTAGGTGCAGTTGCCCTGTGCAGTTGTAGCAAGACTTCCCAACTGTTAAACTCCATTTCCCTTGCAATAAAAGTCAACATTCCATTTGCCTTCCTTTTTGATTCATGTACAAAGACACCCAGATCCCTCTGTACCGCAGCATTCTGCAGTCTCTCCATTTAAATAATATTCTGTTTTTCTAATCTTCTTGCCAAAGTGGACAACTTCACACTTTCCCACAATATACTCCGTCTGCCAAATTTTTGCTCACTCACTTAATCTAGCTATATCCTTTTGCAGGCCCTTTATATCCTCCTCACAACTTGCTTTCCTACCTACCTTTGTATCATCTCTAAATTTGGCTACAATATAGTAAGTTCCTTCATCCAAGTCATTAATATAGCACGGATCCCTGCAGCACTCAATTAGCTACAGTTTGCCAACCTGAAACTGACCTATTTATCCTGACTGTCTGTTTCCTGTTAGTTAGACGATCTTCTATCCATCCTAATATATTACCACCAAGATTTTCAGATTGGGGCTTCTTGCCCTGCCACCCAAAGAGTCAGTGGGGAATGCATCCCCGCCAATACTGGTTACCCCGCAGCCATTTAACACTCCAAGGAGAATAAATTGGCTGGAGACGGGACTTCCGTGCCTCATTCAGGAGAAAGTTCTGCCTCAGAGAGCTCTGTAATCCCAGCAGTACCAGCAGCAGCAGTGGCCAGGCATTTTACGGCTCTGTCATGCAGGGGTGAGGCCATAAAATGCGGTGAACCATTCAAAACTCCATTGACTTCAGCGGAAATGGGAAATCCCACTGGTGGGAGGGGCCATAAAATTCCATCTTGGGACTACAAGTAGTCACCAGATTCAAAGTCCTGGAGTCCAGGACCAGGTAAATCCGGGTGGTCTCACAGCGGGATGGGGAGTTGGGGCCTGGGAGGTAAGGGAAGGGGGATGGGGTCCTGATGGAGAGGCCGGGGAGGATGGAACACCCACACGGGCAGATCTTGAGGGGGGTGCTCAATGTGGAAAGGAGGCTGTTGGGGGAGGTGCCCTCCTCACTTCCCACCCAAGACCAAAGTTGGATGACTCTCCCGCCCCTGAAATCCTCCAGCCAGCCTCAAAATTGAGACCAGGTGGGAAAACGTCTTTAAGTGGTCATTAATTGTCTATCTAAGGGCCTTGATTGGGGCAAAGGTGGGCCAACTGAGCTAGGCCTTGCCTGGCCCCTGTAAAGTTGCAGAAAGGTCAGTGCGGGTGGAAGGGCACTGGGTAGGCCATCTGGGGAATTTTATGGCCCCCACCCCAACCCACCTGCAAACCCGCCAGCGGGGGATGATAAAATTCTGCCCCATGAGCTCTTATCTTGTGCAGTAACCCTTTATGTGGCACCTTATTGAATGACTTCTGGAAATCCAAATACCCACATGATATGCAATGGAGTTGAATTTCCCCAATGTTTTTGACCCATTAGCAGTGTATAAAGAACACAAATAATTTCTTCTGGTGGAAAATCGGTTACAAGCCAATTTGCACCAGTAAAACACTTCCACTGAGTTAGCTCACACTTCCTCTGTCAAGCCCTGACTGATCTCATTAACACATATTATAATGACGACCTATGCAATGTGGCTCTGAGTTTCCTGCATTTATAATGGATATTCAGGCCAGAATTTTCCAGCCCCTCACACCAACAGGATCTTCTGATCCCACGATGTGAATGGAGTTTTCAATGGCTTGCCGGCCCCGCCGTGAGGAACCTGCCATGGAGGGGGCCGGAAAATCCCAGCCTCAGTCTGGGTAACTTAAACTAAAATTTATAAGGCATGTAAGCTGCCTGCATCAGGTGGACCTGAGGAGCTTTTAAACCTTAAAAGTGAAGACAGTTTGAAGAGTGACTTCCACAACTGGTATTTTAGCAAAATACTGCAGAAGCTGAAAATCTGAAGTAAAAAACAGGATGTGCTGGAAATAACTTAGCAGTCCAGCAGCATCTGTGGAGAAAGAAACAGAGTAAATGTTTCAAAACGAATGTGTTTTTTCATGTTTTTGTTTTCAGGCAGGGTTGTTTATTATTCTAACATTTAATTCACTCTGGACTAATGCGTTGTCTCTTTATGACAACCATTACCACTCCCTTTGCCTTTTTGTTCCATATTTTTGTCATTTAATCTCTCCCATCTCAAACCTATCCCAAACGTTCCCTTATGTTCTTCCTCGCCCTCCATCCTTTCGATGGCATTACATCACACTTCTACCCTCCTTCAGTTCTGAAGAAGTATGAGATTCGATTCAAAATGTTAACTCTGTTTCTCTCTCCACAGATGCTATCAAACCTGCTGAGTTACTTCCAACACTTTCTGTTTTGTTTTCTGCAGCGGGGAAATACTTTTTGCAAGGATTTATTGTTTCACCACTCTACATACAGACATCTGGGCCTTACTTCTCAAGTCTGACAGAAACAGAACATATGAGTGTCCTTCACCAAAGGTGCAATAGGACAGATAACTTAGCTCCCTGCATTGTTCTCTGCCTATAAAGAAGAGCACTATACATAATGATCATGACACCAGATTATTTCAGACAACCATAGACAATCTCTACAATATCAGCTAGTCTTTTTTTCATTCATTCATTGGATGGAAGCTTTGCTGGTGAAGCCAGCATTTATTGCCCATCCCTAATTGTCCTTGAGAAGGTGATAAACTTTCTTGAACCACTGTAGGGGCATGCACTCATTAGGTCAGGGCCCCTTTTACAAGAGAGTTGGCGAACTCACAAGAACACAAGAAATAGGAGCAGGAGTAGATCATATGTCCCATCAAGCCTGCTCTGCCATTCAATATGATCATGGCTGATCTTGGGCTTCAATTCCATTTTCCTGCCCACTCCTCATATTTCTTAATTCCCTGAGAGACCAAAATCTGTCTATCCCAGCCTTAAACGTATTCAACAATGGAGCATCCATCTCTGGAGTAGAGAATTACAAAGATTCACAACCCTTTGAGTGAAGTAACTTCTCCTCATCTCAGTCCCAAATGAGTGGGCCCTTATCCTGAGACTGTGCCCCCATGTTTTAGACTCTCTAACCAGCAGAAGCTACCTCTCAGTATCTATCCTATCAAGCCCCTTCAGAATTTTATAGGTTTCAATGAAATAATTTAATCACATTTGAATTCATCACATTTGACATCACAGCAAGGTGGCAGCAAGATAGCTCCCCAAGATCCAAAATCCAATCAATGGCACCTACTTTACTTTGTGGAATCCCAGGGGAAAAACCCTTAACTACCTCAACAAGAGAAGTTTACACTCCCTCAAATGTATACAATATATGTGACAACATGCCAGCATAACAAAATTTGAAATGCTGGAAGTTGTCAAGATGTATTTGTTGTTGAGAATTTGGCTGTGAAGTCTCTTTGGGGAAGAAAATGACATCAATTGGTAGCTTCTAGATACAAACCCCACCCGCTGCTTGCATGGATAATGGCTCCTGTAAGGGTGATCTTTATGGCTCTTACCAAAGTTACAAAGAACACTCTGACAAAGACAAACTTTGTCCTCCTCGACCTGTCTTAAGCCTTTAATGCTGCTGAACACAGCAGCCTCCTCCAATGCCTTTCCACCGTCTTTGAGCTGGGTGGCATTGCACTTGTCTGGGTCCCCTTTGCTAACTAGTCATAGCCAGAGAATCACCACCAACGGTGTCGCTTCCCATTCCTGTACGGTTATATCTGGTGTACCCCAAGGATCTTTCCTTGTCCCCCTCCTATTTCTCATCTACATGCTGCCCATCAGCAACATCATCCGGAAACGCAACATCAGTATGCTGACAAAACCCAGCTTTACCTCGCCACAATCTCTCCCCTGCTGTCTATACCTGTCCAACATCCAGTAATGAATGAGCAGAAATTTTCTCCAGTTAAATCTTGGAAGGTTAAAGCCATTGTCTTCGACCCTCTGCACCAATACCATTGCTCCCCTGACAAATATATGAGACTAAACCAGACTGTTTGTAGCCTCGGTGTCATTTTTGACTCTGAGATGAGTTTCAACCACATAGCTATGCCATAACTAATACTGCCTATTTCCACCTCTGTAAAATCACCTAACTGCCCTGCCTCTGCTCTTCTGCTGCTGAAACCCTCATCTAGGCCTTTGTTACCTCTAGACTTGACTATTCTAACACATTCCTGGCTGGCCTTCCACATTCAACCCCCCATAAATTTGAGCTCATACAAAACTCTGCTGCATGTATCCTAATTCACACCAAACTCTGTTCACCCATCACCCTTGTGATCGCTGACCTACACTAGCTACCGGTTAACCAACACCTCAAATTTAAAATTGTCATCACTTTTTCAAATTCCTGCATGGCCTTGCCCCTCTGATTATCTCTGCAATCTTCTCAAGCAGACCTCCCTGAGATATCAGCTTTCTCTAATTCCAGCCTCTTGGGTGGGATCGTCCCAGATTTGCATTAATTGCGGTAGCAGGTGGGAAAAAGGACACTTTACCCACCGACCGCAATGACGGTTTTTCACGCCGTGTCGTCCCAATCCCACCTCATTAACAATGCATTCCTCGGAAAAACGCCATTTTGATGGCAGGCGGGCTCCCTTTCACCTGCGGCGCCATCACCTTGTCACCTCATCACGCCAGGCGCCATATTTAAGGTGCAGCCACGCAAACACCTCTCAATGCTTCCAGAAAAGGATTGCTGTGAAGAAGACATGGCCCCAAAAGGCAAGAAGACTGCAGCCCCCACCCCGATTTAATGACGCATCCCTCAAATGCCTTTTGGGTGCAGTGGAGGCCCGCAGTGATGTCCGCATGAGGGGCAGCAACATCACCAATCCAACATGGGAGGCGGCGGCACCGGTGGTCAGCGCCAACGTGCTACAAAAGAGGACAGCCACTCAGTACTGAAAAAGTATGAATGATCTCCTCCATTCCACCAGGTTAAGTCACTCTTCTCATCATTCTCAATTCCCACACTCACAAACTCATCACACATCCACAGGGATCTCACTCACTGCCAGTTCAAGGGACATCACCATTCATTCTCTCACACACACCTTCATTACCTCATTCAGTCCATGGGACTGCTCACCACCCACACATGCTAGGCAAACTTATCATCTAGTTTGGCAGGCACCCTGCTTACACTCTCTCCATCTCTATTCATGCAGGACAAGCTGGCACAAAACAACAGGGAGAGCTCGCAGACTGGTGGAGGAATGCCTGAAATCAAGGTTCACAAACTTTCAAAATAGAGCCATCCAGCTGGTCGGCGAGGACCTGGACCATTCCTGTGAGGTCGGGGGTGCCCTACCAAGTGAAGATCCAACAGTACAACATCCATCAGACAACCATGCTGTGAGTGATGTGTCCTGTTCTGCAGTCCCCTGCCATGCACTCATTATCTCTCCTTGCTTTCACAGGCACATTTGGGAAACAGCCAACGGAGTCCATGACCCAGGTCCTCAAATCAAGCCCCAAGAAACCTCTGAAGAGGAATCTGAAGGCAGATTCACTGAAGCCACATCACAGTGCTCACCCACACCCTCCACCAGCACAGAGACAAACACCTTGGTGGGACCTAGCCTTACAATAGCCTCAGGAACACAATCTGGTGAGCACATTGAACTGTCTGATCCACAGCAGGCAGCAGCAGGGACTTCCCAGGTCCCCGGCACTCAGAGGACTACAGGAGGCCAGAAATTTGCTGAGTCAGAGTCAGATGATGAGCCTTTGGACTCGGTCATGTCTCTGTTGCTGGAGCTGCAAAGGCAAACTCGGGGACATCAAGAAGGGATGTCCACTGCACTCCTCAGATTGCAAGGCATGATGGAGGAGTCCATCCCACTTCAGGCTGGAGTGATAGCGCCAGCATGCCAACGCACAAAGGTCAACACTGGCAGGCTGGCAGCCATCATGGAGACCTTTGTCCAGAACATCGGTCCTGCACTGCTGTGCGGGCTTAACTCCATCACTGACACCTTAGTTGGCCTCCAACAGTGTGTAGATGAGAGGGGTGCAGGTCAGCTCGATCTCACTCCAGCTACCCCTGCTCTTCAAGGAGCCAGCCCCTCAGGCACCGATAAGGAGGAGGATCAGCAGGTGAACATCCTGCCGCCATCCACCCAGGTGATTCTGGGAGTCTCCAGCCCATCTGAATCCCATCTTACTGTGACCCCAACAGCTCCAGCTCCACTGGCCAAGGAGGGTGCCACTGACACACAGCAGGACCCCAGAAGCAGGCTGAGGCCCTCCAGGTCTTAACCCTCCAGAGGACGCCCACCAAGATAATCATAGACAGGGTGTAGCAGTCAGCAGGCTGCCTCCACCTCCGCTGTGGATGTCCAGGGAGCCACAAGACATAGCGGCAGGGTTAGGAAGGCTAAGAAGATGTAACTCTTTCGGAGTCAACCAAATAAACTAAAAATTAACAAAATGAGGGACAAAATAAACACAGCCCCTAAATCAGGGAACTGTAAAACCAAAGACAAAAATTAAAGGTAACTTACAAACATCAAACCAAAATGTGATTATCAGGGTCGATAAAGCACCCCAGCCCCCGCGGTGCCCACCAGGCATGGAAGGCCTCGACGGTGCCGGCAGACACCGGGTGCTCCCTCTCCAGGTTCACCCGGCCGCGAACGTAGCCGCGCGAGAGGGGCAGACAGTCGGGTCGGGCAACCCCCTCGATCGCCTGCTGCCTGGACCTGTTAATGGCTAACTGGGCCAGGCCCAGGAGCAGGTTCACGAGGAGGTCCTCCTCTCTCCTGGCCCCCTCCGCACTGATTGCCCGTGGATCAGGAGCATTAAGAAGATGTAGTTGCACAGCCTGGGCACAGATATTAATTAATTTTGCATAACGTTCACTATTGTAAAACTCCAGGAATGACTAAGATAAAAGCAAAAAACTGCGGATGCTGGAAATCCAAAACAAAAACAAAAATACCTGGAAAAACTCAGCGGGTCTGACAGCATCTGCGGAGAGCAACACAGTTAACATTTCGAGTCCGAATGACTCTTCAACAGAACTAAGGAAAAATAGAAAAGAGGTGAAATATAAGCTGGTTTAAGGGTGGGGGGGTGGGACAAGCAGAGCTGGATAGAGGGCCAGTGATAGGTGGAGATAACCAAAAGATGTCATAGACAAAAGGACAAAGAGTTGCTGGAGGTGGTGATATTATCTAAGGAATGTGATAATAGGTGACATTAAGGGTAGAAAGTAGGACGAGCAAGGTACAGATAGCCCTAGTGGGGGTGGGGGGGAAGGGATCAAAATAGGCTAAAAGGTAGAGATAAAACAATGGATGGAAATACATTTAAAAACAATGGAAATAGGTGGGAAAAGAAAAATCTATAAAAATTATTGGAAAAAAGGGGGATCGGAAAGGGGGTGGGGATGGAGGAGAGAGTTCATGATCTAAAATTGTTGAAGCCAATATTCAGTCCGGAAGGCTGTAAAGTGCCTAGTTGGAAGATGAGGTGCTGTTCCTCCAGTTTGCATTGAGCTTCACTGGAACAATGCAGCAGGCCAAGGATGGACATGTGGGCATGAGAGCAGGGTGGAGTGTTGAAATGGCAAGCGACAGGAAGGTCTGGGTCATGCTTGCGGACAGACCGAAGGTGTTCCACAAAGCGGTCACCGAATCTGCATTTGGTCTCTCCAATGTAGAGGAAACCGCTTTGGGAGCAGCGAATGCAATAGACTAAATTGAGGGAAGTGCAAGTGAAATGCTGCTTCACTTGAAAGGAGTATTTCAGCCCTTGGTCAGTGAGGAGAGAGGAAGTAAAGGCGCAGGTGTTGCACCTTCTGTGGTTGCATGGGAAGGTGCCATGGGAGGGGGTTGGAGGAGTGGGCCAGGGTGCCCCGGAGGGAACGATCCCTGCGGAATGCCGCCGGGGGGGTGAAGGGAAGATGTGTTTGGTGGTGGCATCATGCTGGAGTTGGCAGAAATGGTGAAGGATGATCCTTAGAATGCGGAGGCTGGTGGGGTGATACGTGAGGACAAGGGGGACCCTATCATTGTTCTGGGAGGGAGGGGAAGGTGTGAGGGCGGATGTGCGGGAGATGGACTGGACACAGTTGAGGGCCCTGTCAACCCACCGTGGGTGGAAAACCTCGGTTAAGGAAGAAGGAAGACATGTCAGAGGAACTGTTTTTGAAAGTGGCATCATCAGAACAGATGCGACAGAGGCGAAGGAACTGAGAGAATGGGATGGAGTCCTTAATGGAAGCGGGGTGTGAGGAGCTGTAGTTGAGGTAGCTGTGGGAGTCGGTAGGCTTGTATTGAATATTGGTGGACAGTCTATCACCAGAAATTGAGACAGAGAGGTCAAGGAAGGGAAGGGAAGTGTCAGAGATGGACCATGTAAAAATGATGGAGGGGGTGGAAATTGGAAGCAAAATTAATAAATGTTTCCAGGACCAGACGAGAGCATGAAGCAGCACCGAAGCAATCATCGATGTACTGGAGAAAAAGTTGTGGGAGGGGGCCAGTAGGACTGTTCCACATACCCCATAAAGAGACAGGCATAACTGGGACCCATGCGGATACCCATAGCCACACCTTTTATTTGGAGGAAGTGAGAGGAGTTTAAGGAGAAATTGTTCAGTGAGAGAACAAGTTCAGCCAGACGGAGGAGAGTAGTGGTGGATGGGGATTGTTCAGGCATCTGTTCGAGGAAGGAGCAGAGAGCCGTCAGACCATCCCGGTGGGGGGTGGAGGTGTGGAGGGATTGGACGTCCATGGTGAAGAGGAGGTGATTGGGGCCAGGGAGCTGGAAATTGTTGATATGATGTAGGGTGTCAGAGGAATCACGGATGAAGGTGGGAAGGGACTGGACAAGGGGAGAGAGAATGGAATGGGGCAGGAACAGGCTGACACGATCGGTCTGCCGGGACAGTCCTGTTTGTGGATTTTGGGTAGGAGGTAAAAGCGGGCTGTCCAAGGTTGTGAGACTATGAGGTTGGAAGCTGTGGAAGGAAGATCTCCAGAGGAGATGAGGTCAGTAACAGTCCTGGAAACAATGGCTTGATGTTCAGTGGTGGGGTTCTGGCCCAGGGGCAGGTAGGAGGAAGTGTCTGCAAGTTGACACTCAGCCTCTGCGAGGTAGCAGACCGATCGTGTCAGCCTGTTCCTGCCCCACAGAACTCATTTCTCACTATCTTGACTCCATTCTCTCTCCCCTTGTCCAGTCCCTTCCCATCTACATCCGTGATTCCTCTGACACCCTACATCATATCAACAATTTCCAGTTCCCTAGCCCCAACCGCCTCCTCTTCACCATGGACGTCCAATCCCTCTACACCTCCATCCCCCACCGGGATGGTCTGTGGGCTCTCCGCTTCTTCCTCGAACAGAGGCCCAAACAATCCGCATCCACCACTACTCTCCTCCATCTGGCTGAACTTGTTCTCTCACTGAACAATTTCTCCTTAAACTCCTCTCACTTCCTCCAAATAAAAGGTGTGGCTATGGGTACCCGCATGGGCCCCAGTTATGCCTGTCTCTTTATGGGGTATGTGGAACATTCCTTGTTCCAGTCCTACTCCGGCCCCCTCCCACAACTTTTTCTCCGGTATATCGATGATTGCTTCGGTGCTGCTTCATGCTCTCGTCTAGACCTGGAAAAATTTATTAATTTTGCTTCCAATTTCCACCCCTCCATCATTTTCACATGGTCCATCTCTGACACTTCCCTTCCCTTCCTTGATCTCTCTGTCTCAATTTCTGGTGATAGACTGTCCACCAATATTCATTACAAGCCTACCAACTCCCACAGCTACCTCAACTACAGCTCCTCACACCCCGCTTCCATTAAGGACTCCATCCCATTCTCTCAGTTCCTTTGCCTCCGTCGCATCTGTTCTGATGATGTCTCTTTCAAAAACAGTTCCTCTGACATGTCTTCCTTCTTCCTTAACCGAGGTTTTCCACCCACGGTAGGTTGACAGGGTCCTCAACTGTGTCCGGCCCATCTCCCGCGCATCCGCCCTCACACCTTCCTCTCCCTCCCAGAACAATGATAGGGTCCCCCTTGTCCTCGCTTATCACCCCATCAGCCTCCGCATTCTAAGGATCATCCTCCACCATTTCTGCCAACTCCAGCATGATGCCACCACCAAACACATCTTCCCTTCACACCCCCGGCGGCATTCCGCAGGGATCGTTCCCTCCGGGACACCCTGGCCCACTCCTCCATCACCCCCTACACCTCAACCCCCTCCCATGGAACCTTCCCATGCAACCGCAGAAGGTGCAACACCTGCCCCTTTACTTCCTCTCTCCTCACTGTCCAAGGGCCGAAACACTCCTTTCAAGTGAAGCAGCATTTCACTTGCACTTCCCTCAATTTAGTCTATTGCATTCGCTGCTCCCAAAGCGGTTTCCTCTACATTGGAGAGACCAAACGCAGATTTGGTGACCGCTTTGCGGAACATCTTTGGTCTGTTCGCAAGCATGACCCAGACCTTCCTGTCGCTTGCCATTTCAACACTCCACCCTGCTCTCATGCCCACATGTCCGTCCTTGGCCTGCTGCATTGTTCCAGTGAAGCTCAATGCAAACTGGAGGAACAGCACCTCATCTTCCAACTAGGCACTTTACAGCCTTCCGGACTGAATATTGGCTTCAACAATTTTAGATCATGAACTCTCTCCTCCATCCCCACTCCCTTTCCGATCCCTCTTTTTTCCAATAATTTATATAGATTTTTCTTTTCCCACCTATTTCCATTGTTTTTAAATGTATTTCCATCCATTGTTTTATCTCTACCTTTTAGCCTATTTTGATCCCTTCCTCCCACCCCACCCCCACTAGGGCTATCTGTACCTTGCTCGTCCTGCTTTCTAGCCTTAATGTCACCTATTAGCACATTCCTTAGATAATATCACCACCTCCAGCAACTCTTTGTCCTTTTGTCTATGACATCTTTTGGTTATCTCCACCTATCACTGGCCCTCTATCCAGCTCTACCTGTCCCACCCTCCCTTAAACCAGCTTATATTTCACCTCTTCTCTATTCTTCCTTCGTTCTATTGATAGTTCATATGTACTCGAAATGTTAACTGTGTTCCTCTCTGCAGATGCTGTCAGACCTGCTGAGTTTTTCCAGGTATTTTAGTTTTTGCCCAAGGATGACTCCCTGCCTATGGCTCCTTGTTCTGATGAACAGTGTTCATGTCACTCAGATGTGAAACCTTGGTTCCTGCACAAGAAAAAAGCAACTGTCTCAGTCCAGGGCCTCTTCCCTGTGCTGGGAAACGGATTCAAACCTGAATGGTGACATTGCAAGGGGCTGTGAGCACCTCCACCAGTGACCACTCCATGGCCAGCTTTAACAAGGAAATTGTACAATGAGCCCATTCATCCTACTGTTCTGCAGTCCATTAAAATGATCATTAGTTTGCAGTCTGTGCTCGAGGGGTGAAAAGTTCAAGAGCACTTGGTGGCAATTTCATGCCTCTGCGTTGCTTGAGAGGGCAGGTAAACTTGAGACCCAACTCCAAGCATGTCAATGTGACTGCGTCTGAACTGTCTCAGCTGCAGAGGAATGTTAATTTTATACAAGGTTTCCCTAATGCATGGCTACTTCCCTCCCCGCAACCCCGCACTTGCTTGTGCACTATCTTCAACCACAGGGCAGCCCTTGCCCTGGCACAGCACTGTCAGCCAACTGGGAAAAAGCGACTTGCCTGTGCCCTCATCTGAATGCATGCCACCTCAACCTTGAAGTCCAACAGGCGCCCTGGACAAGCGCTGCGCAATGTTACTGTGCACTCACCTCCAAGTTCCCCTCAAAGTGCAGTCTGCCAAGTACATGCCTTATATATGATGTGAAACATGTCAGTATGCAATCACACTGACATCCTCAGGTGATCCAGCTTTAGGGGACGATTCCATCGAGCTGGGCTTATAATGATATGCAGATGTATCACAATGAAGTTCCCAACGTCCGACGGCAGGAAATGGGGCCCGTCATTGATGGGCAGAGTGGATGATGGCAAATTGGTTTCACGTCATGAAACCGATTTTTGGCCTTCTCGTCATATTGTCCACTCATGCTACCAAACACAGAAAATTCTGCCCCTTGTCTTGAGTATCCCCAATTTTAATCGCTCCACCATTGGTGGCCTTGCCTTCAGCTACCTCGATCCTAAGGTCTGGAATTCCCTCCCTACATCTCTCTGCCTCTCTACCTCACTTTCTTCCTTTAAGACACTCCTTAAAACTTATCTCCTAGATGAAGTTTTTGGTCACGTGTCTTAACTTCTCATTATGTGGCTTGGTGTCACATTTGATTTTATAATGCTTCTGTGAAGTGCCTTGGGCTATTTTATCTCATTAAATGCGCTATATAAATACAAGTCGTAGTTTTTGTTTAACGGCAACAGTTCAGCTCTACAAGGTTGGTCATCAAGAGGGCCATTGGGGTATTAAAGGCAACCTCTGCTGCCTGAACCGGTCAGGAGGGGATCTGCAACACGCAACAGTGGCTGCATCATCAGATCATGCGTCACTAATAGTTATAGTCCATTGTTCTCAACTTTGCCATTCAAGAAGAGCATTGCTGCCGAGCAGGCAGTGGCTCCACTGGGGCCAGAATTTTATAGAGGAATGCATCAAGATGGCCTGCACTGAAAGTACTCCTCAGTGACAGCTGCAAGGAGCATCAAAGCACATTTAGCCACTAAAGTCTTCTCTGTTGGGCAGTTGTCTACCATTGACGCCACAGTATTAACTCTTTCTCCCCCAGCTTCTAATAAATGGCCTTGGATCTATTAGCCCTCTGATGAGTGTAATGGCTGGTTTAGTGGCTGTTTTAAGTTCCTAAAATCCTTGAGAGACAGCTGAGGAACAATGGTCACCATGGTCTGGAAGGTACTATACGAACTGCTTTCAATTCTTTCCTCTATTGCCACCAAATATCAGCCTATGCTTCTATGGAGGTGAAAGCACCAACTGATCCCTGGTTGCTTCTTAGGTGGTGATCTGCTACAGATTTAAGCTGCCATTCACTCCACTAGTTTCTGCAATGAAAGTAAAGCATCTGAGATTTTACACAAATGAGAGTTTTAGACTCAAGAGTCAAGCCCATCAGTTGCCACACACCTTCTGAAATTAGTCTCAGAGCCTACATGTAAAAAAAACCTTGCAATTATGCAGCACCTTTTATGACCTCAGGACTCTTAAAGTGTAGTTATGTTTTAATGTAGGAAAGGTTAGATACAATATCCCCTAAACATTCTTTTCAGGACTCATGAGCTCTGGGTCTCACAGCTCCAAAGTCATAGGTAGTTTTTTCCTAAGCTTGCACTGGAATGGTGGCACATCATTAATCACTTCCCAGTCCTTCAGCTCCACAGAGAACCACCCAGTGCTAAATCCTCATGAACATTATTTAATTCTCCCCAAGTGAATGGAATAGAACAGGTGACTAGAAGCAAGGAAGTAAGTAATGCAGGGGCTGACAATGAGAGGTACTGGGCAGAGAAACATGGGCAGGATCATCCTCCAAGGACTCCTGTGTGTCCTGTTCTTCATCATAAGCTATCTTATTAGTTGTATATTGATTATATTTAATAATATTCAGGTGGGAGGCATCAACTGGGGATTCACTTGTACCCATATAATTAGAAACAGACTGAAACTCTGGTTGTTGAGTTAGGAGCTGCATGTGATGTGTACCTCAATAAATAAATGTCCATAAAAGTGTGTAAAGATTGGTTCCAGTTCTTTCCTTCACCACCTGGCTTGCTGGAATATAACATATCCTATTGTCAAAGTTATGAGTGATAAGGAAAAAAATTATTACCTGCTGCTCCTCTTCCTCATGATCATTTTACATCCCTTCATCATTCTTTGCCTCTTTTTCCTGTCACAAATGTTTAGGAAACAAGGGTAGAAGCTAAGACTCCACTTAGGATTAAGGAGACAGAGAAGAGGGTGGGATATTTTGTTTGTAGGTGGCCAATCACTAACCTAGGCTGGGATTTTCCGGCTCTGTCGTGGCAGGACCCGCTGCAGGAGATTTGGCTGCCCCACCAAAAGTCCATTGACTAGAATCTGTGTGGGTAGAGTTGAGGAACCACAAAGGTGAAAAAACCATAATGGGAGTTATATACAGGCCTCCGAACAGTAGTCAGGATGTGGGGCACAAGATACACTAGGAGATAAAAAAGGTGTGTAAGAAAGGCAAGGTTACAATGATCATGGGGGATTTCAATATGCAGGTAGACTGGGAAAATAAGGTTGGTAGTGGATCCCAAGAAAAGGAATTTGTGGAATGTCTACGAGATGGCTTTTTGGAGCAGCTTGTGGTGGAGCCCACTAGGGAACAGGCAATTCTAGATTTAGTGATGTGTAATGAGGCAGATTTGATAAGGGAGCTTAAGGTGAAGGAACCCTTAGGAGGAAGTGACCTAATATGATAGAATTTACTATGCAATTTGAGAGGAAAAAGCTGGAATCAGATGTAACGGTATTACAGTTGAATAAAGGCAACTACAGAGGCATGAGAGAGGAGCTGGCCAGAATTGACTGGGAGATGAGCCTAGCAGGAAAGACAGTGGAACAGCAATGGCAGGAGTTTCTGGGAGTAATTTGGGAGACACAGCAAAAATTCATCCCTAGGAAGAAGAAGCATACTAAAGGGAGGACGAGGCAACCATGGCTGACAAGGGAAGTCAGGGACAGCATAAAAGCTAAAGAGAAAGCATACAATGCGGCGAAGAGCAGTGGGAAACCAGGGGATTGGGAAGCCTACAAAGACCAACAGAGGACAACTAAAAAAGAAATAAGGAGGGAGAAGATTAAATATGAGGGTAAACTAGCCAGTAATATAAAAGAAGATTGCAAGAATTTTTTTAGATATATAAAAGGTAAGAGAGAGGCAAAAGTGGACATTGGGCCACTGGAAAATGACGCTGGAGAAGTAGTAGTGGGGAACAAAGAAATGGCGGAGGAACTGAATAGGTACTTTGCGTCAGTCTTCACAGTGGAAGACACGAGTGACATCCCCAAAGTTCAAGAGAGTCGGGGGGCAGAGGTGAGTATGGTGGCCATTACCAAGGAGAAGGTGCTAGGAAAACTGAAAGGTCTGAAGGTGGATAAATCACCTGGACCAGATGGATTACACCCCAGAGTTCTGAAGGAGATAGCTGAAGAGATAGTGGAGGCGTTAGTGGTGATCTTTCAGGAATCACTGGAGTCAGGGAGAGTCCCAGAGGACTGGAAGATCGCTAATGTAAACCCCCCTGTTTAAGAAAGGAGTGAGGCAAAAGACGGGAAATGACAGGCCTATTAGCCTGACGTTGGTCATTGGTAAGATTTTAGAGTCCATTATTAAGGATGAGATTTCAGAATACTTGGAAGTGCATGGTAAAATCGGGCAAAGTCAGCATGGTTTCATCAAGGGGAGGTCATGCCTGACAAATCTGTTAGAATTCTTTGAGGAGGTAACGAGTAGGTTAGACAAAGAACAGCCAATGGATGTTATCTACTTGGACTTCCAGAAGGCCTTTGACAAGGCGCCGCACAGGAGGCTGCTCAGTAAGATAGGAGCCCATGGTGTTTAAGGCAAGGTATTAGCATGGATAGAAGATTGGCTGTCTGGCAGGAGGCAGAGAGTATGGATAAGGGGGTCCTTCTCAGGATGGCGGCCGGTGACTAGTGGAGTTCCGCAGGGGTCAGTGTTGGGACCACAACTTTTCACTTTATACATTAATGATCTAGATGAAGGAACTGAGGGCATCCTGGCTAATTTGCAGATGATACAAAGATAGGTGGAGGGACAGGTAGTATTGAGGAGGCGGGGAGGCTGCAGAAGGATTTGGACAGGTTAGGAGAATGGGCAAAGAAGTGGCAGGTGGAATACAACGTGGGGAAGTGTGAGGTCATGCACTTTGGTAGGAAGAATAGAGGCATAGACTATTTTCTAAATAGGGAGAGAATTCAGAAACCTGGAGTGCAAAGGGACTTGGGAGTCCTAGTCCAGGATTCTCTTAAGGTTAACTTGCAGGTTGAGTTGGTAGTTAGGAAGGCAAATGCAATGTTGGCATTTATTTTGAGAGGACTAGAATATAAAAGCAGGGATGTGCTGCTGAGGCTTTATAAGGCTCTGGTCAGATCACATTTAGAATATTGTGAGCAATTTTGGGCCCTGTATCTCAGAAAGGATGTGCTGGCCCTGGAGAGGGTCCAGAGGAGGTTCACGAGAATGATCCCAGGAATGAAAGGCTTAACATATGAGGAACGTTTGAGGACTCTGGGTCTATACTCGATGGAGTTTAGAAGGATATGGGGGGATCTGATTGAAACTTACAGAATACTGAAAGGCCTGGATAGAGTGGACGTGGGGAAGATCTTTCCATTAGTAGGAGAGACTAGGACCCGAGGGCACAGCCTCAGAGTAAAGGGAAGACCTTTTAGAACAGAGATGAGGAGAAACTTCTTTAGCCAGAGAGTGGTGAATCTATGGAATTCATTGCCACAGAAGGCTGTGGAGGCCAGGTCATCGAGTGTATTTAAGACCAAGATAGACAGGTTCTTGATTGGTAAGGGGATCAAAGGTTACGGGGACAAGGTGGGAGAATGAGTTTGAGAAACCTATCAGCCATGATTGAATGGCGGAGCAGACTCGATGGGCCAATTGGCCAAATTTCTGCTCCTATGTCTTATGGTCTTATGGACTTCTGGCGGGACCGGATGATCCTGGTCGCGAGCGGAGCTGGAAAATTCCATCCCCAGTTTCAGTAATATGCTGCCACCCTAGCCATCTCCCATAACATGAGCAGAGTGCCGCTCCATGGCCTTCTTCTCAGGTGCTTCTGCTGTAATTATTTTTGAAAGGTAGGATAAAAGTGTTGATAGGACACCTAAGAGAAAATTAAGTGAGGCAAGCCAATTGTGACAGAAGCTGATTGACCTGCTATATAAACTGTTTCCCTTTCCACAAATGCTGTCTGGCCTGTTGAGTATTTCCAGCATTTTCTGTTTTCATTTCACTCTTGTACTATAAATGTTTTCATGGCTTTCTGCTTTTCTGTGGGATCTTCGCTGATCTCTATTTCAGTGAGTCAGACAGTGAAATTGCTCATTTGAGCCAATGAGAAAACCATGAAACTTTTATTTTTCTGCCAAAGACCAATTTAATGAATCACTTTGTAGATTTAATGGGGTAATTTTCAACATCAATTCTTGGTCAGTATCCTGGTGGAACAAATTGACTGCCAATTGTTAGACCTGTTCAATTTTAGTTCCATTACTATCAATGGAACAGAAATCAGGTAGTGGGGTGACCACTCCATCAGCTTACCATCCAAGCAGCAAAGTTCAAAATTACCTCCAATGTGTTTTGTGCTATAAGTAAGATTTCCAATTTTAGAGTTAACTGGTGACTTGTGAAATTGCTCACAGACAAAAACAAAAATAAAACTTTTGTCCCATTTTTGTAACTTTTTTCCCATCTCTCTCCGTTTCAACGTTGATTGATTTTTCTATCATTTTCTTCTATTTTAAGTCTCTTTTTCTTCTATTTCATTTCTCTTCTGCACATCTCTTAGTTAATCAGTTTTTTCTCATTGTCTCCAACTCTGAGAACTCTTGCATTCTTTTTCTCTGTATGCCTCTCTTTCTCTCTCTTGTATATCTTACTTTTGGTTTCCTATCAGTTTCCACAGAGACCCAAAGGCAGACTTGAGGCTTCAATCTTCTGACAGCTACAGAAAATATCTTCTTGTTCCCTGGGTATGAACTGACAGCTGTACTCTCTGGCATCAGCATAATTCAGAAACTCCAGTGGGAAGAATATGATCACCACAGAAAAAAAATACATTCAAATTATAAACCAGGAGGTTTTCTCCCATCTGTAACACCATCTGGGTAGTCTTTTTTGTTGCGCAGGAATACTAGCTATTATTGAAAGGCTCAGGGAGAACTTATAACGATCCTCCTCCTAGTCCTGATGTATTTTTTGCTGAAATGCTCCAAGAAAACCTGCAGTGGCAGCCATTTTCAAAATAGCCATCAATTAGCAACATGCCCATCCAAAGAAATAAGAAAGGATTGAGCATTTAGTTCATTTTGTGATTGTTGCTGATTCCAGGTTGGTAACTCTTTAAGAACTTACAAGAATGTTGTGGAGGATTTAAGTCCTGGATTTGTAGTAGTAGCTATTGCTGTTGCTTTGCCAACAACTTTTCCTGCTGCGCACTTCCAACAAGGTTAATTGATAATGAGTGAATTCTGATTAACCTCAGTCTTAAAACCAATTATAGATCTATTGCTGCTCCCTCAGTTCAGATTGGCTAACTCAGCATAATTAAAGGATTCAATGTAGGAGATTCCTGGTCTCTATATTACTAACATACAGCCCATAGGAATTTGAAAGCTACAATGAGCAAATTATACATCAAGATGTAGATTGGTGTGGTGCACAGGAGGTTAAAAGGGAGTTTAGAAAGGCTAAAAGAAAATATAAAAAATGCTGGCAGATAATATAAGAGGAAACAGTAGGTGCTTTTATAAACATATGAAAATTCAAAGAATAATTAGGATAGGACAGCTCAGGAATGAAAGAGGAGGTCTAAGTGTGGATGATGAAGGTATGCTGGGGATACTTGGGTAAACTTCAACTTGGGGATAGTTGCACAATATTCAGAAGTGGATCCATTGAAGTCAATGGCTTAACTGACAGTGACTGCACGTTAAAAAGTAATCTATAGGTTGTAAAACAACATTGGACATTCTGGGAATGTGATAAGGTGCTCCATGCAAGTGTTTCTCCCTCTTTCGCTAACTTGGGAACTAATACAGTGATATTGAAAAACTGCCTTGACTTTGTGCTGTATATTCAAATATTGTGTTAATATTCAAAACAAGAAACTCGTTCAAGCTGCTGGAAGAGACCAAAGCTGTGGACAGTTTTTTTTCCTAGTAAAACAGCCGAAGATCAATGAAGATCATAGCTTTGGAAGGAGTGTGCATATTTTTAGGAGGCGGAGCAGTTTGTCTGGCAAGAGAAATTTGACCCACACCCATAGGTAAAGCTACAGAGCAAAAGACAGCTTAAGATTCAAGTGTCTTTCATAAATGCAGAAATAATTGGATATCTTCCTACTACACTGTCCCTATCGGGCTATGGAAACAAATATCGTTGAGAACTGATGATGTGGAGTACAAGCCCTTAAATAATTTATCCACTGGAGTTTAGAAGAGTAAGAGGCGACTTGATTGAAATCCTGAGGGGTTTTAACAGGATGAATGTGGAGGGGATGTTTCTTTTATTGGGAGAATCTAGAACTAAGGGTCATTGTTTAAAAATAAAGGGTCATACATTTAAGACAGGGATGAGGAGAAATTATTTCTCTCAGAGGGTTATGTGTCTTTGGAACTCTCTTCCTCAGAAGGCGGTGGAAGCAGAGAATTTGAATATATGAAAGGCAGAGGTAGATAGATTCTTGATAAGCAAGGAGGTGAAAGGTTATCAGGGGTTGGCAGGAATGTGGAGCTGAGGTTACAATCAGATCAGCCATGATTTTATTGAATGGCGGAGCAGGGTCAAGGGGCTGAGTGGCCTACTCCTGCTCCTAATTCATATGTTTGTATGTTAAAAATTAAGAAATTTTAATTTATTTTAGGAATTAGAATATAAGGACCACATCAATCATACATTTGAGACTTTTTTGTTCTAATAACAGAACACAACTATTTCCGTAAGCCTTCTGTGTAATATTAAATGGTTGATCTCCTGTGGCATTTTGCACGCTTTTGTGCAGTCTGGAGCATGGTTATGACATTTGACTGTTAGAATTGAACTATATTTAACCTGTTCTTTACATCTAAAATAGTTAGCAAGTAGTCTCTGTGGGAAAATTCTCCAAATAGGCAGTTTCTGAAGCATGGGAACTCCTGTTCCTATTCAGAACCAGCATCCACTCTGTTGTTGTAAATCAGAATTGGCAATGCAGCCATATGTAGTTCTGGAATCATGAGCACTGAGGAAGAAGAAAACTGACTGATTATAGGGTAAAATTGATGGATGTTCATAACATAGCCTACAGTCAAGAACTGGAATGATAATCTGCCTAGCACCAAGAACAAGAGGTGTGAGATGGACTGCTAGCGTGAGTTCAACATTGCTAGGCTTTAGTATTATCTGGAGTAGGATTGGAAGGTGTTGTCGGGTGTTGTACACCATTTGGTAGGTCTTAATGAAGTCTTCATTGTTTTGAGTAGGTTGACTGTAGGTATTTCTTAACTACAAGAACTATTTACATATATACAGTAAACGGTTCAAGCTAGGAGCTGTCTCCATGCTTTCTTGTGCACACGGCTCTGTCCAATATTAGGCTGACCCCTAGATGCAGGTCATGTGTTCTCTTACATCACTGTGTGGGCGGTACTGTACTCAGCCCCAAGTTAACCCTTTATGTGCCAGACCCTTAGACTACACCTTCCCCCAAGTCTTTAGTCAATGTATTTCAAGTTTACCCTATGTTTTACATCATTGTTACTACCCCATCCCCCTCTTTAAAGTCTCTGCGTTCACAGGTTCAGATGGAGGCCTTATAACCCTTCCATAGCTTGGTCGCGCTACTTTCGGAGGAGTGGTAGGCCTTATAATTGCAGGTAAACTCTCTTGATTTGGAGGTTGTTCAGGCACCTGAGTATCTTCCTCGATGTCCCTTCACTGTATTGTGGGAACGGGCAGTCGAGGGAAGAGGACTGTACCCTCTGAGATGCCAACCAGGTAGGACCGAGGTTAATCATCATCCTTCCTGATGATAGTACCCTGTCTCTCAAGGTCTTTAATCCAGACCTTGTCATCCTTTCATAGTTGTGGCAAATGTCTGGTGCGTTACCTTTTGTTGTAGGTAGAAGCCTGCTTTTTCCAGTAGGACTGCTCTTTTGCTTGGGTATCCTGGTAATCCTTGTTTACCAACCCTAGTATTAGATTTTTTGGCAGGATTGGAAGTTGTGTGCCAAGTTTCCTGCCCAGCAGGAGCTCGGATGGGGCCAGGCCACATTGTAATGGGGTGGTTCTGTAGGTTAGCAGCATTGTGGGGAAGTCATCATTCTTTTTTGGAGGCCTTTTACAGCGTGGACCCCTCTTCAGCCTCTTTATTTGACTGTTGTGGGCCATTATTGGACACAATCTCATTGGAGATACCATGGCTCATGAACATCTCTTTCAGTGTCTTAATGACTGCCTCTGTAATACTCATATATAGTTGCTTCACCTTAACCCATCTGGAAAAGTAATCCACCACTACAAGGAACAATTTGCTGTTGAAGACAAATAGGTTGATGCCCAGCATCTCCCATAGCCTGGTAAGGAACTGCATGGGGATGAGGGGCTCCCTTTGGCCCTGCTTGTTCAGTGCACACACCTGACAGTTTGCTATGGTGACCTCAATCGCTCTGAAAATGCCTGGCCATCAGACAGCGGATTGGGCCCTACACTCGGTGATGTCCAGGTGGCCCTAGTGTATTTTTTGAAAGATCTCCAGCCAAAGGGCAACTGGGATGACCAGCCACTCATCATAGACCAAGAGATCGTCTATGACAGTGAAGTGTTTTTGTTGAGATTGACATCCATCCTGCTTTGTCGGAAGGCCTACTGTGGCCCTGGAAAGTGGGCCTGCCATTGTTTGGTTTTTACATTGGGCAGAAACCGTCTTGTTGGCGAACCTCATGAGGCATAGGCGGAACCTCTGAATTCTGGAAGTCTAACTCTAGACTGACTCCTAGGTGCAGGTCATGTGTTCTCTTACATTGTTGTGTACTTATTCCCATGTTAACCCTAGATATGCCAGACCCTTATACTACAGAAGGGAGCAGAATACAGCACTAGCTAGTAAGATACAAGGCTGCGATGAGGGGAGAAAGACCAGTTAAATGACATCAACATTTCTATGTCAGCAATTGCTAAAATGCTAATGAGAAGAGAGAATTAAGAAGCAAAAATAGACAATTGTCATGGCATCTAAAAGCTGGCTCAGTTTTTCTGAGGAACATGATTGGTTCCTGCAGGATTCCGCCCATTCATGTAGACAGAACATTAGTCCACGTTATGCCTTCATTAGTTAACAATGAACTAATCAGTTAGCCGTATCAGTTTCAGAACTTAGCTTACTTTACAAAATTCTTCAATAGGTGCTCAGAAGATTAACTGCAGAACTTATGAAAAGACAATCTGCCCTAGCCTCCAAAGTGTACCGTGAGCATTTCCCCATCCCCAATGCAAGTCCAACAAAAATTATTCACATTGCACAGTACAGTCTGTTTTCATATTTCATAAGTAAATAAAAAATTCTAGTTGGATATAGCTGATGCTGGAAATAAAAATAATCCTTTGTGTCTTGCGTATTAAATAATTCTTCTGAAAAGCCATAATTTTCTTTGCACCAGAAGTTTGCATAACTGAAATTACAACTAATAGAAATTCCATTTTTTATGATTACTTTCATCTAAAGCGTCAATATTTTCTTTAGAAATATTTAACATTTAGAACACTGAATGACCATTGAAAATAGCTTAGAATTGCATGTTATTAGGCACCTGAGTGAGTGGGTACTACTGGCTTGTTAAATTGACAGCTACAGGAGGGAAGACACTGCAATCTATAATAAAGGAAGCAAATGAAGCACATTTACAACAACAAAAACTTTTATTAAACTAAAGGCAATATAAAAACATAGTGTCCCAAGGCACTTCTCAGGAGCATTATAAAACAAAATGTGATACCAAGCCACATAAGGAGAGGTTAGGGCAGGTGACCAAAATCTTGGTCAAAGAGATGGGTTATAAGGAGTGCCTTAAAGGAGCAAAGCGAAGTAGAGAGATAGGGAGGTGCAAAGAGGGAATTCCAGACCTTTGAACAGAGGCAGCCAAAGGCTGCAATGGTAGAGTGATTAAAATTAGGAATGGTCAAGAGGCCAGAATTAGCTGAACACAGATAAATTGGAGGGTTTTGGGGCTGGAGGAGATTACAGAATTAGGGAGGGGGTAGGCCATAGTGAGATTTGAAAACAAGGATGAGAATCTTAAAATCAAACTGTTGCTTGACTGGAGCCAATGTAAATCAGCAAGCTCTGGAGTTTTGGGGGAATGGGACTTGGTACAAATCAAGACACCGGTAGCGGTGTTTGGTGTTGTGTGTTTTTATAGTGATATAAAGGCACCAATTACTCATAAGGGATTGTGAAAGCATGTTGTGGATTCATTGATTAATTTTAGGCACATGTGAACAGATGAACATGGATACAAAGCTTGAAGACATCAGAGCTCTTGAGCTATATGTCAGCGTTCTGCTCCAGACCAAAGCATAACTGAGGTTGGATCATGTGACACATTTCCCTTAAAGTGATGGCATGCTGCTATCCCTTAAAGGCATATTACAATATTTGGATGACTTCAAGTGCATTGGAATAGTCAAGTCTAGAGGTAACACAGACATGGACAAGGGTTTCAGTAGCACATGGGCTGAGACAAGGGCGAAGTCTGGTAATGTTATGGAGGTGGAAATGGGCGATCTGAGTGATAGCAGGAATGTGTGGTCAGAAGCTCATCTCAGGATCAAATATGACATGCAATGTTGTGACCTGACTGGTTCAGCCTCAGACTGTTGCAAGGGAGAGGGTTGGAGTTAAGAGCTAGGGAACAGAGTTTGGAGAAGGACTGAAAATAATGACTTCGGTCTTCTCAGTATTTAATTGGAGAAAATTTCTGCTCATTCAGTACTGGATATAGTCTGATAATTTAGCAACATTGGAAGAGTGGGGACGGGTGCTGTTGAGGTAGAACTGGGTGTCGTCAGCATACATGTGAAAACTAACATTGTGCTTTTGAATGATGTCACTGAGGGGCAGAATGCTGATAAGAAATAGGAGGGGGCCAAGGATTGATCTGTGGGGAGCACTAGAGGTAAATATGTGAAAGTGGAAGAGAAGCCATTGCAACTGATACTCTGGCTATGATTAGATAGATAAGGATGGAACCAGGTGTGAGCAGTCCCACCCAACTGACAATGGGAAGGCTTTGGAGGAGAATGATGTGGTCAACTCTGGCTGCAGACAGGTCAAGAAGGACGAGCAGAAATAGTTTACCTTTATCACAGTCACATAAGATGTCATTTGTGACTTTGATAAGAGACATTTCAGTACTGGCAGAGATGGAAACCTGATTGGAGGGATTCAAACATGGAGTTCCGGGAAAGATGGGAATGGATTTGAGAGGCGACAACAAGTTCAAGGATTTTGGAGAGGAAAGGTTGGAGATGGCACGATAGTTTGCAAGGGCCATGTGGTCAATGGCATTTTTTGAGGAGAGGAGTGATGACAGCAGATTTAAAGGTGAGAGGGTCCATACTTCAAGGGAGAGAACCATCAACAATATCAGCTAACATGGGGACCAGGAGAAGAGATTGGGTGATCATCAATTCATAGAGCTGAGGGAACAGGAGGTGGGTCTCAAGGGCAAAATGAGCTCAGAGAGGCAAGAGGGGAGATAGGAGATAAAATAAAGAAAGATGCGAGTTCATGGCTAAGGCAGCTGGGAACCTTAGAGGAAGTTTCGCCCAATGGGAGGGGTGCGGCAGAGGCAGCTCATTGGATGGTCTCAATCTTAACGACAAAGAGGCCTGTGAGTTCCGTACACTTATTGTTGGATGTGAGGATGGAGGACTCAAGGGAGAGGGATTTAAGGTGATAGTTTGGAGTAGAAAAATTAAGACAGGCATTCTCTTTGCATTCCAGGATGATCCTGGAAAGGCATAGTTTTAGCAAACAAGTGAAGGACCTGGGGCAGAATTTTACGCCTCACAGGCGGGCATGCGTCCAACCTGATCGGGCATAAAATAACGCGAGGAGACATCGTGTGAGGGTCCTGCATGCACGCAATCTTCAGGTCAGCAGGCACGCGCGGGTATCGGAGCCGCACCCGCCATCAATTGAAAGGCCACTTAAGGCCATTAAAAAGGCAATTGATCCTGATTTTATGATGCCCATGTGATTTCGTGCTCATCGCATGGACAAGACGGGCAGGCGGGCAGCCCACATTTTGCAAAACTTCATCCAAGGGTGGGACAAAAAGGGTCAGCAGCATTGCCAGTGTGAGTAGTGAGGAGTTTAGGGGATAGTTTGCTGCTAGTTGCTTATTTGAACTTGACAGTTTCATCTCAGTTCTGAACTTCATTCTTAACATTTCTAGGCTTCATTTCAGGACTCATTGGTGTCTCCAAGGCCCCCGGAGGATTTTGACCATGTGGACCCTTCCAGATATCAGACAGCCTTCTGTAAGCCTGGTAATGGGGATTGTGATCTCCAATGGAAGCACCTCCTTTGAGGTGGAAGAGAGTGGCAGACGGGAGAGGAGGCCACGTGTCCCTCAATGCAGCTTCCAGGGTAGGGACCTGTGGGAGGAGAGGTGCAGGCACAAGGGGCGCAGGGCCAGCAGGTAGACCTAGGTGGAAGGGGCCGCATAAGACGCCACTATCCTGCTGTCAAGGTTTACAGGCAGCGATGCAGCTCCCTCAATACGTTTGAGGTGCAATGCCAAAGGAGGCTTCGCCTCTCCAGGGAGACCGTGACCTCCATTTGTCAGATGATTAGGCCTGAGATCACCTCTGACTGTGTGGGTGGACACCCCATACCAGTGGCTCTGAAGATCACAGTGGCCCTCAACTTCTATGCCTCTGGCTCTTTCCAGGGGTCAGTGAGGGATCTGTCTGGAATGTTCAATCAGTTGCCCATAGTTGCATCAAGCTGTCGATAGAAGCTCTGTTCAGGTGGTTAATGACATTTATTCATTTCCATACAGACAAGGCCAGCCAGGCTAAGCGAGCCAGAGGCTTTGCAGTGATTGCTGGTTCCCCTGCATCTAGGGTGCCATCGACTGCGCACGTGTGGCCATCAAGGTGCCAGCGGGTGAGTCGGGTGCCTTCATCAACAGGAAGGGATTCCACTCCATGAACATGCAGATAGTGCAGGACACAGGACACAGATTCTGCAAGTCTGTGCACGGTACCCTGGTAGTTCCCATGATGCTTATATCCTGAGACACTCCCAGGTGCCGAGGCTCTTCAGTGCTCCGGCCCAACTGAATGGATGGCTGCTGGGTGACAAGAGATATCTGTTGAAAAGGTGGCTTATGATGCCTCCCTGCCACCCATGAACAGAAGCAGAGCAGCTTTATAATAGGAGTCATGCCTCCACGAGGGTGGTGATAGAGAGGACAATAAGTCTTCTGAAGATGCACTTCCGATGCCTGGACCATTCATGGGATACACTGCAATACCCCCCAGAGCAGGTATCACTGATAGTGGTTGCATGCTGCACTCTCCACCATCTGGCACTGGCAAAGGGGGAACCCACTGGAGGAAGAGGATCTTGGCGCATCTCCACAGGCCACAGATTATGAATCCAGTCATGAGTCAGAAGAGGAGCACAGTGAGGACAACACTGAGGGCATGAAGGCAGACTTCTGCATCCTCCTGGGAAGCAGGGACGCTCCTTCAGCTAGGCTGTCAAAGATCTGCTTCCATCTCATGCCGGGGTTGTCGCCTCCATCCCCGATGTCTGAAATTACCCTTTCGTTTGAACCCAAAGTCCACTCAGTGCATGTGCAATAAAGTTTAGAGCCATTCATGTCCAGCATTACAGACTGGCATACCCTGCACCAAAAAAATAAAAAGGTGAAGCATACTCAGGCCATGACAACAAAAACAAAATTTATGTCATTTTCACAATCTAAACAAATTGACATAACCTTCTCTGGTCTTCATTCCCAGGCCAGTAAACATAAACATAACATTACAGAACGGAAAATCACCCATGACCAGTCCCCCTTGTGCTCATAGTGCCTTAAACTTACGTTTGCGAGTGCGTGAGTGCTACGTCTTGGTGCCTGCCCCCACCCCCCTGTCATTGGCAGTGGCATTGGAGGCAGCCTTCTGACTCCGGTGTCTTTTTGGCCTTGATGATCTTGATAATCGTCTCTGGCCAGTGGAGCCTGTGCTGGCCCCACCTGGAAGAGAGTGGCCAGTGCCAAGGCTGGCATCTCCCCAGTCATTGCAGCCTCTTCAGATGCCACAGTCACTGGCAGAGGGACGGAAGAGCTGCTGACATCATCCAGAGCGCCCTGAGAGGAACGCGCAGAGACAACAAGCAGCTCATGCGCCAACGTGAGGTCACTCTGGACCTCCTTGCTTGCCATTGATGGATGGGCACCTAGCTAGGTCATTGCCTGTGTGAGGGCGTGCAGGTCCAAGCACAACCCCAGGAGCCCCTGATTTTGTCCCTGGAGCTGCCTCTCCAGGAGAGTTGCCACTCTCTCAAGGAGGAGGCAGAGCCCTTGGCCATGAGGCTCAATGCAGTGCTTATGCTCGGCATGGACTCCTCCAGATCCTTCCGCACATCCCGCTGGACATTCAGCATCTGCCACCTAATGGACGACTCCAGAGGCCCATCATCAGCCTTCGAGTCAGCATCATACTGGTCTCCAGCAGCCTTTCAACTGCCAGTGCCCTGGGCACTCTCTGCCTCCACCTGCTCCTCAAGTGAGGGTGAAGTGCCCTCACCGCTGTGCTCTGACATTCTAGTTAAAGATCTAACACCCACCGAGGCGCTGGTATCTGCGCTGGTGGTGGTTCAGAGAGCGGTTGTGGCGCAAATGCGGCTGAAGACTGGTGGTCTTCTGGGGTCAGGGGTGGCTCTTCGGGGTCCCGCGAATGAAAGCATACTGGCAAATCTAAGGGAGAACAACGACATGTCATTAGTTTAAGTCATCACATTGTCACTGTGCATACCAGGTGCCCTGGTGAGAAAATGGAAATCAGCATCAAGGTGCCATCATGTTCCAATGATCAATGGGCACTCCAGGTTCGAGGCTCACATCAATGAAGAGACTACACAAGAGTGTTTGCACCATCCAAAACTCTCAACTCTATGCACTGCACTCTTACCTTCGTCTGACACCCAGCCTCTCCGCAACCAGCTGCCCGAGGTGTGTGGCACTTCTCCAGCTCCAAGGTGTCCTGCTCAAATCTTGTAAGGATTAGAGGGTTTGAGGGGCCTCCACCTGTCTGTGACCTCTCAATTTTGTTATGGCTTGTCTTCTCTTGAAAGGACAGAGGAGCATTGATTAATCCACTCTCTACCTGCAGCGCCATTGCAGCCTGGCCAACCCCACCTGAGGAACATCTTGCAGGGCACATCCAAGTCATGGCCCTCGAGCCGCAAAGCACTCAGCCCAAGCAGTCAGGGCTCACCCCCTTGGCCAGCTCTGGTGTCATTGGCAGTTGGCACTCAGGCTCTAACACCCCTGAGTTTCATCGGGGGATGGCCAGATCTTAACACTTCACCACACTGATCCATGGCAACACAGTATTCACCCTTCCAAAGCGCAGCAAGTCGTTGAACCTTTTGCAGTACGGCACCCATGTGCACCGCACAACGTCGTGGCTGCTGACCTGGGCTGCCATCTCCTCCCAAGCTTTCTTTGTCAGGTGCAGTGGCCTCCTCCTTCCATCTCTGGGAACGAGGGTGTCCCTCCTGGCAGCCACCTCCTCCCGAGTGCCCACCTGACCTGCCCTCCCGCCTGGTGTCTCCAGCCACAGTTGAGGCCATAGCTTTGGTCTTCGGCACGCAGAGGATACGTTCTTCCCTGGCAGCCTTCAAGGAGCAGCCTGTGCCATTTTTAAACCACCCACCAGGTCACCATTGGACCCGTTGCCCAACAGGCCACGCCCACACACACACACATACACACACACACACCCCCACCCCCACCCCGGCCACCCCAACCCTTCCCAACCATTGGGAAGACACATTTCATGCTGGGTGGGCCTTAATTGGCCAGCCAGCGTGAAATCGCGATCGGGGGCCGATTGCAGGCAGGGGCCCGTTTCCCGACTAGTCCCGGGCCCGCCAATCGCACGCGCCTGCCAAGGGTAAAATTCAGACCCTGGTATGTTTTGTGTGATCAAACCAAACCATAAGCTTGTCATATTTTTTAAGTTTGCATCCCATGGATTGAAGGCAGCAGAGATGGGGGCTGTACCAGGGGGTCAGCCAGGGTGAAGAAAAATAATGGTTTTGCTGGGGAGTAAGATAACAAAGGTCGAGGTGAGGGAGCGGTTGAGCAAATCAGTAGCTACAGAAATGTTGTAGCAAGAGGGGAGTTATTCCCAGACTATGAAAGGCCTGCATCACCCATGAATTTCACTACAATTCTTTGAGGATGTTGAGGAGATGTTGGGAGATTGAAATGTGATGAATGGTGCATATCTAACTTTAAGAAAACATTTCATAAGGGCCCTAACTGGAGTCTTATAGTTATGAGATATTTCTTGTAATTGAGTAGAAAAGAGAAACAAAATTCCCACTGACAAGAGATAGGGATTTTAGATGAATAGTGGTAGTTTTAATTGGAGAAGTTTGAACAGAAGGATCAGTCCTTGGAACCCTGCTGTTCATAATATTCATACGTCATGTTGATTAAGTGCATTAAACATAGAATACCTAAGATTACAAATCATAGTTGACCAATCATTGGAGATTCCATCAGGATTTAGGACATCAGTTACAAAAGGAAATAAAAGGTTGGGTTGTGTAAATTCGCACAACGTGTCCAAAGAAGTAACATCAGCACTAACGTTTCGTAAATGCAATGATGACAACTGGTAATCCACATATAGTAAAAAGCAACAGTGAAACGGATTTAGTAGACAATAAAATGGTTGCAGATTTTGTAACACTGAACTCTGAAGATAGAATGAGAAAGCTAATTTAGCAAAAAGATCAGAGAATATGATTTAAGCCAAAAGATGTCTATCTCCACCTATCACTGGCCCTCTATCCAGCTCTACCTGTCCCACCCCGTCTTAAACCAGCTTATATTTCACCTCTTTTCTATTTTTCCTTAGTTCTGTTGAAGAGTCATACGGACTCGAAACGTTAACTGTGTTTCTCTCCACAGATGCTGTCAGACCTGCTGAGTTTTTCTAGGTATTTTTGTAATAGACACCTATGTTGGGTATGTGATCTCTGTATTTGAAGTCTGTATATGTAAGGATGTGTAACTTAACTGCTGTGCATTTCTTAGTGAAATTGTAAGATGAAAAGCAAAATGTGAGTGTTTTTTTGATTGTTATGAGTGCTTTTCTTCTTTGGTTATTGAATGGTCATAGGTGATTTTTAAGCAAATATATATGTGAAGTAAATTCACTTGCATGTGGTTAAAATGGTGTTGCTGTAGCTACACCTGTGGCTAATCGGGGATTTTTAAAAATTGATAAACACTAATGTAGAGAACTATTCTGAACAAAATTAGTTTAGGAGAATACTGTAATATCCTTATAACTGGGAGCATTAAGCTGAACTTACTGTTCAGCTGAGAAATAATTTTCCCACAATAATGTTCATTTAGATAACGCCTTTAAATGTATGAAACATTCCAAAGAGCTTCACGAATAGGGGTAATAAAACAGATGCCAAACCAAGAAGAAGTGACTGAAAACTTGGTCAGAGATGGGTTTTGATAAGATTTTATTAAAGAAGGAATTAGAGCAAGAATAGTGGAGAGTTTTCAGCTGGAATTTTGAAAAAGCAGAATCACAACATCTAAAAGCACTGGCACTAGTGGAAGGCATGCAATCTGACAGTATGGAAGTAGTTCAGGGGTTGAGAGTATTGGTAGGAAGTAAAGCTGGGTACAAACAGTATCCCTGGTTCCAAAATCTCTTTAAAGTGTTGGCCAAGAATAGCTGAAAATACAGTAAAATATCTTCATTTATTGGAAACTTCAAAGCTATAGAAAATGAATAGAAAATGCAACTATTATGAAAAAATGACCGGGTGTTGTAAATACTGAACTGTGCAGAACAAGATGTTCTTTGATTTGGCTGACCTGAGTTCTCTGCTTTCAGCCAGGCTGTGAAAACTGCACAGTACCCTTGGGAAGGGGCATTAACAACAACAACAAATTGTATTAATATAGTACCTGGTAAATAATAATGTCCCAAAGTGCTTCAGAGGAGCGTTAGAAAGCAAAATTTGATATTGAGCCACTTAATGCAATATTATGGCAGATTGCCAAACGCTTGGTCAAAGATGTAGGTTTTAAAGAGTGCCTTAAAGGAGGAAAACAAGATAGAGAGGTGGAGAGATTTAGTGAGGGAATTCCACAGCTTAGTGCCTTGGCAGCCGAAGGCACGGTCACCAATGGTGGAGCCATTGAAATCATGGATGCTCAAGAGGTCAGAATTAGATGAGCGCAGAAACCTCAGAGGGTTGTGGGGCTGGAGGAGTTTACAAAGATATGGAGTGACAAAGCCATGGAGGGATTTGAAAACAAGGATGAGAACTTTAAATCATTTTGTTGCTTGACAGGGAGCCAATGTAGATCAGGGAGTGCATGGGTGATGGGTGAATGGTACTTGGTGTAAGTTAAGACAGGGTCAGCATTGTTTTGGATGACCTCAGGTTTACAGAGGGCAGGATGTGGGAGGCCAACTCAGAGTGCGTTGGAATAATCTAGTCTAGAGGTAACATAAACATAGATGAGTGTGTTGGCAGCAAATGGGCTGAAGTGAGGCGGAGTTGGGCGATATTGATAAAGAAGAGGAAAATCAGTAAGTTTCCTAATCCAGCTTTGAGGCATTGACCCGGTTGGCATCTGCACATCAGGCGAGAAATGGATAAAAGCAAAATACTGTGGCTGCTGAAAATCTAAATAAGAATGGAAAATGTTGGAAATACTCAGCAGGTCTGGTAGCAACTGTGGAGGGAAAAACAAAGTTAACGTTTCAGGTCTGTGACACAGGTGCTGCCAGACCTACAGAGCATTACCAGCATTTTCTGTTTGTATTTTAGTTGAGCAAAGGATTTGGCTGGTCTGTTTTGTCTTCCCAAGTCAAATAGCTTGCAATGCTGTATAAACTACACACGAATGACTACTCCCTTGGGTTCAGGTACTGGAAGGATGCCAAAAAGTGATTTATTTTTAGTCAAGCACTGTTACTTGAGTACCTTGTTGTATTAGAGGTGTTTATCTTTTATCTGTATTTTTTCCAATACGAATCAAACTTGTTCTTGTGGTGTATCTTCTTAGTTTCCGAAGGCAAAAAAAAAAGAACATTTTCCAATTCTACCGTACCACACGCCTTAAAAAATATATGTTCAGTTAATGCTCAGTTTTCACTGGGATTATAACGGATTTAAATTAGGTATTGTTTAAATGTATAAAATTCATACCTATCAACATAATTAGACGTGATGAACTCTTCAGCTCTAACCCCAATCACTCAATTAATCCCAATTTTTGCACCTCTCTTCTTCCCACCATCAGCTGTTATTATTAGTCATGATGTCACATAAAGTCTTCACCCAAAGAAGCATGCTGGTGATGTCATGCGTACCATTCGGCACTCACATTCATTATTCTGTGCACTGATTCAAATATGATAACTCAAAGAGATCCCTCGTTTTGATTTCTGTTTCTATTAAAGGAGAGCCAGTTTTCTACAGCAACATCATAATCTATAATGGGAAAACATACTGATGGTTGGATCCACAGATAGGTGTACAAGTTTATTTAATAACACATTATGACTGAAGGATAGGGGAATTAATTCTTCCTGTAATTTTAATTTCTAATCCCGTTGATTTTTACATCTTAGGTTTTTTTCTCCCTGTGCCCCTGGCTTGGTCTTTCGAAAGTAGTCTCACATTTCATCATCAAACTTGTAGAATCACTACAAAGGCAGATCTTCTAATTATTTTCAAAACCAATACCAGCAGCAAGCTGCTATTAAAAGATTCAACAACTATTAAGTTGTGGTATATCTGGTCCACATATATTTTTTAAAATGAACTCATACAGTGTGAGCATCACTGGCAAGACCAGCATTTACTGCCCATCCCTATTACCTCTTGAGGAGGTGGTTGTGAGCCATCTTCTTGAACCATTGCAATCCATGTAGAGAAGGTACTCCCACAGTGCTCTTAAGTATGGAGTTCCAGGATTTTGACCTAAACAAAGAATCCGCACTATCATTTAACCAATCCTTATTTATGATCAGTACGTTTACATTGAAGAAAAGAAGAATGTAACATGGTGGCAGCATTGGGAGTATGGTTTTTGAATGTTTGACTAAGCAGAATACAAGCCTCAATCCTTCACATGCAGCAGAATAAACAACCAGTGTAAAAGTGAAAGCAACCATCAAACCTCGCCATGTGTAAGTGATTCTGCAGCTCTGTAGAAATCTTGCATGCACTGTACCTTAGTTGTGGGATCGTGCCTCGCTCTAGCCAGCAGGCATCGGATCCCGGTAAGATTGTTTAAATCTGGGAGAGCTTAATTAGTAGGAGTCTAATTTCCACAACGTTTAAGCAGGGACAGAAATTAAACAGCAAACTTCAGAGAATTCATGATGCTAAATACTGGAGACTGGGTAAGGAAGAAGAATATATCCAGTAACAACTCATAACAGCTGGAAGAAGACTGTAAAAAAATTTTTTTTTCACTGCTTGCTTTTACTTTGGAAACCCTGCAGCCATTTTCCCGCTGGAATCATTTCTTTGTGGATGGAGCTGAGAACTCAATCTGGGAAAAAAATCAGAAAGAGCTCAACAGCGCCACCATTGTAGTCAAGCAGAAACCTATGACCAGCTAAGGCAGTGGCCACTAAAGATACTGCAACTCAGAGCGATATTAACTCTAAAAGAGCTGGAAGAAACTTGAACAAAAACAGAATTACCTGGAAAAACTCAGCAGGTCTGGCAGCATCGGTGGAGAAGAAATCAGTTAACGTTTCGAGTCTTCATGACCCTTCGGCAGAAACTTGCATGGCTGTCAAAAACTCCAGGTGGCATTACAAATCCTGCAAAAAATTAAAAAGTTGACCACAAAATTTCCAACGCTCAGTTGAAAGGCAACGTATCTCCTATCTGAATTCACTTTGTTTCAGGAATATGTCAAGCTATGTTTTCTGGACCTCAATATTTCTGAACCAGATAAACTATTAAAATTAACATTGCTATAGGCAATGAAGGCCTCCACATACTGAACACATCAGATATGGCAGATGATCATCTTAAGAAGCTAGATCAAATATGGTCAACACTCGAAGGCCAATTGTGTATGAAGCTCAACTTCAGAATACATAGTCTGGAATTCATGTCTTTCAGGCAACAATTGACAGAGACAATGGATCAATTCATAAGTAGGTGAATAGACAAGGGGCGTGATTGTGATTTTAAGGTAGCCAAGCCAGCCAACAGACTAATCAAGCTCATGATAGCATCTACCCCAATGGAAGCATTCCAAAAAGACTTTTTGGACCAACCCAAAGGTTACACCCTGAAAGGACTACTAAAAAGTGGATGCAAGTATGAAGCAACACTAATGGGTAGCCTATGTGTAATTCGTCCACTATTGGCATGATAGCCAATGTAGGCAAGCCTAGTAAGCAATGCAGGTTGTCCGGACTCATACATGCACCTGGAAATTGCCCAGCTTTTAACACTGCATGAAAGGCACGGGACAACAGAGTGCACTGGAAGCACCAGTGCAGAAAGCAAAGGACAATACAAGTGGTTTAACATTACAAGAAGTCACAACCTGAGGCCAGGCAGGTATAGCATTCTAATCAAACAAGAGCGCATACCAAACAGCATAAAGAAGATCCACGAAATGTCTAGTCAAGCTATATGGTCAGATAATGAGGATGACCAGACCATTAACACAAAGTGAGCCAACATTTAGCACGAAGTTCATGAAGGTGAAGTTCAAAGAATGTATTGGCACAGTGGTACCAACAGAAGTCTTTATCACTGTCCAGATTATATGCCCACAGATGAAGGGTCAATGTTACAAAAGTACAATAATTTTCATAATATTTTTCTGGTTTGTTGTAAAGTAGGTTTAAGGGTGTGAGTGTAGATGGTTCTGTCTGTGTGATTTAATTACATTTTGGAGTCAAGTAGACTGCAAGCTTGAAATCTTCAAAAGAAGCTAGGGGTAGAAATGTATTTGAAATGCTAATGAGTAAACATGGATGCTATCTTAGCATGTAAGGTGTGAAGGGAATTTGCATTTTTAGATAAGTGAAGGGATTGTTTGGATTTCAAAGGGATGTTAGTCCATTTACAACTAGCCAGATAAGCAAGGCTAAGGATTGTGTTTATTTTTCCCAAAGGTTACAGACAACATTGGCAGCATGATTATATTATGGGGAAGATACAGTTTCAAAGACATATGGAACAATGGAATTTACATATTAAATAGAGAGAAACATATAAAAAGAAAAATGAAAAGCTATGTGAGGGCCATGTAAGATCTAACAGGAGTGTGTCAAACAGCCTTAAAGATGCCTCCAGCCACTTGTGCATAAGTCTGTTATGTCCAGTAACTAAAGTTGAAGAAAACCTTTTAGAATTCCACTGTCACGTGGGTACTGTGTTAAATTGCTGTTTTTTTTGTTAAATCTAAAATCTATTTTGGACTATTGCCTTAAAGTGGGTGTGTAACTGAGAGTCAGGTTAATTAGGAATTTTAGGATTTGTTAAAGTGTTAAGTAAGTGTGGTCTTATGTATGTGCTTGAAATCTTTTACTTTATTAATAAATATTTTAATTTAATTTTTAAAATCTCGAAAGGTCTCAGTGGACTCATTACTTCTGAATTCAGTGCACACATCTTCTCATAATAAATACAAATTGCAAAACCGTTGTGATAGCATGGCCAAGCTTCCCTTGTGGATTTGGTCCACCTGGCACACGTCATCTGCCACATCATAACAGTCAGCATAATCTAGATGCAAAACTGGATACTGGTGCAGAAACAAACATCCTGCCACTTCATACACTGAAATATACGTACTCACAGAAGTGGCAAGCGATGATTCAACCAACTGCTGTCAAACTCATGGGGCTGAATTGTCTGTTCGTCGGGCGGGTGGAGCTGAACCAATCGCGGGCGGGCACGGAGCCAATTGCCGCTGGCGATCCAGGCTGCGCTGCCATTTTGCGCGGGCGGGCCAATTAAGGCCCGCCCAGCGCATTTCACACTCCCGTGGAGAGCAGGACTTTTAAAATTGCGGCGGGCGTGTACAGACCGCCGGTTCCAATGGGGAACCGGCAGTCTGTATAAAGAAAGGCCAGGCAGCCTCCTTTAGGCTGATCACCATGGCCAGCTCCAGGTGCAGGGGGTCTGCACAGCTAGCTCCGGTTGAGGGAAGGCAGGGGGAGGAGGGCAGGCCAGAGGAGGAGGTCAGGCTGCAGGGTAGGCCAGCGGTGGGGCCAATGTGCCCCTCGCTTCTCTGATGACTGCCGTGTTGCCCTTGTTGAGGAGGTGGCAGCACCGCGAGAGGTCCTGTTTCCCCAGGTTGGGAGGAGGAGGGCCCCCCATGTGACGAAGTGGGCCTGGCAGGAGGTGGCAGAGGTGGTCAGCTCCCTTGATGCTGTGCGGCGATCGTGGACCCAGTGCCGCAAGCACTTCAATGATTTGCTGCGCTCTGGAAGGGTGAGTACCATGTCGGCCTTGGCCATTTAACCCAGCAGGTAGCCTTAGCCTTTGAGCGGCCCCCCCCACCCCCCACGTCTTACTACATTGGGCATTTGGCGCACGTTGGGTGGGCAAACAGATAGTGACCTTGCTTACATCAGCCTTAGTGGTTGATGAGAAGATAGGTTCTCCCCGCAGCATGTGTTGGTGTTTGTCGCATTTGAGTAGTCTGGGGGCAACCTGCAGGGGAGGTCGCTAGACACATAGAACTCCAACACATGTCTTATTGACGGTGATGAGATGGTGGAAGGGGAGCCTCAAGGTGTCGTGGCCAAGAGCCATCTGGTGCCCTCGGCACCTCACCTAGTTGCGCCTCCTTGCCATGGGCGCTAAGACCCATGTGTTATTAAAAGTGATGGACGCTGAATGTATCCAAGGTGACAGTTAGGGGAGGGGTTTGGGTGCAGCCATACTATCTTCTGGTGACTGATCACCAGTAGTGTGGACAGGAGCTGCTGGAGGCCTCAGATGGGCCACTGTGGTTGGGGTGCGGCATGCGCATGCAGAGTACGTGAGCGATCGGCCCCAATAAATGGTGTTCTCTGTTCTGCAGGCGAAAACTGCGCACAACACCCTTGAGCGTTTGCGCACTGATGGTGGCCAGGCCGTGCTGCACCAAATCACCCACTTCGAGGAACAGGCCATGGAGCTGGAAAGGAGCCAAGCGGCCAGGTCGACAGGTGTCGGTGAGGCTGGGGTGCAGTGGCCAGGTATTTGAGGCCCACAGTCCCATCCACTCTGTCTTCCCACCATCTAAAGCACTGATGATTGCTGCAATCGTTAATGCTGCAACACTGCTCATTCACAGACTGATACAGTCAGACAAAGGTCTCTTGGCCCCTTAAAGATGCGCGTCTCTAGCACCTTCCAAAGTCGCCTTATCCCATTTCTGACCACTATCCCCATGGCCTAACATGCCATGGCATCGCTGCTGCACATCCAAATACTTATTTCATCTTAGGAGGGTTTGTACCTCCACCACACTTTCAGCCAGTGCATCCCACATTACTCTGTCCAAAAGGTCCTCAGCACCTCACCTGTCAACCTCATGGCACTCAACTTAAATAAATGCCACTACGTTAGTCATCCCTGCACCAAGGGGAAATGTTGCCTTCTGTCCACCCGGTCTATGCCCCTCATAACGGTATGAAGGTCAATAATGTGACCTGTCAATCTCCTGTGCTCCATGGCAAACGTCACAAGTGTTTGCTATGTTTCCTCATCACTGCAACTCTCCAGGCCAGCATGCATCCTGGTCAGGAACCTCTGCACTCTCCCCACTCCAATGCCATCCCTCCCATGAAGCGCAGGTCACAACTGAACACAGAAGTGCAGCTGTGGCCTCGACAGCGTTTTCTGCACTTGCAACATGACCTCCCTTTTCTTACATTCTATTCCTTGGCTAATAAAGGCAAGTCTGGCTTTTACCCTGTTAAACGCCTTATGTTCCTATTCTGCTACCTTAACGGGTCTGCCCAGCAAGGTCCCTGTAATCGTCCTTTCCACGGTCCTACCATTTCTCGTGTACTCCCGTACATTGCTTGTCATGCTCAAGTGCATAACCTCACACTTATCCACATAACATTCCATGTGGCAATCCTTAGGCCATCTGACCAGCCTGTCTGTATGTGCATGTAATGTTAGGGCCTCCTCTTGACTCTTTACCACCCCACCAACGTTCGTCTCCTTAGATTCTTGAAGGTTGAGCGCATTATGAGCCTGGGGGGAAAGGGATGAATTGTGTTATTGACTGAACGCTAACTGATCCACTGTCCTTGTTGTTAATTTCAGCATCACCACCGCATGGTGGTCCAGAGTCCCCCTTCCATACCTGAGGGGCGTTAATTGGCACGAGCGTCACATCATTTCAGCGAGCCAAGCACCAGCACAGCAACTACTACATCGGTGGGGAATGTAACGCCGGCTAGTGTCCCGGGGCACAGTGGAGAGGGCACTTCACAATAGCTGGAAGAGATGGCATGGACAGAGAGTGTCAATGGCGCCAGCAGCCGGAAGACTGCAGGGGACCAGGCACATGCTGAGTTGGGCAGCGATGATGTGCCTCTGGAGATGTCCGCCATGCAGCAGCTGCAGGAAAAGCGGCCGGGTGCGCGGGAGCATCTGGCAGGGTTGCATGAGAATGTGCTTCACTTGGTCTCTGTGGTGGAGGAATCCAGGCAGAGTGTCAGTGATGGTATGAACCTCAGGACAGAGCGTCAGGCTTCCTCCATGGAGAGATTGGCGACTCTCATGGAGAGGAGCTTCCAATGGATTGATCGGTTTCTGATTGGGTTACACTCTGACCTACAAGCCCTCCGCGCTAATGGCCACAGGTGGTCATTGACAATGTGGGAAATGTCCTGGGCACCAAGTGGCGACACTTGGTGCCCATCCATCTGCGATAAGCAGGGAGGTCCAATGTGTCCTCACATCGGCGCAGCAGCTGCCTGTCGTCGCTGCGAGCCCCTCTCAGGGCGCTCCGGATGAGGGCAGCAGCTCCTCCGCCCCTCTGCCAGTAAACGTTGCATTTGTTGAGGCTGTGACAACTGGGGAGGTGCCAGTTCTGGAACTGGCCACTCCCTCCCAGGCGGGGCCAGCACAGGCTCCACGGGCCAGAGGATGTCCGCCAAGGTCAGCGAGGCCAACAGGACAGCAGAGTCAGCAGGCTGTCTCACAAGCCACTCTGAGCGATGGGGCGGCACCTAGACGTAGCACCCGCAAACGTAAGTATAAGGCACGTTAGGCACTCAACAGGTATGTGACTGGTGATTTTCTGTTGCCCCTAGATTAGGGAATTTATATTTATCAACGTTGGAGCAATGTTTTGTTTTGTTTTTTATGGCACCATCTGATGGATGGATGGAAATAAAGTCCACGTGTGTTACCATGGCTGAGGGTGTTTCCTTTGTGCTGCATTTGCATGTTTCACAGACATATCATGAGTGTTTGAGTGGACATTGATGTTTCTGTACTAAGCCCTTAGTTGCAGCTGATAAGGTGGAAGATGTAGCACTTAAGTGCAGCGTATGGATGTGCCAGGCAATGCTGGTCCTGCAGATCCATTTGTGTGGAGCTAGCTGAAGGTTCATTGGATTAAAGTCTCCCGAATGTCTCTGCCTCCTTGGTGTAATAGCGGGTCGTCGTGCTGCCCCTCATCATCGCCCTGTGCTTCCTCATCCTCTAAACCACTGCTGGATTCATCATGTGCAGCCTCATCCACTGTGTCAAGGTCTTCATCGTCAACTGCATCCCCCCTTTCCAGCGCAAGATTGTGCAGAGCGCAGCATGCTACCACTATCACAGAGACACGATCTGGGGGATACTGGAGTGCGCCCCCTGAGCGGTCCAGGCATCAGAAGTGCATCTTGAGAAGACCAATGGCTCTCTCCACCACAGCCCTTGTGGAGGCGTGGCTCCTATTGCAGCGCTCCTCAGCTTCTGTTCTTGGATAGCGGAGAGGCATCATGAGCCACCTTCTGAGGGGATAGCCCTTGTCACCCAGCAGCCATCCATCCAGCCGAGCCAGAGCACTGAAGAGCCCCGGCACCTGGGAGTGTCTGAGGATGTAGGCGTCGTGGGAGCTGCCTCTGTACCTTGCACAAACTTGCAGAATCTGCATCCTGTGACCACACACTATCTGCACGTTCATGGAGTGGAAGCCTTTCCTGTTGACGAAGGCACCAGGCTCACCTGCTGGCGTCTTGATGGCCACATGTGTACAGTCTATAGCACCCTGGACGCGGGGGAAGCCAGCAATGGCCGCGAAGTCTCTGGCCATTGTCGATTGCCTATTAAGGCCTGTTGCGAGTTAAGGGCCTTAACAAGCCCTTTAATTAATGGCGGGCACGTGTCGCACTTCATCGCGTGCCCGCCCAGCTAAATATCGCGATGGCGTGCGGTGATGTCGGGACGCTCGCCCGATGTCAGCGTGTGCCATTTTAAGTGCTGACATGTGGGGCCCACCCCCCGCACATCACCCAGAAAATTCTGCCTATGGTGTACAATGGCTCAGAGATTCCATCCCTGGGATCCATTAGACACAAGTGTCGCTACAAGAACTCACCCTGGTGACCCAGATATTTTGTATTGTGGATAACACGGGTCCAGTGATCGCAGGGATACAGTGTGCAAGCATCTATCCTTGGTCACCATTCATGGCAACATCAAGACAATGGCTAGAAAAAGAGGCCATAAGGAGCACCATCGGAAACCCTAAGCTTGCACTGGGAGAAGATCACCTAACACTGCAATGTAGATCATCAGCCAAGTGGCTACACAACACTGAACTGAATACGTAATACCCATTCTGAACTTGCAAACATCACACTGTGGAACCATCGTGGAATTGCTTTTCAGCAGACAAGTGCAGACAAACCTCCCCGGGCATCACTCTTCAATGCTCCCAGGCGTACAAGATGCATTATTCGAAAAACAGGGGAAGTTGAAAGATGCCCGTGACTGGCATGTGAGAAATAAATTACCCAGCCTGAAAATCAGACAGAAAGTTTGAGTACAACACCAAACTGATGGCACCTGGAACCCAGCAGGAATCATCAGCATATGCCCAGAACCAAGATCATGGCAAGTGTGAACGCTAAATGGCATGTCAGTGCAATGAAGCAAATGCCAAATCAGGACAACACCACGACCAGAAATACCGAGCAGTCCTATTGCGACTAGAACGTGGTCTAAAATGCAATACAAACAAAGAATCCCCAACTAGCATTCTGAAAAAGTACCTCCAAGCGTGTCTTTGCCGCTAGCAAAGATCAACATAACTAAAGTTGAATAGATAAGCAAACCGCCGATACGTTTCAGAGACCTGTAAATTTTTTGCTCTACATTAAAGTCCATTCAGAACACAATGCTATTTTGTTTTGCTGTCATGTAAATGGTTTGCTTCTTTAAGGGTAAAGCTTTAGTTAGAAAACAGGGGGATGTTTTTCTTTCTCTTTCACTGGACATGGGCCTCACTGGCTAGGCCAGCATTTTTATTGCCCATCCTTAATTGCCTTTGAGAAGGTGGTGGTGGTGAGCTGCCATCTTGAACCACTGCAGTCCATGTGGTGTAGGTATACCCACAGTGCTGTTAGGGAGAGAGTTCCAGGATTTTCACTCAGTGACAGTGAAGGAACGGCAATATACTTCCAAGTCAGGCTGTTGTGTGGCTTAGAGGGGAACTTGTAGGTGGTGGTGTTCCCATGCATCTGTTGCCCTTGTCCTTCAAGGTGTTAGAGGTTCGGAAGATGCTGTTAAAAGATTGTTGCTGAGTTGCTGGAGTGCATCTCGTACACACTGCTGCCACTGTGTGTCGGTAGTGGAGGGAGTAAATGTTTAAGGTGATGGATGGGGTGCCAATCAAGTGGCTTGCTTTGTCTTGTATGGTGTCAAGCTTCCTGAGTGTTGTGGGAGTTGCACTCATCCAGGCAAGTGGGGAGTATTCCATCACACTCCTGACTTGTGCCTTGTAGATGGTGGACAGGCTTTGAGGAGTCAGGAGGTGAGTTACTCGCCACAGGATTCTCAGCCTTTTAACAAAGTGAGCGTTGGTCCTATAGAAAGTGAGTCTGGAGAATTAATAATTGGAAAGTAAGGAGATGGCAGATGAATTGAACAGGTATTTTGCATCAGTTTTCATTATAGAGGATACAAATAACATCCCAGTAATAGCTGTAAATCAGGAAATGGAATGGAGGGAGGAACTCAAGAAAATTACAATCACCAGAGACGAGGTATTGAGCAAATTGTTGGAGGTGTGGGCTGACAAATCCTCAGGTGCTGATGCAGTTCATCTTAGGGTTTTGAAGGAAGTGAGTAGTAAAATAGTTAACACATTGGTTTTAATTTTCCAAAATTCCCTAGATTTGGGGAAGGTTCCATTAGATGGGGAAATAGCAAGTGTAACTCCTTAATTCAAAAAGGGAGTGAGACAGAAAGCAAGAAACTACAGGCCAGTTAGCCTAACATCTGTCATAGAGAAAATGTTAGAAGCTATTATTAAAGATGTTATGGCAGGGCACTTGGAAAAGTTTAAGGCAATCAGGCAGAGTCAACATGGTTTTGTGAAAGGGAAATCCTGTTTAACCAGCTTATTGGAGTTCTTTGAGGAAGTAACATGTGCTGTCGATAAAGGGGAACTGGTGGATGTATTGTACTTAGATTTCCAGAAGGCATTTGAGAAAGTGCCACATCAAAAGTTATTGCGGAAAATAAAAGCTCATGGTATGAGGGTAACATATTGGCATGGTTAGAAGATTGGCTGGCTAACAGGAAGCAGAGAGTAGGCATAAATGGGTCTTTTTCAGGTTAGTAAGATGTAATGAGTGGTGTGCCACTCAGGGATCAGTGCTGGGACCTCAACTGTTTACAATTTATATAAATGACTTGGATGAAGGGACAGATAGTATGGTTGCTAAATTTGCTGACAACACTAAGATAGGTAGGAAAGCAAATTGTGAAAGGACGTAAGGAGGCTAAAACGTGACATAGATAGTTTAAATGAATAGGCAAACACCTGGCAAATGGAGTATAATGTGGGCAAATGTGAAATTGTCAATCTTGGCAGGAAGAATAAAAAATAAGCAAATTATCTAAATGGTGAGAGATTGCAGAGCTCTGAAATTCAGAGGAGTCTGGGTATCTTAGTGCATGAATCACAAAAGGCTAGTATGCAGGTACAGAAAATAATTAGGAAAGCTAATAGAATGTTGTCATTTATTGTGAGGGGAATTGAATACATAAGTAGGGAGGTTATGCTTCAGTTGTACAGGGCACTGGTGATATCACATCTGGGGTACTGTGTAGAGTACTGGTCTTCTTATTTAAGGAAAGATATAAATGCGTTAGAAGCAGTTCAGATAAGGTTTACTAGACTAATCAGGAATGAGTGGGTTGTCTTATGAGGAAAGGTTGGACAGGCTAGGCTTGTATCCACTGGAATTTAGAAGAGTAAGAGGTGACTTGATTGAAACCTTTAAGATCCTGAGGGGGCTTGACGGGGTGGATGTGGAAAGGATGTTTCCTCTTGTGGGAGAATCTAGAACTAGGGGGTCACGGTTTAAAAATAAGAGGTCACCCATTTAAGACAGAAATGAGGAGAAATCTTTTCTCTCGAAGGGTCGTTGGTCTTTGGAACTCTCTTCCTCAAAAGGCAGTGGAAGCAGGGTCTTTCAATATTTTTAAGGCAGAGCTAGAGAGATTCTTGATTGACAAGGGGATGAGTGGTTATTGTGGGTAGGCGGGAGGTTACAATCAGGTCAGATACGGGCCGGGATTTTCTGTGCCCTCTGGCATCAGACGTGTTCGGTGGCATGAGTGGACAATATGGTGAGAAAGCCAAAAATCAGTTTCATGACGTTGTGAAGCAGTTTGTAATCATCTGCTCTACCCGCCGATGGCGGGCCACGTTTCCCACCTTCGGATCTCGGGAACCTCATTGTAATATATCAGCATATCATTATAAGGCCAGCCTGCCGGACTCATTCCCCTGCCACTAAATCATCCACACACATTGTCGTGATTGCACGCCAATGTGTTTCACAACAGTATATAAAAGGCATGCACTTGGCAGGCTGCACTTTGAGGGGAACTCGGATGTGAGTACACAGTAACGTTGCAGAGGGACTGCCCAGGTTGCCTGTTTGGCTTCAAGGTTGAGGCACGTCGTGGGGATGGGCGAGGGCTGCCCTGTGGTTGAAGTGACTTGGGGAGGGGGGCAAGGGCTGCCCTGCGGTTGAGGTGACTTGGGGAGGGGGGGCAAGGGCTGCCCTGCGGTTGTGGCAACTTGCCGGTTAGAGGGGGTTGGCGGGGGAGGGCAAGGGTTGCCCTGCAGTTGAAGGTAGCGCACAAGCACATGTGGTGTGGCCGGGGGTGAGGGCGGTGGGTGAGGGAAGCATCCATACATTGGGGACACCTTGTATAAAGTGACAATTCCTCTGCAGCTGAGACAGTTCAGGTGCAGGCTCATTGATATTATTGGAGTTGGGCCTTTAGCTTCTCTGCCCATCAAGCAACGCAGAGGCATCAAAATGCCACCAAGCTCTCCAGAGCTTTTCACCCCTCGGGCACAGGCTGCAAAGTAATAAGTGTCTTAGTGGACTGCAGAACAGTTTGACGACTGGGCACATTGTACAATCTCCTTGCTAAAGCTGGCCATGGAGCAGTCACTGGTGGAGGTGCTCACAGCTTCTTACAATGTCATCATCCCGGTTTGGACCAGTCTCCCTCATGGTTCAAGCTAACAGTGCAGCCTTGCAGCGTCGGTTAGAAGAATGCCTGTGCCTGAGCTGAGAGCACAGCATGCAGTCCAGTGGGCAGCCATGCAGCGCACTAATCTCTGGCCATCCAAGTGATGGCCAGCACTCTCTGGGATGCATTAAGGGGCCTTCAGGCTGAACCAAGATAGGCTCTTAGTACACCCAAGCTAACCCATGTGTCTCTCTCTTTCAACCTGTAGGAGGAGTACATCAGGATCATGGAGCCTGGTGAACTAGCTGTATGTCTCATGGCTTACAGGGAGCATAGACGACGGAGAAAAGAGCGACTGAGGCACCTGGTTGTGCAGAGGGAGGAGCAGCACCCTCTGGAAGAAGGTGCAGCTGGGGCTCCCACACACGCCGCCAAAGAGCTGCAGCAAGCCGTCACTGGTCGGTGACTAGCTAGACCAAGGTCTATAGATGCCGCCTTTCATTCCTGCAGATGACCAAGAACCAGTGTTGCCAAAGACTGCACACGTCTAGGGAACCCATCAGTCACATCTGCCAGCTACTGAAGGATTTGGCACCACGTGGACATGGAGGGCATCCACTGCTAGTGGCTGTGAAAGTGACTATGGTGCTCAATTTCTACACCAGTGGCTCCTTTCAGGGCTCCACAGGTGACCTCCGTGGGATATCACAAGCCTGCACCCACAAATGCATCTATGAGGTCACGGATGCCATCTTCACAAGGGCACACAACTTTGTGCATTTCGCCTAGGACCAGGACAGCCAGGATGCAAAAGCGACTGGATTTGTCCAGATCTCAGGTTTCCCATAAGTGTAAGGTGCGATCAACTACACTCACGTGATGCTCAAGTCTACGTTACAACACATGTCAACTGCAAAGGTTTCCATTCGCTGAATGTGCAGCTGGCGTGTGACCATCACAAATACATCCTGCAGTTCTCTGCACGGTTTCTAGGGACCTTGCACAACTCCTACATTCTCAGTTGGTCACAGATCCCTGAGGTCTTCCAGGGTCCACAGAAACTGCAGGGATAGCTCCTCGGGGACAAGGGTTACCCACAGAGGACGTGGCTGATGACACCTGTGCAGCAGCCTCAGGCTGCAGCAGAGCAACAGTATAATGAGGCTCAGCTCGCAACTTGGTGGAGCAGACCATCGGGATGCTGAAAATGAGGTTCCAGTGCCTGGACCGGTCTGGTGGAGCCCTGCAACACAGTCCACAGAGGGTGTCACGCATCATCGTCGCCTGCTGCACCCTTTACAACCTGGTGCTGCAATGGGGAGAGGAGCTGGCTAAGGAGGAGATGGAGGAAGTGGAGGTCTCCTCCCATGAGGAAGATGCCAATGGGGATGAGGGTGAGAGGTCCTCGAAGGTGACGATGATGGGGATGAAGCCCTCGCACTGGCCATATGAGGCAGGCACGCTCGGGAGGCCCTAATAGCTGCTAGATTTGTGGAGGATGATGACAACATGCAGTGAGGAGACACCATAGATCCTCACATTGCATCTGTGAATGTTTGACTCCAGTCTGGCTTATGGCATCATACATACCCTCTCTGATAATGCTCCTGTCATGGAGATGCAGTGGAGGCCCTAACAGTTGCTTGATTGCAGAGGGATGATGACGACATGCAGTGAGGACACTCCGTAGATCTTCAAATAGCCTCTGAGAATGTCTGACTGCTGTCTAACCGAGAGTAGCTCGCTTGTGCTCTGTGATCAGGGTCATATCACAGAGACATAACCATGAAACTTTAAAAGCATCTGATCCTTTGTCTGCTTTCAGCACCTGAGCCCTTCAGGAACACGGCATCACTGGTCACAGATGCTGAAGAAATGGGGGCCAGCCCCACCTTAAAGGTGCTGAGAGCACAGCGAGAGAATGAGGGAACTCTGTGACGCCTGCTGAAACATTCCGGCAGCAATGACCAGCACTGCCGAGGTGCAGGCATCAGTAATGTTTCCAGGGAGTGTGAGGCCGAACCATTACTGTGGTCTGAAGAGCACGGGGAAGAGGCCCTGGGCTGAGACACCTGCCTTTATCTTGTGCAGAAACGTTTCACATCTGAGTGACATGAACACTGTTCATCAGGACAAGGAGCCATAGGTAGGGAGATATTCTTGGGAGTTTATTTACAATAGTGAACATTATGTACAAATGATTAACACCCGTGCGCAGGCTGTGCAACAATATCTTCTACATATACTAAAATTGGAACGATACAGAGAAGATTAGCATGGCCCCTGCGCAAGGACGACACGCAAATTCGTGAAGCGTTCCATATTTTAAAAAAAAACATCTTCTTAACGAGCTTGTTGAGATCGTTGTTGCTCAGTTGGACCCAGACACAGAGGAGAGAAGGTGTGTTGCTGCTGCTGCTGCTCCTGCTCCTGCTCCTGACTGTTGCTGCTACTGTTCCTGGGTGTTGCTGCTGCTGTTCCTGGGTGTTGCTGCTGCTGCTCCTGGGTGTTGCTGCTGCTGTTCCTGGGTGTTGCTGCTGCTGCTCCTGGGTGTTGCTGCTGCTGTTCCTGGGTGTTGCTGCTGCTGCTCCTGGGTGTTGCTGCTGCTGTTCCTGGGTGTTGCTGCTGCTGTTCCTGGGTGTTGCTGCTGCTGCTCCTGGGTGTTGCTGCTGCTGTTCCTGGGTGTTGCTGCTGCTGTTCCTGGGTGTTGGTGTGTGCTGCTGCTCTTGTGGAGCTGAAGGAGAGAGAGGTAGAGGAAGAACAACTGCTGCTACAGTACAGGAAGGCCAGGAGGCCAGGACTAAGAACTATTACATCCTAGGTGGGTGTCTGGAGTTCCTATTTTTGTTAAGGTGGGGGCTATTAAAGACTGTTTTGTACGGGGAGGGCAGAAGACTGCCCAAGGACTTGGGGAAGAAAAAGGGTGTGTGTGTGTGTGTTAACAACATCTTGCTGACACCCCTCCCCCACCCAGCCTTTTCCCAGTGGCCAGTGTTGGCTGAAGACATCGCCTCCCCCTACCAGAAGATCATTAAGCCCCCATCCACTGTCCATCTATCAACCTAGAGACACCCACCTAGACTTTCCCCTTTCCCTCCTGTGCCTCCCTGTCCTCTACCCCTCTCCCTCCTCTCCTCTCCTGCATAAAAAGGGGAGGGTATATCCACCTTTCTCTCCCTCTCCCTTCCCCAGGGAGGAGCTTTATTTAAAAAAATATATATATAAAAAAAATATATAATATAATGGCCAATCCTTCTCGGGGTGCGTGTGGCTCAGGCCCAAAGACCAATTTACCATCGCCTGTGGCCGGGCCCTCGAGGGCAAATGTAGAGACGGTTTTGTCACCGGTGGCAGGGCCTTCAAAAAAGACCTAAGCGGGGGTGGCTGCTTCTGCAGCTCCTGCTGCTCCCGCAGCCCTGTCACCTTTCCGCCTCCTCACGAGGGCCCTAGGGGTGAAGAGCTACGCTCACCCCGACATGACAATCGAGGCCTGCGTAAAGGCTATGGCTGGGGTCGTCGGCCCCTCGGCCATAGTCGCAGCCTCGAAAATGTATGGAAAGGCCATATTCTTCCTGAGGTCCGAGCAGGCGGTGCACCTTGCCCTGTAAAGAAGGCTCACTGTGGGCGGGACCTTTCTGGCGGTGGACCCTCTTGAGGCCACCACCCAGAGGATTATTATTTCAAATGTCCCGCCCTTTCTACTGAGTGAGCTTCTCCTCCCCCACCTTTGTAAACTGGGGGAGGTCAGGTCGGGGGTAGTGCCGATCCCGCTCGGACTCAAGGACGCGGCCCTCCGCCACGTGTACTCCTTCCGGCGCCAAGTATTCGTCCGCTTGGCCCGGGAGGAGTGCCTGGAGGGGGCCTTCAGTGTAAACATTGAGGGGACCGCCTACCGGGTGTTTTGGACCATGGAGGGCGTGCGGTGCCATGCTTGTAAGGAGGCGGGGCATGTGAGGAAGAACTGCCTCAGTTCAAGGCCGCCAGCTCCACTCAAACGGCCGCGGCTGGTACTGCCCCTCCTCCCCCCGCCACTACTCCATCTCCCTCCCCGCAAGGGGAGGCGTCGCCGGCAGCCACTGCCATCTCGGTTGCCGGTGAGGCAGGGGGAGAGCCCCCGCGCCGTGAGAAGGCGCGGAGGAAGACCCACAACCTGGGGGCGGCCCCTGAGACTCCCCAAACCCCCCAAGATCCACAAGATCCCCAAACCCCTGCAGGCACTGGCTCGGGGGAAATATTAACATCCGGCCCCGGCGTCGTCTCCTCGCGTGCTCCCGGGCCCATGGGCGCTGAGGTACCATGTGCTGGGCCCGGCGTCGTCCCTGCGCGGGTTCCCGGGGCTGGCGGGGGCGAGACTCATGACTCCGAGCCGGTAGGAGAAAAACCGAAACCCCAGAGGGTGGGGCGTCCGGGAAGGCTGGACAAGGTGGAGGAGGCCTCAGAGATGGAGGTCTCCCTAGCCCCCAGCCTCCCTCGGAAGAGACGTCACCCCTCGGAGGAGGAAGAGGAGGGGGAGGGCGACGCCCAATCTGAAGAGGTTGGGTGTGTCCCCTCCCCTGATGAAGAGGTGGTGGCGTCTCCACCTAATAAAACCTCGCCCTGCCCTCTGGGAGAAACCCAAAAACCCACCCCTACACCCATTGTTCCCCCCATCGACCTGCTGCAGTCCCCTGAGCAGAGCCCCTCGGGGGTCGCTGAAGGCACCTCCCTTGAGGGGGTGCCCAACTTAGAAACACTAAATACCCCCGAGGTATCCTCTGGCCCGTCGGGGGACTGCAGCCTCCCCATTTAAAAAAAATTAACTGGGTCATTGGGTGGCGGTGGTGGTGGCGAGGAAGGCCTTCCCACTCCCTCCCAAAACTTAGCACCGGGCATCCTAGTTTTAGGTCAGGAGCTTGTCCTGAGCTCCCCGGACGACCCGGTTCCGGGAGGAGAGCGGGCATCCGTAGTGCCGCCACCCTTTGACCCAAAACCATTAGAGGAGACCAGAGAGGACCACTCTGGCCTTGATCCTGGGGGTGGGATCGAGGTGGAGGTGGAGCCGACTGGCAGCTCTGGACCAGCCCCCGTACTCAATGCGGGGGAGGGGTTGGAAGCTGGAGGCGACGACCTGGAGGAGGACGGAGTTTCGGTGGTGAGCACCGGGGACGACGTCGACTCGTTCTCAAGCGAGGCGATGGATCCCCTGGTGCCCTTCACTGACTCTCCCCTCATCCCCCCACAGGAACTCCAGGACTTTTTAGCGAGTCATTGCGGTCGCCAAGACAGGGTCCAGTTGGCCTTGGGCCGGTGGCATTCTTTTCCGCTAGTGTTCTGGTCCACTCGCAAGGCTCTCAAGGCTCCCGAGTTGGACAGGAACGCTTGGCGGAGGGTCCAAACGTTTCTCGCTGGGCTCCTGAAGGAGAGGAAGGATTAAAAGTCCTCTCCTTCTTTTAATTAAGGTGACAATTGTATGTACTTTTGACAATGAAGACAACTATAGCCAGCCTCAACATCCGCGGCAGCAGGGACGCACAGCGCAGGTTCTAGAACTTCTCGGTCCTCAGGGACGGGAAGTATGCATTGTGCTTCCTGCATGAAACCCATACCGTTCCGGGAGACGAAGCTACGTGGCTCCTGGAGTGGCGAGGGGGGGGTCTACATGAGTCACCTAGCCTCTTATTCTGGCGGAGTGGCTATCTTGTTGGCCCTGCATTTTCAGCCGGAGATCTTGGGGGTCAAGGAGCCGGTGCCAGGCCGGTTGCTGCACCTGACTGGGGCCTAGGGGGCACGGCGCTTCACTTTGTGAATGTGTACGCTCCCCTGGGCTTGCAGCAGCAAGCAAGCTTCTTTGAGGAAGTGTCCACTCATCTTGGCTCCATTGACGCGGGCAAGTGCATCGTCCTCGGGGGGGATTTTAATTGCACCCTCGAGGCCCGGGACCGTCACGGTGCCCAGCACCGCACGCTAGGTGTGAGTAAGTTACGAGACCTGGTCAGGTCCTTCGACTTGGTGGACGTCTGGCGAAATCTCCATCCCGATTCCAGCGTTTTCACCTTTGTGTCACCTGGAGTCGGAGCGTCCAGACTCGACCGTCTTTACGTTTCGAAGGCGTACGTGTCCTGCGTTCCAGCGGCTTCTGTGCAGCAGGTTCCGTGCATGGACCACCGTCTGGGGTGGGCAGAGCTCACTTCGTTTTGCGCTCGGACGGGGTCCGTGTACTGGCACTTTAACAAACTGTTGCTGGAGGACGAGCGGTTCCTGGACTCGTTTCGTCGTTTCTGGGCCGGCTGGCGAAGGAAACGGGGAGGCTTCACCTCCTTGAGGCTATGGTGGGACATGGGCAAGACTCACGTCCGAGTTTTCTGTCAGGAGTACGCGAAGGGGTCGACAAAGAGGCGGAAATCCAGGGTCGAGGAGTTGGAGAAGGAGGTGCTCGACCTGGAGGCACGTCTCCGTCAGCCCGACGCAGACCCGGCCCTGCGGTCGGTGTACGATGAGAAGAAGGGCGCGCTGCAGGACCTGAAACTCGACGGGTCCCGGGTCGCGGTTGTGAGGTCATGGATCCGGTTCCTCAAGGACCTGGACCGTGGCTCCCCCTTCTTCTACTCGCTGGAAAAAAGGCACGGGGTCCGTCAGCAGCTCCTTACGCTGCTGGCCGACGACGGATCCCTTGTCTCAGATCCGGAGGGCATCAGGGACATGACCCGAAACTTTTACACTGCCCTTTTCTCTCCAGATCCGTCCAGCGAGGATACTTGCAGAGTTTTGTGGGAGGACCTGCCGCAGGTTGGCCCGGAGGGCGCCGGAAAGCTTGACTCCCCTATAAGTCTGCGGGAGCTGACCGGCCCCCTCGACGGTCTCTCCAGGGGCAAATCCCCGGGACTAGACGGGCTGACCGTGGAGTTCTTCAGGGCATTCTGGGACGTCCTGGGGAGCGACTTCGTGGGGGTCCTGGGGGAGAGTATTGCTACCGGGGAGATGCCCCTTTCATGGCGCAGGGCCGTGATTGCCCTGTTGCCGAAGAAGGGGGATCTCCGCCTTCTTAAAAACTGGCGCCCGGTCTCCCTCCTCAGCATGGACTACAAAATATTCGCCAGAGCCATGTCTTCTCGGCTCGGCACCATGCTGGACCACATGATCCACCCTGACCAGTCCTACACCGTCCCGGACCGTACAATTTACGATAACATCCATTTGGTCCGGGACATTATTCATTATTCCCAGAGGACTGGTCTGTCGAGTGCCTTCCTGTCCCTTGATCAGGAGAAGGCGTTCGACAGAGTGGATCACGAATATTTACTCGGAACTCTGCGAGCATTCGGGTTCGGGACGCATTTTGTCGCCCGGATCCGACTTCTGTACACTGCCGCGGAGTGTCTAGTTAAGGTTAATGGGTCCCTTCGCTTTGGGAGAGGGGTGCGTCAGGGCTGCCCCCTGTCTGGCCAGTTGTATTCTATCTGCGTGGAGCCTTTCCTGCGCCTCTTGCGGAGGAGGTTGTCGGGATTGGTTCTGCGCGGGCTGGGCATCAGGGTGGTCCTTTCGGCTTTCGCTGATGACGTGCTCCTTATGTTTAGCGACCCGGCTTACCTGCGGAGGATGCGCGAGTGCCAGGAGGTCTACTCTGCCGCTTCTTCTGCTAGGATCAACTGGGAGAAATGTTCTGGACTCCTGGTCGGCCCGTGGCAGATGGATCCCCTACCCGAGGAGCTCAGGCCTGGAGCAGGACCAGCATCCTCTACCTGGGGGTCCATCTCTGCCTTGCTGAGGAATCCTGGCCGGCGAACTGGCAGGAACTGGAGACGAAAGTCACCGCTCGCCTGCGGCGCTGGACAGGACTGCTCTGAGTGCTGCCTTACCGGGGTCAGGTTTTGATCATAAACCAGCTGATCGCCGCCATGTTGTGGTATCGGCTGGTCACTTTGATCCCTCCCCCGGACTTTGTCATAAAAGTCCAGAGAATGCTCGTCGACTTCTTCTGGGACAAAAGATTGCACTGGGTCGCTGCTGAGGTTCTGAGTCTCCCGCTTAGGGAGGGCGATCAGGCGCTAGTGTGCCTACGCACACAGGTGGCGACTTTCTGTCTTCAGACCCTGCAGCGATACCTTTACGTTGAGCCCACTCTGAGATGGTGTGCCCTGGCGACGTATTTCTTCCGCCAGGTGCACGGCCTGAATTATGATGTGCAGCTCCTGTTTATAGAGCAGAGGGGCCTCGGTGGTTCCTTACAGGCGTTGCCTGTCTTTTACCAGGACCTGATCAAAGTCTGGAACATGGTCGCCTCGTGACACAGCTCTCCCCCGTCAGGAGTAGCGGCTATCGTCAGAGAGCCGCTGCTCAGGAATCCGCCCCTCCGTCCTTTTCAGTGGCTGGCGGAGAGGAGGGCTGTGACTGCCGGGGTGACCAGGATCGGGGACGTGCTGGGTAGCGGAGGACTGGGCTGGATGCTCCTGCAGGAGTTGGCGCGTCGCGCCTCTGTGAGTGTCCAAATCGCAGCCGATGCCATCCAAGACCTAAGGATGGTCGTGCTCGGACCCGATGTAATTTTAGGTCTCGAGGTGGCCCAGGTGCGCGGTGGTCTTCCTGCTGAACGTTCCCCTGTTCGGACGGAATTCCACATTGGCCCCAAGCCCCGACCCTCCCTCGGGTGCTGGTGCCTCGCAATATGAGCCGCCTCGGGGACATGCACTCCGTGCCATTTGGCACGGCACGGAGGAGTTTTCTGTACGGACTGCTGCTGCGCACCTTCCATTTTCTCGCCCTCGTCCGCAGCCCGGACACGCCCTGGCGTGCCTTGTTGCCGGCTGGCGGCGGAGGCCCCCCGATGGGAGGCCCTCTACGGAGGTGTCCTCCCCCTTTCTATCGGGGACCTGGGTTGAAGGGTGTTGCATGCAGCAGTCCCCTGTAATTGAAGGATGTATAGGTTCGGGGACTCCCAGGACACCTGCCCTTTTTGTGGTCTTGTGGAGTCCGTGGACCACGCTTATATAGGGTGTGGTAGGCTGCACTCCCTTTTCAGTTATTTAAAAAACCTTTTGTTACTGTTTTGTTTGCACTTCAGTCCCACGCTCCTGATCTATGGACACCCGGTGCGGAAGGGGGTCGGGAAGGAAGAGGACCTCCTCGTGAACCTGCTCCTGGGCCTGGCCAAGTTGGCCATTAACAGGTCCAGGCAACGGGCGATCAAGGGGGGAGTCCCGCCCGATTGTTTGTCCCTCTTCCGCAGCTACGTTCGTGGCCGGGTGTCCCTGGAGAGGGAGCACGCGGTGTCTGCCGGCACTCTCGAGGCCTTCCATGCCCGGTGGGCACTGCGGGGACTGGGGTGTTTTATTGACCCCTTTAATCACATTTTGGTTTAATGTTTGTAAGTTTCCTTTAAACTTTGTCCTTGGTTTTACAGCTGACCTGACTTAGGGGCTGTGCTTGATTTATCCCTTATTTTGTTAATTTAGTTTAACTGGTTGACTCTTAAAAGAGTTACATCTTCTTAACTTTCCTAACCTTGCCGCTATGTTTTGGTGCTGCTATCCACAGCAGAGGTGAAGGCAGCCTGCTAACTGCTACGCCCTGTCTATCATGTACTTGGCAGGCGTCCTCTGGAGGGCTGAGACCTGGAGGGCCCTGGCATGCTTTCGGAGATCTGCTGTGTGGCAGTGGTACCCTCCTCGGACTGCGGAACTGGAGCTGCTGAGGTTGCAGGAATATGGGATTCAGATGGGCTGGGCACTCCCAAAGTCATATGGATGGATGGCCCCAGGAGGGGTGGGGTGTTGCGGGGGGGGGGTATGGGGCCGCTGCGGGGTGAACCTGCTGATCCTCTTCCCTATGGGTGCCCAAGGGCATCTGGCTGACTCCTTGAGGAGAAGGTGTAGCTGGAGTGAGATCGAGCTGCCCCACACCCCTTTCGTGTACACACTGTTGGAGGCCAACTATGGCGTCAGCGATGGAGTTGAGCCCGCGCAGCATTACAGGAGAGACATCCTGGACCAAGGTCGCCATGGCAGCCACCACCCTATTAGTGTTGACCTCACTGCATTGGCATGCTACCACTATCAACTCAGCCTGAAGGCGGATGGACTCCTCCATCATGCCTTGCAATCTGAGGAGTGCAGCGGACATCCCTTCCTGATGTTCCCGAGCTTGCCTTTGCAGCTCCAGCAACTGTGACATGACCGAGTCCAGAGGCTCATCATCTGTCTCAGACTCAGCAAATCTCTGGCCTCCATCAGTCCTCCGAGTGCCGGACACCTGGGAAGTCCCAGCTGCTGGCTTCTGTAGATCTGACAGTGCGGTTTGCTCACCAGATTGTGATCCCAAGGCTACTGTAAAGCTTTCTGTGGCGGGTCTTCAGGGAGGGTTTCAGCGATTCCTCTTCAGAGGTTTCTTCAGGCCTTGGTTGGAGGCCCTGGGTCATGGACTCCATTGGCTGTTTCCCAGATGTGCCTGCGAAAACAAGGGGAGATAATTAGTGCATGGAAGTGGCCTGTGAAACAGGACACATCACTCACAGCATGGTGGTCTGATGGATCTTGCACTGCTGGATCCTCACTTGGAAGAGCACCGCCAACCTCACCGTCAGCCCAGGACCGGTCCAGATCCTCACTGGCCAGCTGGATGGCTCTCTTTTCAAAGTCTGTGAGGACCTTGATTTCAGGCATTCCTCCACCGGTCTGCGACCTCTCCCTCTTGTTGTGTGCCAGCTTGTCCTGCATGGATAGAGATGGAAAGAGTGTAAGCAGAACACCTGCCAGGCCAGATGATAAGTGTGCCTGGCATAAGTGCATGGTGAGTGGCCCCCTGGATGGGATGAGGACAATGAAGGTGTGTGTGAGAGGGTGAATGGTGATGTCCCTTGAACCTGCAGTGAGTGAGGGCCCTGTGGATGTGTGATGGGTTTGTGAGTGTGTGAGTTGAGAGTGATGAGAAGTGTAACTTACTCTCATTGAATGGAGGAAATCATTCATCCTCTTGTGGCACTGGGTGGCTGTCTTCTTTTAAAGGGCATTCGCACTGACCACCACTGCCACCGCCTCCTAAGCCTGATTGGTCATGCTGCTCCCCATCCTGCAGCCAGGGTTGGGGTAGAGGACATTGTGGTGGGCCTCCACGGCATCCAAATGGCATCTCAGTGATGTGTCATTAAACCTAGGGGCTGCAGTCTTTTTGCCTTTCGTGAACATCTTCCCTGCAGTAGCCCTGGGCTGGGAACACTGAGATGGGTGCACGTGTCTGGACTTTAAATATGGCGCCCGGCATGGTGAAGCAGCGAGGTGATGGCTTGGCAAACGAATTGGAGCCCGCCTGCCATTGAAATGGCGTGTTTCTCGGGAATGCCTATTGAATGCGGCAGGCTTGGGATGATACGGCGTGAAAAGCGTCCAGTGGGTAAAATGTTGTTTTATCCACCTGCTACCGCATCTGGTGCAAACCTGGGATGATTCTGCCCATGATCTTATTGAATAGCAGAGCAGGCTTGAAGGCCTACTCCTGCTCCTAGTTCATATGTTTGTATGTTCTTGTAGCCACAATATTTATATGGCTGGTTCAGTTCAGTTTCTGGTCAATGGTAAACCCAAGATTGTTGATAGTGGAGGATTCAGTGATGATCATATCATTGAATGTCATGGGGAGATTGTTAGATTTTCTCTTGTTGGAGATGGCCATTGCCTGACACTTGAATGGTGTGAATGTTACCTGCCACTTACCAGCCCAAGCCTGAATATTGTCTTGGTCTTGATGCATCTAAAATGCACTGCTTCAGCATCTGAGGAATCATGAATGGTGCTAAACATTGAGCAATCATCAGCGAACTTCCTATTTCTGACCTTATGATGGAGGGATGATCATTGATTAAGTAGCTGAAGCTAGTTAGGTCTAGGACACTACCCTGAGGAACTCCTGGTGCAATATCCTGGGACTGAGATGATTGGCTTCTAAAAAACACAACCATTTTAATTTGTTCTTGGTATGACTACAACCAGTGGAAAATTTCCCCCTGATTCCCATTGACTCCAGTTTTGCTAGGGCTCCTTGATACCACACTTGGGCAAATGCTGCCTTGACGTCAAGGGCAGTCACCCTCACCTCACCTTGGGAGTTCAGCTCTTTTGTCCATGTTTGGTCTAAGGCTATAATGAGGCTCGGAGCTGAGTGGCCCTGGTGGAATCCAAACTGTGTGTCAGTGAGCAGGCATTGCTGAGTAAGTGCTGTTTGACAGCACTGTTGACAACCCCTTTCATCACTTTGTTGATGATCGGGAGTAGACTGATGGGGCAGTAATTGGCTGGGTTGGATTTGTCCTGCTTTTTGTGGACATGCAGGACATAGCTGGCAATTTTCCACATTGCCGAGTAGATGCGAGTGCTGTAGCTGTACTGGAACAGCTTGGCTAGGGACCCAGCAAGTTCTGGGGCACAAGTCTTCAGTACTATTGCTGGAATATTGTCAGGGTCTGTAGCCTTTGCACTATCCAGTGCCTTCAGCTGTTTCTTGATAGCACATGGAGTAAATTGAATTGGCTGAAGACTGGCATCTGTGATGTTGGGGACCTCAGTAAGAGGCCAAGATGGATCATCCATTTGGCATCTCAGGCTGAAGGTGGTTACAAAACCTTCAGCCTTATTTTTTGCACTGATGTGCTGGGCACCACCATCATTGAGGATGGGGATATTTGTGAAGCCTCTTCCTCTAGTTAGTGTTTAATTGTCCACCAGCATTCGCAACTGGATATGGTAGGACTGCTAACTTTGATCCGATTAGTTGGCTGTGAGATTGCTTAGCTCTGTCTATTACATTTTGCTTACACTATTTGGCATGCAAGTAGTTGACATCTCAGTTTCAGGCGTGCCTGGTGCTGCTGCTGGCATGCCTTCCTCTGCTCTTCATTGAACTATGGTTGATCCCCTGGCTTGATGGTAAGGGTAGAGTGGGGGATATGCCGGGTCATGAGGTTACAGGTTGTGATTAAATACAATTCTACTGCTGCTGATGGTTCACAGCACCTCATGGATGCCCATTTTTGAGTTGCTAGATCTGTTCGAAATCAATCCCATTTAGCCTGGTGATAGTGCCACACAACATGTTGGAAGGTATCCTCATTGTGAAGAAGGGGCTTTGTCTCCATAAGAACTGTGTGGTGGTCACTCCTACTGATACTGTCATGGACAGATGCATCTGCAACAAGTAGATTGGTGAGAACGAGGTCAAGTCGGTTTTTCCCTCTTGTTGGTTCACTCACCACCAGACACAGTTTATAAATTATGCTCTTTAGGACTTGGCTAGCTCGGTCAGTAGTGGTCCTATTAAGCCACTTTTGGTGATGGACATTGAAGTCCCGCACCCAGGGTACATTCTGTGCCCTTGCCACCTTCCGTCCTTCATCCAAGTGGTGTTCAACATGGAGGAACACTGTCCCATCAGCTAAGGAGTTATGGGTGGTGAGGACCAGGTGTTGGTAATCAGAAAGAGGTTTCCTTGCCCATGTTGGACCTGATGCCATCAGACTTCATGGGGTCCGGAGTCAATGCGAAGGATTCCCGAGGCAACTTCCTCATGGCTGTATACCACTGCACTGCTACCTCTGGTGGGTCTGTCCAGCCGGTGGGACTGGACATGCCCAGAGACGGTGATGCTGGTGTCTGGAACATTGGCTGTAAGGTATGATTCCATGAGTATGATTATGTCAGGCTGTTGCTTGACTGGTCTGTCGATTTTGGCACTAACACCCAGCTGTTAATAAGAAAGCCCTTGCAGGATCAACAGGGCTGGGTTTGCCATTGGCATTTCCGGTGCCTAGTTTGATGCCAGGTGGTCCATTCGGTTTCATTCCTTTTAGACTCCATAGTAGTTTGATACAACTGAGTGACTTGCTAGGCTATTTCAGAGTACATTTAAGAGTAAACCACAGTGTTGTGGGTCGGACTCACATGTAGGCCAGACCAGGTAAAGACAGCAGATTCCCTTCTCTTAAGAGCATAAGTGAGCCAGATGTGTTTTATAAAAAGTTGATGAACATTAGTGTGATTAGCTTGTAGTTCCAGATTTTTACTAATTGAAGTTTGAACTCATGTCCCCAGTGCATTTGCCTGGGCCACTAGACCAGTTACATTACCACTACATCACCACTTCCCTCACATACAGTTTACAGTATGGGACAATTAAATAAAAATTCTGCTTGAAATGTTGGTGTGCTTTGGTCTTACGTTCAGATAGCAGATGATTACAAGGAAACTTTGCTATTGTAACTTTTGTAATTGATTGCCTGAAATATCCTTTTAGATCATTTAAAAACATTTTTAAGTTTGACAAAAAGCATGCAGCAAGTGGGGAAAGTAAGTTTATAAACAATTTTCATTCAAAAAGTTTCTTGTTCAACGCCTGAACAGTCATCTATGCTGTGCTCCAGGCGTCTATCCTACACTCCTTTGATTTATCGTCTACGCACTAACCCATGACAACATTATCTGAAAACAATGGACCAGCTTTCACATATATATTGATAAATACCCAACCTTGCCTCCACCACTGAATCAAAAGTTGTCACTGTTCGATTTGATTGCGTGACTTGATATCAGGCCCAGATGAGTTGCAATTTCCTTTCAATTCAAAGTTGGTAAAACTGAAATCATACTTTTTAGTTCCTACCAGCACCTGCAATCTGATACTGCTTCTAATAACCTCCTGGCCCCCTGCTCGATGAGGTTAGATGGTCTGCAGCATCAGTATCCGGTCTAACACGTATCTGGTCAACTTCCAATATTGCAGTTGCTTATGTACATCTTCATTTCTCTCCCTTTCAAGCTGATGACCGACTTTTGAATTTTTTTTTTGCAGATCTCCCCTCTTTCACCCTTCACAAACGTCAAGAAATCAAATACGTGCAACCCATTTATTTTCTATATCAGATCATGCACTCTCATTATCCCTGTTCTTGCAAGCTCCCCGAGTCCCTGCTTTGCTGCATGACAAATCTCAAGGAGCTTGTCCTCATACATATTCCATCTGCAGTCTTGCCTCTTTGTACCTGAATGATCTCCTCCATCCAATTTTCCCGCCATGTCCCAGCACACATCATTTGCTCCTCTGATACTGCCTCAGTGTTTCCTCCCCCTCTAGGCCACAATTAGTGGCCAATCCTTCAGTCACTAATCCCACCCTCTGAAGCTTGCTTTCCAAATTACTCTGCCTACATGTTTGAAAGCAAAGCATATCAGAATTTAAATTGATGGGCTTGTTTCAAAATATGTTGCATGATATCACAATCAATGCCTGTTAATTTGTTTTCTGTTTGGAATTTTTTCAAATGATTCTGTAGTTACCAAAAAGCAATTTTAATGAAACAGTGCAGCAAAAAAAAAATCAGGAACACCAAAATGCATCACAAAACACCAAAGCAACTATTGAAATGCATGTGCTAGAAACTTGAGCACTGTATAAGCAGCACAAAGTCCAGGCATTTTGAAAATAATCTGATAGTGGTTTGCTTCCTGCTGACAGCACATTTGTCTGCAAAATAATTAGCACAGACAAAAGTGGCACAGGGACATCTGGCTTAGTTGTCAGTCAGTTCCCCAGCAATCGCATAGAATTGGACTTAGCCCCACGGCGGGAGTTGATTTGTCTACCTCCATCTGCCTGCTGAATCAACTTGCTTTAGCCTCTTCTCAATCTCATTCCAACTAGCACCAGCATCCTCCCACACAGCAGCAATTTCTGTGTTGGTCAGCAATCCAGATGTCAGGGCTTCCTCATCAGCACCAGTAATGGATTAAAAACTCACATCTGCTGGCAGTCACAAAAGAGAGCTCATATGCTCAATGAGGTTTACGGCTTTGGTGTCAACTAGTGTTGCCTGTGTGGAATTCTTGACTGTGTCAAATGCAGCTCCTTCTGCAGCCGATGGTATGGATTTATAGTGCAGTTGCTAATGGATTATGCTTTTAAGTGCAGGCATTTCACGTATGGGGCATTGCATTTCAGCTGTCAACTATAAAAGCAATTTTTCCACCTTGCAAAACCATGTCAGTCAAAGAGACATAGTCACTCTTCAAAAAAGTAGCACCAGTTTAGCAATCTTTCTGTAGATCACAGGCAGAGGAACAGCCCTATGAGTGGATTATGGATTTCTGGAATAACCAGCCATTAGCAGCTTTCTTCTCCCCGCCCCACCACTGTTCTCTACTAGCAGAATCTACAATAGTAATTTGCTGCTTAGCATTTTTCCCCCATCTGATCCTTTTTTATAAATGAAAAGTGGTGTTTTGCATGACAGCAAATTATAAAAAGGGCAAATTGCACCACCAGTTGAAATTAGGTGAATTTTCAGCAATCTTACCATGTCTCCAATTGTTAACACTTTTGATGGGTATGTTGCTTACCTGCTATTGACTGATAGCGATTGAAATTTATCCCTTTGGTGGAGGGATCAATAACCAGGGGTCATAGATTTAAGGTAAGGGGCAGGAGGTTCAGAGGGGATGTGAGGAAGAATTTTTTCACCCAGAGGGTGGTGGGAATCTGGAACTCATTGGCTGAAAGGGTGGTAGAGGCAGAAACCCTCATAACATTTAAGAAATATTTGGATGTGCACTTGCGATGCCATGGCATACGAGGCTATGGGCCTACTGCTGGAAAATGGGATTGGAATAGTTCGTTATTTGTTTGACCGGCGCAGACTCGATAGGCCGCAGGGCCTTTTTCTGTGCTGTAGACCTCTATGACTCTGTGCTAATGTGTGGACCTGGCTTGATAGCATGTGGTCTTTGAAGTAGCTGATCTATTATAATGTGTTTGTATCACAATCACTGTTCAAAACTCTGCATCAAATTAATTTGCCTCTTCCAGAAGGTGAGCTCATATTGGTCAGGAAGGTTAGGTGCTATGGCCTGTTTTAACCAGATGAGGTTCAAATGGCCAAGAGCGATTTGGGGAGGAAATTCAAATTACAATTAACCAATAATTCAAATGAAACAAAAAACCATTTTCATTGTGAGGCTGTTTTCGAAATCAGATTGCAATTTGGATTAACATACTTCGATTTTAGCAATTGCAAATTTTGAGTAGACTGAATATGCAGTTATAATGAAAATATAAGTGAACCTACTACTAACCTAACATTTGAAATGTGCAGTGCTTAATGCTGTTAAAATTTTGAAAGACTGGCCACCTCTGTTATATGTGGGCAAGTGAATAAGTAGCAGCATTGAAAACTTGCCGCTTTGATTAAATCAAGGTACGAATTTGCAAAACAAGATGAAGGCACCTTTCAGTACTGAAATTTGTTGGGCACCATTCCAAGCAGATTTAAAAATGAGCGGCAAATGTTGTTTTGCAGAAAAAAAGCCTACGGCAGTATTTACAATGATATACCTTGTTACACATGCGAGTCCCACATCCAAGCAGCATTTGCTGATAGTGACTCTTTTCACACCATCTACTACAAAGGTAGGTTCAACTGCAAGCCATGTGAAGACTTCAGCATTGGGCTTGACAAACATGGCAACCGAGGGCTGCTCTTTTAATTATTGCAATGTGATACTGAATGCATAATTGATCTCAGAAGTCTTGGAATAGGAATATTCCAGTCCTCACCTAGAACCTGGATCCAATGAAGTTAGTATCACTGGCTAGTTGGAGCCACGACTAGTTTTGGAGGAGCTGGTTGAAGTGAATATTTGTACTTTGATGAATAGTGTTTCAAAATTAGATCCTCAAACATGGTGTTGTAATTACAGACATTTAGTGAAGACTGGAGGTAAGGGGCAAGATCATCTTGTTCTGATATTATTCTTTGCCACTTGAAAATGAAGTATTTTGGGGAAATTTTATTTCTGTAACATCACTTCTCAGAGTGAAAGAGATAGATGCCCATCGCAATTTCTCTGATTCTCATTCATCAAATCAACTTGGGTCCAATGCTCTTCTGTAGAAGAGCAAGATAGGTGACAATGTGCAACTGCAGCTCATTTTTACAAAACATTCTACACCCACTGAGTTTAAGAAATTAAGATAACTCCACTATTAGCACCAGCTTGTGCAAGTCTGGTTGATGAGATTTCCTTACCTAGTACTGCACCTGGCTGGAGACCATCAGCTCTACTGACAGGTTGGCAAACAGCCACTTGGAATATTTCCCAGGGATCCAAATACAGCTGGGATTCCAGGATGCTGATGTATCTAACATGCATTAAGAGCATAGAATTATACTTCACCTACACTGAGGTGACTGAGTATACCTCCCTTCCACAAACTCGATGTCACCTTTGTGGAGCAGAAATATCAGTAACCTCATGTTCTAAAGATCATAGTGTGCAAGGATTTGGTTGCAAATTTCTTCAGTCAGAAGGAACAGCAAAAATAAAAGACTCCTGCCACTACTGCAAGTGACAGTGATGGAGAATGGCCAGATAATTTGACACGTAAACCGTTTTCAAACATGTATACCATATAAGGCTTGATTCTTGGTATAGTTTAAGCTTTATCCTTCTCTCCTCCCCCTTGGGATGCTGATGTCACTTGTGAGAAAGATGCCAAACTTCTGGGAACAGTTGAACATTCCTACACCTTGGACTATTAGAAGACAACTCTTTAATGTGTTCCAAAGTGTGGAAATTAGAACAAAATTTACTATTCAAAAGATGCATTTTCCCTCAAAGCTGGTGAACCAATTGTATCTGAAATAGAGCTGAAGAATAAATACATTTTTTTACATAAATGTACTTGCTTTATTACAATCAACTGTCTTCCACATGAATTATATTGACATTTATGACATCTTCACCAAATGCATCATTTATCATGTTACAATAACCTTCTCTGATTTCCTACTTAAGGGTAGGGAATGTTCTTGCTTTGTTTTTATTTTGTTGAAGTCAGTAATATTAAACAAATTGGCTTTTAAAAATTGTACTGAAGTAACTACCCTCAGGATTAACACAGTTAAAACAGCATTATTTTAAAATAAAATATATTGCAACAACCCAGGCTTTATTTCCTCTAATGAGTTTCATGAGTAAAAATGTTGCATAATTCAAGTTTTAAAAATTGTTTAGTGAACATCAACCTTTTTTATGATCGAATATATCAGAACGAGAAACTCTCAACTGAAAATACAAATTTCTTTGAACCAGTCTTTGTGGTTGTCTGCTTATTTTTTTGCTAAAGCCTCTTGGTAGGCAATAAATCGTCTTAGATTCATTTTCACATTGTCAAGGACCAGTCGTTGATCTGGAGTGAGGTTACCTTTGCCTTCCTTTTGGACCTAATAAAAAAGATATTTACTATTAAAAGTAAGTTTTAAAATATAACTGAAAAAATACTTTCATCTTTATGAACTTTTTTCTACAACTGCTTCAGGTAACATTGATTATAATTCTTCAGATAACATTGATTATAATTCAAAAACATGAAAACAAGATACAAACTGGCCGATGGGGAATTAAAAAAAGCAAAATGGAGGACAGAATTCATGGCCTGAAGTTGTTGAACTCAATGTTGAGTCCAGAAAGACTGCTCTCATGCTCACATTTCTGTCCTTGGATTGCTGCAGTTTCCAGTAAAGCCCAACGCAAACTGTAGGAACAGTACCTCTTCTTCCGATTAGGCATTTTATAGCCTTCTGGACTCAATATTGAGTTCAACAACTTCAGACCATGAACTCTGTCCTCCATTTTGATTTTTTCCCCCCTCAAGTGCCAGTTTGTACTGCATCTTGTTTTCATGTTTTTACTTTCAGATAGAGCTCACCTTTATTCTGCTATTAACACCTACTCTGGGCCTATGCTTTGTTTCTTTACTACTACCATTACCACTCCCTTTGCCTTTTATTCCATAACATCTTTGGTATTTTATTTCCCCCTCCCTCCAGATATTTCCTCTTGTTCAACCTGACCACCCCGCCCTCATTTTACAACAGCATAAAACCCATCACATTTCCACCTCTCTTCAGTTCCAAAGTCGTCTTCTTGGACTCAAAACTTTAATGTGTCTCTCTCCACAGATGCTGCCAGACCTGCTGAGTTTTCCCAGCACTTTGTTTTAATTTCAGATCTGCAGTAGCCACAGTATTTTGCTTTTATTTGATTATAAATAATTGTTTACAACGCCCTGGTTGAAAATTCAGAGCATCATTACAATTTTATATATAATTATCATTATATATATTATTATACTGTATTTTACATCAATTACCCTTGATTTGAAAATTGGTTGAAAGGATTTCAGAGCCTGGACGAGCTTCATCTGATCTGCTGCCTTGTCTGCCTCTTTTCCATCAGCAAACACATCAATGATGGCATCCAGGGCTTCACCTACTACCACTAGTGAAGAATCCTTAGTGGCTACTTGAAGCAAAAAATTCCCGACCATCTGGAATTAACAAACACATGGGAAGATAGAAAATGTATACACAGGAAGGAAAATATAACATGAACAATATGTCAAAACAAGCAGGAAAACCTGTCAAATAATTTTGTAAGCGGGTGCTGCAGAACTGTGGACATGGTTCAAAACATTTTGTAAAGGACGCTTATGGATGTTGAAACATTCTCAGTTGCATAAATACAAATAAACATTTACCACTAATTATGTGGTAAACTGCCAATTTTCACACTGCCACATAGCTGGCACACAGATTATGAAATAGAGTCTTTTTTCGCTGTTTTTGCCTTATTGAACATGTCACTATGTTTAGTTTAAATTCTGTCACAGAGTTATGAATACAGGCATATTATGATTATATACTTTTCTGATACCTTGAGAGTTTCGGCCGTGTTATCTCCTTTGGCGAGTGCACTGCCACTAATTCCCATCATGGCTACCACATTGACTCGAGTACTGGTGTTTTCACACTGAGCTCCTGCCTCACACAGTATCATTAGCTGCTCCGCTGTCATACACTGCTTTGAGTTGGAAAAGAGAGTGAAAATGAGGGAGGGTGCTAAGAGAAGGGGCAGGGAAAAGTATTAACATGGACACCATTCATCTCTGCTACTTGGTGAATATAATCATCAGTTAGCTTTGTATTTAAACCAATGCTTAAAGTATATATAGTAACATCGGTTTTATTGGTTGAGACGAGTTACGTTTGCAGTAATTGAACTTAAAATGTCTTACTTGAGGGAGATTTTGGGAAGCCATTCTCTGCAGCAATGACCTTATTGCACTAGTCACAGCCTCTAAAAACTCTGAATCCTTTGGCAGCTCTGCATCAAATATAATTTAAAACAAATATGTAAAACACATTTATTATATGAGGCAAACAAACTGGGTCTTCATTAAACACCCAATTCACTACACCATGTCTCTCATATTATACAGCACACTGACATTATCCAGGAATCAGCCAAACCAGCGTAAAAGATCAAGGAATTTTGAATGCAAGCTATGTTAAGAATAAATCGTGTTTTTGTGATCTTTAACACTGGTTTAAAATACATTGTGCTGGAAGTTGACCACAGCCTCAAAACCGGCCAATCCCCACTCTCAAATGAATGAGCATGGTGAATTTCTGTTATTGACGCACTTGTGCCCATTCGAGGAAGGTCTGCAAATTATGCTGCATTCTTCTGGTATTTTAAACATTTTTAAATATTAAAAAAATATTTAATTTGTTAAAAAACTGACTAGGGCGCACCCATGAAACTAGTAAATGGTTTTGTGTATGGTAGTTTTTTTTAGCGTTCTGCTCAGTGATTTAAAACAGGTTAGTCACAGGTAATAGACTCGACATTAAATAAAAGTGCTTATTTTCACTTGCATTCATAAAATTGCACCATGTTACTACTCTTCAATAACACCTGGGTAACTATACAACTGACCCCATCCCCCCCACAACCCCTGAGCCAATCACTCACACTGACCACCCCCCCACCCCCCCCCGGCTTTCCCCTCAACTACCCGACTCCCCTGATCAGCTTGACCGGATCCCACTGACCGCCTGACTCCCTCCCCCCCACCCCTGACTCAATTACCCCTTGACCCACCTACCCACCTGCCACCCTATCCACTTGCAAACCTGCCACCTCACTCACTTGCCACACTGCCACCCTACCCCCTTACGCACTTACCTTACCAATCCTACCCCTTACACTTACCCTTCTGTCCAAAGCTAGGGGACACTTAAACTCTTTATTTACAGAATATGGCAGCTAGTGCCATAAAAAGGGGGAGTGGTTTCTGCATGGATTCTCTTCACTGCTCCCTCCAAGGATTCCTGCACTGAGTCATTTCCATAGGATCTTCCATTGGAAGATTGCCCGGAAAGATTGGAGGAAGGGAGGTGCGTATTTTTTTCTCTGACGGTCAGAAAAAGGGGTTCTGACTTTGAATAGAATATTTTTAATGCAAGGAAAAAATAATAATTCTGCTCTGGTTGCACTGATTCATGGACGACGTTATGTTTGTGATTATGGAAAAAGAATTTGCAGCGTAACTTCACTTTGGAAAAGTAGCGCAATTTCAAGCACAATTTGTACTCAGATTGCCAAATGTGCCCAAAGCAAAAACTCTAGCCCACTTTGATTTTTATTATTTTTATTTTACTTTTGAAAACATGGCTAAAAGGTTTTTATACTAACCACTATTCATTATTAATAACTAAAGTTTCTCTTTATAAAATGCATATAAAAACTGTTGTATGACTTTCAACAGTCAAACTTGACTATGAATTCTGATTAGTCAGTGTCAGGGATTTTAATGACAGCCAACATATGTAATGACTCATATCAAGACACTAAGGCCCAAATCTTCTGTTCAAAGTCAGAACCCCTTTTTCTGACCCTCAGAGAAAAAAATACGCACTTCCCTTCCTCCAATTTTTCAGGGCAATCTTCCATTGGAAGATCCTACGGAAATGACTCAGTGCAGGAATCCTTGGAGGGAACAGTGAAGAGAATCCATGCAGAAACCACTCCCCCCTTTTATGGCACTAGCTGCCATATTCTGTAAGTAAAGAGTTTAAGTGTCCCAAAGCTTTGGACAGAAGGGTAAGTGTAAGGGGTAGGATTGGTAAGGTAAGAGCGTAAAGGGGTAGGGTGGCAGGTGGGTCAAGGGGCAATTGAGTTGAGTCAGGGGCGGGGGGGAGGAGTCAGGCGGTGGGATCCGGTCAAGGGAGTCGGGTAGTTGAGAAGAAAGCCGGGGGTGGGTCAGTTGTATAGTTACCCAGGTGTAAGGCCAGGTCTTTTTTTTGTCTAACGTTTTCTGGATAACTATCCAGGTACATATTGTGAAACCGTCTGAAGTCTCCATCTCTAAATCAAAGTTGGAGATTTTTCGGAGGATCCCGGTATTACAATCCCAGCTGAGGTTACCAATGGACAAGCCTGACCCTAGAGTGGAACCCAGCTTGATAGATCTTAACTTTTTTTTGTTTGTTTAGATACATGGAGAGGGGCTACTGAACAGAGGCACAGGAGTCAGCTAATGAACTTTTAACAAAAGAATAAATCATTTATTCAACAAGAACAGATTAACTATATCACAATACTCCTTCACCCACAACTATACCTTTACAGATGTATACAGATTTGTAAGGATAACACAAGTTACAAAAGCTATCTTATGCTCTAATGTACACAGTAAGTACACAGTCCATGTAAATCTATGGCACCCTGTGGTCAGACAAACCACAATCTGAAATCAAATGACAGATGCCACCTCAACCAGATGCTATGGAGGTCTCCTCAACTCCCCCCAGATGCTTGTCACACCGTGAACCAACCAGTCTCACTGAATTCTGTCCTTCATGTGGGGGTTTCCAATCTCCACTCTACAAGACCTCGCCTTGGAATCTTCTCCCAAACCGCGTGTTCTCTCAGGTGCCTTCCACACACATTGTCTCTCTGGCTCAGCCGACAACAGTACACCACTGCTTCACATGCTCATAGCAATGAGTTCCAGATCTTCAGCTGCTTCTTTGGACCTTCTTGCCTCTTGCAAGCTGTTCTCGCTTTAAATCTGCTTTCTGCAGCTTTTGTCTCTTTAAACCTGAAGTATGGAGCCTTTCTCTCTGCCCCTCACTCTTAACTTCATTTAACAGGACCTTTTTCCCAGGTTCCTGTCCTTCCTTTGACTAGAAGGTCTTCTTTGGACTTTCCCCTTGTCCACTCCCCTGGATTTTGGGGGTTTTTCTTTAGCTTGGGACTGGTTATCTGTCCCCTTTACTCCAGTCTCTCCTAGCAGCAACTTTCAGAACCAAATGCACTCAAACAGCTTCCAAAACAACTGTTTCTCTTCTGTGTATGTTTCTGTGGGAGGGACCTGCCTCTCTGGGCCCCTGTTGCTAGGCAACAGTCCAATCCTTCTACCCTTGTATGTTTACCTTCTCTTTCGGGGTCGTGAAACTCCTCGTTATAAATGCAAGCACCTTTTTAAAGTGAAACTAAAACTCCATTTGACCTTTCTTAATACACAGGTACAGAAATACAGATCAAACTTAAACTTTAAAGCTAAAACTCATTCCTAACACCCACAAATACCAATGTATCTTACTTAAACTATCTCTATTTCCTAATTGCACATCAGAAGTTCAAACTTCCTGGGAAGTTCCCATGGAGTTCTTGCGCTGGGACTTCCGAGGGATCCGTAGCACATCTTCTGGGGTACATCTGATCTCTCAATGGGTGGAGACCGGTAGATCAGGGCATTCTGTTGCTTTCCCACACTGGGAAAACATGCAAAATACTAATATTCTATAGTAACAACATGGAAAGGACAAAAGTGGAAATGTAAAGTGCTTAAATATAGCTATTGTTGTCCAATTAACTCACCTGACTGGGAGAAAACAAGCGTTGTAAGGTGTTGTGAAAGAGCCTGAAGTGCAGCTGGTCCTCCAAGGTCCTCCATATCCATTACTGATAAAAGGTTATGGAGGCAGGTCAGGGCTCTACACTGTATCCGTTTCATTCTACAAAAATATTCATAGCAAAAGGTCTTAATTTTAAGACTTCTTTACAGGAAAAAGGAAGCAGAGAGTAGGCATAATAGGTAATTTTGCGGTTGGCAGGATGTCATGAGTGGTGTGCCACAGGGATCAGTGCTGGGGCCTCAACTCTTTACAATTCATATAAGTGATTTGGATGAAGGGGCTGATGGTGTGGTTGCTAAATTTGCTGATGACACAAAGATAGGAAGGGAAGTAGGTTGTGAAGAAGACATAAGGAGGCTACAAAAGGATATAGATAGCTTAGATGAGTGGGGGAAGACCTGTCAAATGGAGTATAATGCGGGAAAATGAGAGTTTGTCCATTTGGCAGGACAAATAAAAAAAGCATATTATCTAAAAGGTTAGAGATTTCAGAGCTCTGGGATGCAGAGGGATCTTGGTGTCCTAGTTCACGAATTGCAAAAGGCTAGTATGCAGGTGCAGTAAGTAATTAGCAAAGCTAATAGAATGTGATTGTTTATTGAAAAGGGAATTGATTACAAGGAAGGGAGGTTATGCTTCAGTTATACAGGGCATTGGTGAGACCACATCTGGAGTGCTGTGTACAGTATTGGTCTCCTTATTTCAGGGAAGATGTAAATGTATTGGAAGCAGCCCAGAGAAGGCTTACTAGATTAATACCTTAAATGGGTTGTCTTATGAGGAAATGCTGGACAGGCTATGCTTGTATACATCGAATTTAGAAGAGTAAGAGGTGACTTGATTGAAACATATAAGATCCTGAGGGGACTTGACAGGGTGGATGTGGAAAGGATGGTTCCTCTTATGAGAAAATCTAGAACTCGGGGCCACTGTTTAAAAATAAAGGGTTGCCATTTAAGACAGAGATGAGGGAAATTTTTTTTCTCTGAGAGGGTTGTGAGGCTTTGGAATTCTCTTCCTCAAAGGGTGGTTGAGGCAGAATATTTCAATATTTTTAAGGCAGTAGATTCTTGATAAGCAAGGGGGTTAAAGGTTATCGGGGTCGGCAGGAATGTGAAGTCGAGGTTAAAATTAAATCAGCCTTGATCTTATTGAATGGCGGAGCAGGCTTGAGGGGCCGAGTGGCCTACCCCTGCTCCTAATTCGTATATTTGTATGTTTTGACTCTAATAATTTACTTTACAATATAAGATTTTTACTTACTTTGCAATTAAATGTCGCCAAGATGGACTTTTCATGCATACATCTATAGTAACATTGTCTGTGAATTCAGTCTTCTCCAGAACCTAAGGATTTATCAGTTAAGACAAGCATTATCGAAAAGAAAAGCAACATATTAGCTCCCAAGCACCTACTGATGCCTCTTTTCAATCCATCACTGCCAGGTCTTAATTCATTATTAGGCCAAATATTTAACAAACCTGTACATACAATTTAATTCCAGATTCATGGCTGTGATGTATAAAGTTTTACCACATTAACCTAACTAATGTTCTATGTGAATATTTTGAAGATTCACACTCACACAGCAAGTGAGAAACACTAACAAGATAACAGTTTGATTTTTACACTGGTAGAAGATTCACCCCAGGGAAGAGAAACACATCAACTCATGCCAGCTACATAGCATGCACAATAATTGTTGTAGCATAACTTGCCATATTCCAGAAAGGGCTATTTGACAACACAAACTCAGGACAAGGATATAGGCACAGGAAAGATTCAACAAACAAATTCCTATTAAAGTACATTATTCTTTAGCATTTTGTAAATACCTAATAGTTTATTTTTTTTTGTTATGATTGCAGACAGGTACGCTATCGATCAGGAATAGCTGATGGAGTAGACTAGGGTAGACAGATGGTGCTGCCTCACTACACTGCTAAACTAATCAATGTTCCTTGTTGATGGCTTCATTACTGCCAGTGAGGCTGACTTCCTGACACACTGCAGTTGCATGCAGTGGTTTTTCACACATTTCCTAATTTTCCAATTTCCAAGCTTTGATTTTTAGAAATCTGCCTTTTTCTAAACCAACTACTCAGGGACAAAGCTACATTCCATAATTGCACAGGTCTTGTCTGCACAGTTTCTGCTTGCTAAGAACATAATTTTTAAATCCAAATTTAGTGAAACTTATCCAACGTGAATATGTATTAACTTTAAATCTGGCTAATTGGTGAATTGATTAAATATTGAAATATTCTGACAGTTTTTTAATATCTAACAAATGAAAAATATATTTTCCCAACATAATTGATATAAATAATCAGTAAGAGCTCTGAAATTGCTATAGTTAAATGGCAAACATGTCTACAGTCATTCAACATTTTCATAAGTCAAATTTGTTTTGGAAAGAAAAGGTCAGAACTCTCGAATGATCAGAAATTGCTTGAACAGCACTTAATTTAAGTGTTATGCAGGTGTGCCTTCAAGTATAGAACTGAAAACCTTAGTGGAGAATGGGTTAATTTCACTTGAACCATAGGCTGGAAATTGTTGAGTTGGAAATTGTTCATTCATACATATGAATTAGGAGGAGTAGGCCATTTGGCCCCTCAAGCCTGCTCCACCATTCGATAAGATCATGGCTGATCTAACTGTGGCCTCAGCTCCAATTCCACCTACCCCCCATAACCTGTGACTCCCTTGTTAGTCAAGAATCTATCTGCTTCTGCCTTAAAAATAGTCAATGATCCTGCCTCCACCGCTCTGTTGGGAAGAGAGTTCCAAAGACTCTCAACCCTCTGAGAGAGGAAACATTTCTTCTCATCTGTCTTAATTGGGGGACCCCTCATTTTTAAAACAGAGTCCCCTGGTTCTAGTCTCCCCACCACAAAGGGAAAAATTCTTTCAGCATCCACCCTGTCAAGTCCCCTCAGGATCTTATATGTTTAGATAAGATCACTTCTCAATCTTCTAAACCCAACTGGATACAGGCCCAGCCTGTCCAACCTTTCCTCAAAAGATAACCAATGCCCTCCCCCCGCATCCCAGGTATCAGTTGAGTGAACCTTCTCTGAACTGCTTCTAACACATTTACATCCTTTCTTAAATGAGGACACCAAAATTGTACACAGTACTCCAGATGTGGTCTCACCAATGCCCTGTACAACTGTAGCAAAACATTCCTACTTTTATATTCCATTTCCCTTGCAATAAACAACAAGATTCCATTTGCCTTCCTGATTAGTTGCTGTACCTGCCTACTAACTTTTTGTGATTTATGTACCAGGACACCCAGGTCCCTCTGTACCAGAACCAAAACAGAATTACCTGGAAAAACTCAGCAGGTCTGGCAGCATCGGTCGAGAAGAAAAGAGTCGACGTTTCGAGTCCTCATGACCCTTCAACAGAACTGAGTATAGTTAGGAGAGGGGTGAAATATAAGCTGGTTTAAGGTGGGCGGGGGGAGAGAGAAGTTGAGGTGGGGGGGGGTGGTGGTGGTGGCTGTAGGGACAAGCAAGCAGTGATAGGAGCAGATAATCAAAAGATGTCACAGACAAAAGGATCAAAGAGGTGTTGAAGGTGGTGATATTATCTAAGAAAAGTGCTAATTAAGAATGGATGGCAGGACACTCAAGGTACAGCTCTAGTGGGGGTGGGGTGGAAAGACTGACAAGGTATTAGTTGTAGATTTAAAAATAATGGAAATAGGTGGGAAAAGAAAAATCTATATAAATTATTGAAAAAACCAAAAGGGAGGGGGAAGAAACGGGGTGGGGATGGGGGGAGGGAGTTTAAGATCTAAAGTTGCTGAATTCAATATTCAGCCCGGAAGGCTGTAAAATGCCTAGTCGGAAGATGAGGTGCTGTTCCTCCAGTTTGCGTTGGGCTTCACTGGAACAATGCAGCAAGCCAAGGACAGACATGTGGGCAAGAGAACAGGGTGGAGTGTTAAAATGGCAAGCGACAGGGAGGTTTGGGTCTTTCTTGCGGACAGACCGCAGGTGTTCTGCAAAGCGGTCGCCCAGTTTGCGTTTGGTCTCTCCAATGTAGAGGAGACCGCATTGGGAGCAACGAATGCAGTAGACTAAGTTAGGGGAAATGCAAGTGAAATGCTGCTTCACTTGAAAGGAGTGTTTGGGCCCTTGGACGGTGAGGAGAGAGGAAGTGAAGGGGCAGGTGTTGCATCTTCTGCGTGGGCCACCCCCGCCCCCACCTCAACTTCTCTCTCCCCCTGCCCACCTTAAACCAGCTTATATTTCATCCCTCTCCTAACTATACTCAGTTCTGTTGAAGGGTCGTGAGGACTCAAAACGTCGACTCTTTTCTTCTCGACCGATGCTGCCAGACCTGCTGAGTTTTTCCAGGTAATTCTGTTTTTGTTTTGGATTTCCAGCATCCGCAGTAGTTTTTTGTTTTTTCCCTCTGTACCAGAGTTCTGCAATCTCTTTCCATTTAAATAATATGCCGCTTTTCTATTCTTCCCGTCAAAATTGACAAGTTCACATTTTCCCACATTATACTACATCTGCCAAATTTTTGCCCAATCACTTAACCTATTTATATCCCTTTGTAGGCTTGTTTGACCTTTTCACAACTTACTTTCCTGCCTATTTTTGTGTCATCAGCAAATTTAGCAACCATACATTCGGCCCCTTCATCCAAGTCATTGGTATAAATTGGAAATTTGAGGCCACAACGCTGATCCCTGAGACCTATCCCTTAACCGAATTTCCCAGTTTACTTTAGCCAGCTCTGTCTTCATGCCCATAATTGCCCTTACTTAAGTTTAAAACACTAGTCTTAGATCCACTCCTTTCTTCCTCAAATTGAATGTGAAATTCAATTGATCATTGCTACCTACAGGCACCTTCACTATTAGGTGGTTAATTAATCCTGTCTCATTATCAGATTGCACATTACCAGGTGTAGTATAGCTTGCTCTCTGCTTGGTGCTAGAACGTGCTGCTCTAAGAAACTGAGCTAAAAACACTATGAACTTATCATCCAGGATACCATTGCCTATCCAATTTGTCCAATCTTTGTGTAGCTTAAAATCACCCATGATTATTGCTATACCTTTCTCACAAGCCCCCATTATTTCTTCCTGTATACCCCGTCCTACAGTGTGGTTATTGTTAGGGGCCTATAAACCATGCCTACAAGTGACTTGTTACCTTTACTATTTCTCATCTTTACCCAAACCCTCTATTGTACCAATGTAATTCTTATCAGAAATAAAGAGGGAGGCATTTCCTCAACCCTAACTGAAAGAAAATATTATTCTGCCAGTTAACTATCATGCAATCACAAGATAGGTTTTTGCTACTTAAAAAGAGGATAAATAACACAATAACGTGAAGTCAAGTGAAAGTCAAAAGCAGTTTTATGCTTCTTAGCCAATTATACTAATCAGGCTATCTGAAACTGGTTTAAATCCCTTCTGTAAATAATTCCATCCCATAATATGATGATCAAGAATTTCTTCAAAATTGGAGATAAAAACAAGATGGTGCAATGCAATCTGCAGTAGTCTTTCTAAAGACCATTTATGTGCCTGCTGTCAGATATGCTCATGCTTTAAGTATTGAAACCCACTATTTTCAGCATTTATGCGTAACCTGTGTCAACATTTAGCCGAATGGCTTCAAGTGAAATCTGATCCCTATGCCTCCACTGAGATTTTTAGTACCAAACATGAAGGGAATTTCTTTTCTAATACAATGACCAAAAAGCAGCTGTGGCAGACAGTACAAAAAGAATTATGGTAATTCTATAGTAAAAGATCAATTACATCATGAAGAATTCAAAACATTCCATAACAAAAAATCATTATTCTAATTTACTGCTAGGGAGCACTGCAAAAATAAAATTAAATGTCATTCTAAACTCATAGTCAAAGTATTTGTATATTTACCTTCTTTGGAATAAGGTAGTTCACGAGTGCAGAGAGGACCTCTGCAGACAGGCAGAGAGGAGAAAACAGTGTCCCAGCCCCTTCAGTCATAGAGTTATCACTTTCATCACTGCTTGACATTTCCTCCCATTCATCATCTGAAGGATCTGAGTACAAACAGGAATAAAAGTGCCAAAACTATAAAATTAACGGAGAGGGATTTGGTGCTACTGATAAAAATCAGGAACCACAAGCTATTTAACACTCTAATCATTCAAGTATGTACTGACTGAACATGCAATGTTTTGTTTTGCTTATTCTTGTTGAATACTTGACAGCAGACAATTACATTCATGGCTTAATTACATTCAATAGGTGATTGATTCCAATTTAAATGTATAACAAGTTGGCTTCACGTTTACAATGTGGTGATGTTTTGGGAGACCTCTGTATTGTATTTTATGCAGCATCAGATAGGACAAAAAGGACTGAAATGTTTTCATCTAACTGTATCATGAAGAAACTTCTTTATATTTGTCTCTTCTGTCAACATACATTAACTTCTTACGATTTATCCACATATTTGGTCAAGAGTCTTAATATTGTTACCTGCATTCAGAAATTAATTGGATCAAATATTACCTGATAGCAAGGGTTTATCCTCAGATGCAAATGTACTTTAGTCCACAAATTGGGCTATTCACAAGGTTGTGGTCACTGATGACTGAATTGTCAAGGAGGAATATTTGAGAGGAGGGCAGTTAATGTCTCAATGATAACTGTGAAAGACTTCTCTGTGGCATAAATCACAGCCACAGGACGGGAAACCAGCCAATAGAGAAATAAAATAGTTCAGTATTGAGCTGACAAATATGTGGATGAGGTTTCAGCAGCAGCTGGGATGAGGTGGGGCTGAAGCAGACCAACTGACAGTAGGTGGAAGTAGTTAGGACATCTGCTCAGGGCTGGAGAGGAATTTGCAGTGGGAGGGGAGGACCCAATCGTCGTGGTCCATGTAGGTACCAACGACAAAGGCAGGACAAATAAGGAGGTTCTGCATAGTCAATATGAGGGTCTAGGTACCAAATTAAGCAGCAGAACCTCAGAGGTAATAATCTCTGGATTACTACCTGAGCCACGTGCAAATTGGCATAGGACAAATAAGATTAGAGAGGTGAATGTGTGGCTCAAAGCCTGTTGTGGGAGAAGTGGGTTCTGGTTCATGGGGCACCAGTACTGGGGAAAGTGGGATCTGTACCGTTGGGATGGTCTACACCTGGACCGTGCTGGGACTGGTGTTCTTGCATTACTTGGGAAGTAGAGATGGTTTAAAACTAAATTGTGGGGGTAACTGATCAAATTTGGGAAGATGCAGTAAATCAAAGAGCAGAGACAAGTCAAAGAAAAAGGTATTATTACGGGAAATGAAAAACAGAGCGTGATGGGAAGGAATAGGGAGTACAGCTCTGACAGTAAATCAACAGATGAAACTAGAGGTTATAAAAAGAATAAAAGGTTAAAACTAAAAGCTCTGTATCTGAATGCATGTGTCATTTGAAACAAACCAGATGAACTGAGAGCGCACGCAGAAATAAATAATTACAATTCTATAGTAACAATACCGTAGAGGAGGAATTCCTGGAGTGTATACGGGATGGTTTTCTGGACCAATACGTTGAGGAACAAACTAGAGAACAGGCCATCCTAGACTGGGTATTGTTGAATAAGAAAGGAATAATTGGCAATCTAGTTGTGTGAGGCCCCTTGGAGATAAGCGACCATAAAATGATAGAATTCTTCAGCGAGATGGAGAGTGACATAGTTGATTCCGAGACTAGGGTCCTGAATCTTAATAAAGGAAACTACAATGGTATGAGGCACGAGTTGGCTATGATGGATTGGGAAACGTTATTTAAAGGGATGACGGTGTATAGACAATGGCAAACGTTCAAAGAGCGCATGGGTGAACTGCAACAGTTGTTTATTCCTGTCTGGCGCAAAGTAAAACAGGAAAGGTGGCCAAACCATGGCTTACAAGGGGAATTAGAGATAGTATTAGATCCAGGGAAGAGGCATACAAATTGGCCAGAAAAAACAACAGACCTGAGGATTGGGAGCTCTTTAGAATTCAGCAAAGGAGGAACAAGGGGTTGATTAAGAAGGGGAAAATAGAGTACGAGAGTAAGCTTACGGGGAACATAAAAACTGACTGTAAAAGTTTCTATAGGTATGTGAAGAGAAAAAGATTGGTGAAGACAAATGTAGGTCCCTTACAGTCCGAAACAGGGGAATTTATAATGGGGGACAAAGAAATGCCTGACCAACTAAATACATACTTTGGTTCTGTATTCACAAAGGAGAACACAAATGACATACTAGAAATGTTGGGGAACACAGGGTTTAGTGAGAAGGAGGAACTGAAAGAAATCAGTATTAATAGGGAGAAATTGATGGGATTGAAGGCTGATAAATCCCCAGGGCCTGATAATCTACATTCCAGAGTACTTAAGGAAGTGGCCCTAGAAATAGTGGATGCATTGGTGGTCATCTTCCAAGATTCTATAGACTCTGGAACAGTTCCTACAGATTGGTGGGTAGCTAATGTAACCCCACTATTTAAAAAGGGAGTTAGGGAGAAAACAGGTAATTATAGACCAGTCAGCCTGATGTCAGTAGTGGGGAAAATTCTAGAATCTATTATAAAAGATTATAAAAGCTGAACACTTGGAAAACAGTGGTAGAATTGGACAGATTCAGCATGGATTTACGAAAGGGAAATCATGCTTGACAAATCTACTGGAATTTTTCGAGGATGTAACAAGTAGAGTTGATGAGGGGGAGCCAGTGGATGTGGTTTATTTGGACTTTCAGAAGGCTTTCGACAAAGTCCCACTTAAGAGACAAGCATGTAAAATTAAAATGCATGGGATTGGGGGTAGTGCATTGCGATGGATAGAAAACTGGTTGGCAGACAGGAAACCAAGAGTAGGAATAAACGGGTCTTTATCCGAATGGCAGGCAGTGACTAGTGGGGTACCGCAGGGTTCGGTGCTGGGACCCCAGATGAGGGAACTAAATGTAATATCTCCAAATTTGCAGAATGACACAAAGCTGGGTGGGAGGTGAGCTGTGAGGAGGATGCAGAGATGCTTCAATGTGATTTGGATAAGCTGAGTGAGTGGGCAAATGCAGTATAATGTGGCAAAATGTGAGGTTATCCACTTTGGTAGCAAAAACAGGAAGGCAGATTATCTGAATGGCTATAAATCGAGAGAGAGGAATGGGCAACAAGACATGGGTATCCTTGTACACCAGTTGCTGAAGGTAAGCATGCAGGTGCAGCAGGCAGTAAAGAAGGCAAATGGTATGTTGGCCTTCATAGCCAGAGGATTCAAGTACAGGAGCAGGGATGTCTTGTTGCAATTATACAGGGCCTTGGTGAGACCACACCTGGAATATTGTGTGCAATTTTGGTCTCCTTATCTGAGGAAGGATGTTCTTGCTATGGAGTGAGTGCAGCGAAGGTTTACCAGACTGATTCCTGGGATTGCGGGACTGACGCATGAGGAGAGATTGAATCAGTTAGGATTATATTTGCTGGAGTTCAGAAGAATGAGGGGGGATCTCATAGGAACCTATAAAATTTTAACAGGACTAGACAGGGTAGATGCAGGAAGGATGTTCCTCATGGTGGGGGAGTCCAGAACCAGGGATCAGTCTGGGGATACGGGGTAGACTGTTTAGGACTGAGAAGAGGAGAAATTTCTTCACCCAGAGAGTAGTGAGCCTGTGGAATTCGCTACCATAGAAAGTAGTTGGGGCCAATACATTGTATGTTTTCAAGGAGCTAGATATAGCTCTTAGGGCGAAAGGAATCAAAGGATATGGGGAGAAAGCGGGAGCAGGCTATTGAGTTGGATGATCAGCCATGATCATAATGAATGGTGGAGCAGGCTCAAAGGGCCGAATGGCCTACTTCTGCTCCTATTTTCTATGTTTCTAGCCATTACGGAGACATGGCTGCAGGAGGACATGGATTGGGGCCTGGATATTGAAAGGTACAGGATATTTAGGAAGGACAGGAAGCGAGGAAAAGGTGGAAGGGTGGCTCTGTTAGTTAATGACGGTATTAGCACAATAGAGAGGGATGACCCAAGTTCAGCAAACCAGGATGTGGAAACAGTTTAGGTAGAGATGAGAAATGGTAAAGGCAAGAAGTCACTTGTGGGAGTTGTGTACAGGACCCCTAACAATAACCACATGGTAGGGTTGAGCATAAAGGAAGAAATAATTGGAGCATGCCAGAAAGGCTGGTGATAATCATGGGAGATTTTAATTTATGTATAGGCTGGAAAAATCAGATGGGCAAAGATAGCCTAGATGAGGAGTACATTGAATGTTTTCAAGATAGTTTCTTAGAACAACACATTCTGGAGCCAACCAGAGAGCAGGCTATGCTAGACCTGGAATTGTGCAATGAGATGGGAGTAATTAATGATTTCATAGTGAAGGTGCCCCTAGGTAGCAGCGACCATAATATAATTGAATTTTACATTCAGTCTGAGGGAGAGGGGAGTGGGTCTGAGACTAAGTTTTTAAACTTAAATAAGGGCAATTATGAGAGCATGAAAGCTGAGCTGGCTAAGGTGAATTGGCAAATTAGGTTAAGAGATAGGTCAAGGGAGATGCAGTGGCTAACATTTAAGGGGATTTTTCAGAATGGACAGAATAGATACATTCCAAAAAGTAAGAAAAATTCTAAGGGACGGACACACCATCCGTGGTTAACTAGAAAGGTTAAAGATAGTATCGAGCTCAAAGAAAAAGCATATAATAGTGCAAAGACAAGTGGCAGGTCAGTAGATTGGACAGAATATAAGGAGCAGCAACAAATGACCAGAAGACTAATAAGGAGGGAAAAATTAGAGTATGAGAGAAAGCTAGCCAGAAATATAAAAACAGATAGTAAGAGTTTTTATAAATATTAAAAAAAGAAGAGTTAACAAAGTGAGCGTTGGTCCTATAGAAAGTGAGTCTGAAGAATTGATAATGGGAAACAAGGAGGTAGCAGATGAATTGAACAGGTATTTTGCATCAGTTTTCACTATAGAGGATACAATTAACATCCCAGAAGCAGAAATAAACTAGGAAATGGAAACAGGGAAGGAAGTCAGGAAAATTACAATCACCAGAATGGTGGTACTGAATGAATTGTTGGAGCTGTGGGCTGACAAGAGCCCGGGTCCTGATGGACTTCATCCTAGGATCTTAAAAGAAGTGTTTAGTGAGATAGTTGATGCATTGGTTTTAATTTTCCAAAATTCCCTAGATTGGAAGATAGCCAATGTAACTCCATTATTCAAAAAGGGAGGGAGACAGAAAGCAGGAAACTACAGGCCAGTTAGCCTAACATCTGTCACAGGGAAAATGTTAGAAGCTATTATTAAAGATGTTATAGCAGGGCACTTAGAAAAATTCAAGGTAATCAGGCAGAGTCAACATGGTTTTGTGAAAGGGAAATCGTGTTTAACCAACTTATTGGAGTTCTTTGAAGAAGTTTCATGTGCTGTGGATAAAGGGGAACTGGTGGATGTACTGTACTTAGATTTCCAGAAGGCATCTGATAAAGTGCCACATCAAAGGTTATTGCGGAAAATAAAAACTCATGGTATATGGGTAACATATTGGCACGGATAGGAGATTGGCTGGCTAACAGGAAGCAGAGAGTAGGCATAAATGGGTCTTTTTCAGGTTGGCAAGATGTAACGAGTGGTGTGCCACTCAGGGATTAGTTCTGGGACCTCAACTGTTTACAATTTATATAAATGACTTGGATGAAGGGATTGAAGGGATAGTTGCCAAATCTGCTGATGACACAAAGGTAGGTAGGAAAGTAAGTTGTGAAGAAGACATAAGGAGGCTACAAAAAGAAATAGATAGGTTAAATCAATGGGCATTGATCTGCCAAATGGAGTATAATGTGGGAAAATGTGAAATGATCCATTTTGGCAGAAAGAATAAAAGAGAAGCAAATTATCTAAATGGTGAGAGATTGCAGAGCTCTGAGGTGCAGAGAGATCTGGATGTCCTAGTGCATGAATCACAAAAGATTAGTATGCAAGTACAGCAAATAATTAGGAAAGCTAATAGAATATTATCATATATTGTGAGGTGAATTGAATATGCAAGTAGGGAGGTTATGCTTCAGTTGTACAGGGTACCAGTGAGGCCACATTTGGAGTACTGTGTGCAGTATTGGTCACCTTATTTAAAGAAGGATGTAAATATATTGGAAGCAGTTCAGGGAAGGTTTATCAGACTAGTACCTGGATTAGGCGGGTTGCCATATGAGGAAAGGTTGGACAGACTAGGCCTGTATCCGCTGGAGTTTAGAAGAGTAAGAGGCGACTTGATTGAAACATATAAGATCCTGTGGGGTCTGACGGGGTGGATGTGGAGAGGATGTTTCCTCTTGTGGAAAAATCTAGAACTAGGGGTCATTGTTTAAAAATAAGGGGTCGCCCACTGAAAACAGAGATGAGGCAAAATTTTTTCACTCAGACGGTCGTGAGTCTTTGGAACTCTCTTCCTGAAAAGGTGGTGGAAGCAGAGTCTTTTGAATATATTTGAGGCAGAGGTGGATAGATTCTTGGTAAGCAGGGGGTTGATAGGTAATCGGGGGTAGGTGGGATGCAGATTTCAAGTTATTATCAGGTCAGCCACGACCTTATTGGATGGCTGAGCAGGCTTGAGGGGCTGAATGGCCTACTCCTGCTCCTTGTTTGTATGTCGTTCTTTTATTATTGGAGAGGATGTGGGACCAAAATTTTAGCTTGGGGTTGAATAGGATAGAGGGGTTGCGAAATGCCTGATCTGGCTGAAGACAGTAGCTGGGGAGGAGGAGCTGGAATCGGTGGCCAGGGTGTGGAGTTAGAGGTGAGTTGGCGGTTGCCAAAAACTATTGCGTTGGTCTCTTGCACACCCCTGATTTTCTTTGCTCCACCATTGGCAGCCATGACTTCAGTTGTCTAAGCCTTGAACTCTGGAATTCCTTCCCTAAACTCTCCACTTCTCTTTCCTCCTTTAAGGCATTCCTTAAAACTTACCTCTGTGACTAACTTTTAGTCACCTGTTGTAATATTCCTTTATGTGGCTTGCTGTCAAATTTTGTTTAAGACTGACTCCTGTGAAGTGCCTTTACTATGTAAATGCCACAATATAACTGCAAGTTGTTGTTGTGAAATGGAAAAAGATTGCAGCTTATCCAAGATTGTATGTCAAACAAGCAGACTAACAACATAGAGGAAATGTAAGAGTCAGAGAGGTGATGGAGAGTTATAGCTAGATATTGTTACCACACCTGTGGAAACTGACCCTATCTCTACAGATAATATCGCCAAGGAGCAGCATATAAATGAGGAAGATGAAGAGGTTGGGGGAAGGATAAATTGCCGCAACTGTCCAGAGGAAATGGGAAGGGGCAGTGGGTGTTTTGGAGAGAATGTTTAGGGGTCGGGGTGGATTTGGAGGGGAGATGAGGGAATAAAAGCCATTGCTTGAGATGGTCTAAGTTTGGATAAATAAGACTGGAAGCAAGCCAGGGCAACCCCAACCAGCAGAAGTGTTGGAGGGGGATGGTACAGTTGACCATTGCAAAGACTGCACAGAGGAATAACTTGCTATGGTCACAAAGGATATAACTTGTGCCTTTGGTTAGGGATAGTTTGGTGGTGTGATAGGGGCAGAAAACTGACTGTAGAAATTCAAACACAAAGTTATGGAGCAGAATTTTACACCGGCGGGGTTTTACGGTCCTGCCGAAGTCAATGGACCTATGAATGGCTTGCTGCATTTTACAGCCCCCACCACCACCACGACTGGGCAGTACAATTCCACCCATGGAAAAGTTGAGCATGGATTTGGGAGGCGCAAACATGGTCAAGGACTTTGGTGAGAAAAAGGTTGAAGTTTGCAATGACAAAGAGCTCGAAGATGTTTTTAAAGGGGAGCTGATACGATTCAGGTAATCCTCATAGTTAATAAGAGTTTCATTCTTGCTGTTTCTGTCATCTGAATCCCATTACCACAGCATTACTTACATCCATCTAACCCATATTGTATACTTTGCCTCCTTGCAAATTGAATACAGCACAAATGAGGGAGTAATTTATTTTCTTTTGTTGTAATGTTATGAATGCAATATTTTATATGATGATTATGTTTTGGACTGTCTTTTTAATTCAAGATAAAATAAAATAGTGAAGAGAGTCACATAATCTGCTTCACATTCTGCCCGACAACAAGCCTGGGTGCCTGGTTACCATGGGGACAGGAGAGCACAGGTGAGACTTGCTGAGAGCAAGATGCAAAATATTCACACCAGAAAACAAAGGCAAGAGCAGCTTGGCTAACTGTGGACAGACTTTAGGTCTCTGAGTGGTTGGACAGAAAAAGAGAGCGTGCGAGGGAGGTCTCACAGAGACAAATGGTTGCAGCTGGTGTGGGCAGTACAGAAAAAGTTGAGAGTTCTCAAATAGATACCAGGCAGAATGCAGGAGGGAGAGGTGCATCCCATGCCAATCTAAAGGCTCAGAAAGATTTGTCCTGGTGAGGCTGGGAGAAGAAATCATTGGAGTGGTTCGTCGGTTCGGAAAGTCTCTGAAAATTTTCGACAGTCACTCAACCTTACAACCTGACGAAATGGGGAGACGTGAATCCATTGGAAGCTGGGAGTGACTGTGGACAGTTTCCTATAAAGACTGTAATCCAGTGGGGAGCACACTATGATGTTTATGTATGTGGTATGGGGTTATCAGTCACACTAAAACAATAATAATGGTTATCTTTTCTATATTTTAGAATATTAGTTGTCCACTTGGTAATATTTAGTCGATGTAGCTTTTAGTTTGCTTGTTACAGTAAATCTTAAAACGTGAAATCTTGTGCAATTCCTCAAAGTCAGTCACTGGGAATCGAAATATCTTTTTAAAAGCTATCGATCTCTACAGGGATTGTAATAGTAATCAATACATAAATAATTCTCAAGTAAACTGGCAGATCATTAATTCAGATTTCAGTTCTGTGTTTTCACAAATTATTAACAGGATAGAGAGGCACTGGAGAAGGTACAAAAAAGATTCACAACTGAAAGGTTATATCTATTAGGAAAGGCTGAATAGACTGAGTGGCTTTTTTGTAGAGAGAGAAGATTGAGGGATGGCCTACATTACGATCTCCATAGAAACCAATAACTTTTAAAAAGAGATCTGAACTTTCAATTACTAGTTGAAAGAATCATAATGCAAGATTTCACGTTTTAAAACTTTTACACATGACTAAAAGCACAATTGACTAAACACGAGTTTCTTTTTGTAGGCAACTTATACTTCAAACTACAGAAAGGAACATTCCCCTTTTATACTTATCATCTAACACTCTCTCCACAGAATTACAGTCCTTTTAGGAAATGGTCCACAGTAGCACCCAGCTTCCAATGGGTTCCTGTATCCCCGTTTAATGTGACTGTCTCCAAATTCTTTCCCTAGTTCCAGGAGAGTTTCTTAAATCCACCACCAGCAGTAAAGCCTGTTCCCATAATTCTTCTTTCCCCTGGTCAGGCCAAGAAGAATCTCCCGGAATCCTTAGATGGCTGCAGGATATGGCTCTTCGACTAGAGACGGTCTCCCTCCAGGATCCATCTGTGGTAGCTCACAAAATCAAACAGCCTCTTCTCTCTGCTGGCCATACAAACCTCTGTCTGTCTGTGATATTCATTGATTTATAGGGAAGCCTGTGACCTGATCTCAAAAAATGGCTTCCTCTGCCCTCTTCCCCATGGCAACGTGAAACACATTAGCCTTGCATCCATGTAGAACAGCTGATTAGCTATTCTTGATCCAACTCCCTTTCATCTTAGAAGTAAATGAACAGTTTACAGCATGACTATTTACAACCTGATACCTACAAATCTTTCTGGGACTTTGTATGAGAAATGGATGCCTTTTTTATATTTTGGGGGAATATTGTGTTATTCTGTGGAAAAGTCCATGTGTGTGTATGATTTAATTAAGTTGGGCAGCGATTGATAGGAGACAAGTTGGCTGGGGAGGTTGAAACATGAAAAGGATAGAGGTGCTAGGTCTGATGTACAAGTAAATAGGTTAGATCTAACATTTACGTTTTTATAAAAGTGGAGAGTTTGTTTGAATATCAAAGGGGAGTCAGGGGTGAAGAGAACATGTTTCCTCTTACAGGAGTTTCATAGGTAAACAGGAAGTAGGGATTTTATATTTTATTGACCCGAAAGCAAAGACAAAATAGAGACATGAAATATTTTATGTTTGGAAGGATTTGAGTTTCAAAGAGGTGTGAGAACAATGGAACCTGAGATGAAAGGGGGAAAATAAAGGTATTTTAGAATAATTGTTTGAGCTGTTGAGGTAGCAGCTGGAGCTGAGTGGGAGCTGTAAGCTCTGGGTTTAGAGGAGATGCCGTTTGAACTAGCCATTCAGTCAAGCCAGAAAAGTCTTGGGCTACAACAAGCAGTTTTATTCTGAAGTTTTGATTCCACAGCAGAGTGGGAGAGAGTTGAGAGGTCTTGTAGGTATGCCTCTATTAAAGCTACAGCAGTTTGCATTGGGTAATATTACTGGAGTTTTATAGTTAAACATCTATAAAGGAATGTTGCCTGGAAGGTGACTTGAGGGTTCGATCAAGTAGAGCGTCTTTTTGGGGGAATGTTTTGTAAAACTAAGTTTAACTGTAATTTTGTGTGCTTAAGTTTTCTTTTATTCTTGTTAATACAGCTTTTACTTTTAATTTTTAAAACCCCAAAAGTGGTACTGGACCTCTCACTGCTGAGATCAGTACGTCTTCTTCTCATTTTCAGAATACAAAAAAAGTAAGCCAAGTTCCCTCTGGGATTTACAATTAACATCATCTGTGGTCATAACACTTTGGGACAGTCAGACTCTACTCACTGTACCATGGATCCATAGAAAAGTTACGACATAGAAAGGGGCCAATCAGCTCATCGTATCTGCGCTGGCCGAAAAAATAATAAAAAACTAGCTGCCCATTTTAATCCCATCTTCCAGCACCCAGTCCGTAGCCTTGCAGGTTACAGCATTTCAGCTGCAGATCCAGGTACCTTTTAAATGAGTTGAAGGTTTCTGCCTCCACCACCAAACCAGGCAGCGAATTCCAAATGCCCACCACTCTCAGGGTGAAGACGTTTTTCCTCATGTCCCCTCTAATCCTTCTACCAATCGCCCTAAATCTGTGTCCCCTGGTAACTGACCTCTCCGCTAGGAGAAACAGGGCAACCCTGTCTATTCTATCTAGGCCTCTCATAATCTTGTACAACTCAATCAGGTCACCCCTCAGCCTCCTCTGTTCCAAAGAAAACAACCCCAGCCTATCCAATCTTTCCTCATAGCTGCAATTTTCAAGCCCTGGCAACGTTCTTGTAAATCTCCTCTGTACTCTCCCCAGGGCAATGATGTCCTTTCTGTTATGCGGTGACCAGAACTGTACACAAAATTCCAGCTGTGGCCAAACCATTGATATCATCCTACATACAACAGCTATCCTTTTACACTATCAACTACACGGCCAATTTTTGTGTCATCTGCAAATTTCCCAATCATGCCTCACAAGTCTGAATCATTAATATATACAACAAACAACAAGGGACCCAACACTGAAGGCTGTGGAACATCACTTGAAACCGTTTTCCCTTCGCAAAAGCATCCATCAACCATTATCTTTTGTTTCCTGTTCCTGAGCCAATTTTGGATCCAACTCGCCACATTCCCCTGTTTTCCATGGGCTTTTACTTTTCTGGCCAGTCTTCCATGTGGGACCTTGTCAAATGCCTTACTAAAATCCATGTAGACAACATCCACTGCACTACCCTCATTAATCCTCCTTGTTGCTTGCTCAAAAAATTTGAGTTATAAAATTAAAGTTATAAGACGTGACCTTCCCCTCGCAAAACCATGCTGATTATCCCTGATCAGTCCGTGTCTTTCTAAGTGACACTTTATCCTGCCTTTCAAAATTGATTCTAATAATTTGCCCACCACCGAAGTCGGAATGACCAGCCTATAATTATTTGGCCTATCCTTCACACCCTTTTGAAATAACGGTACAAGATTCGCAGACTTCCAATCCTCTGGTACCTCACCTGTGCCTAGTGAGGATTGGAAAATGATCCTCAGATAATCCGTTATTTCCTCCCCAGTTTCAGAGACTGCTGCCATTTTCTCCAAGTGCAAACACCTTGCACCTTCTTCTCAGAAGAACAATCTCAGCCTTCCTTTGGTCTCTAACAGTCAAACCAGCCAGATGTAGAGTCAGGCAGACTGCAAAACAAGTCACATGACCCCCTTCATTTACCCTAAATTTAAAGGTACAGTCCTAAACATAGTAATCTTATAAACCTCATAACTGCAACTTTAAAGATCTCTTTTGGGTGTTACGAAGGGGTATTCATAAAGTAAATGTGGAGAAGATCATAGAGGATACAGAGCCAAAGGAAGCAATTTGGTCCATCGTGTCTCTTTAGTAGAAATGTCCAATTAGTTCCATTCCTGTGCTCTTTCCACATAGTCCTGTAAATTTTCCCCTTCAAGTATTTATCTAATTTTATTTTCATTGGTACTATTTGAATTGAATTTCATCACACTTTCAGACAGTGAGTTCCAGATCATGACAACTCACTGTATAAAAGAATGTTTCCTCATGTCGCCCCTGATCCATTAATCTTAATCTATGTTCTCTGGTTACCGACCTGTCTGCCACTGGAGACAATTTCTCCTTCTTTGTTCTATCAAAACTATTCATGGTTTTAAGCATCTCTATCAAATCTCTTCTTAACTTTCCCTGCTCAAAGGAGAAAACACCAGCTTCTCCTGTCTCTCCTGACAACTGAAGTCTTTCATCCCTGGTACTGTTCCAGTAAATCTCTTCTGCATCCACTCGAAGATCTTGACATTCTTTCTGAAGTGCAGCACCCTGAACAGTGTTTTATAGAAGGTTTAGTTCAACTTCTTTCCTTTTGTACTCTATTCCTCTAGTAATGAAGCCCAGGATCCAATCTACATTTTTAACAGCCTTCTCAACTTGTCCTGCCACCAAAGATTTGTGTACAGACATCCCTAGCTCTTTATGTTCGCTCACCCCCTCTAAAATTGTACAATTTTACTCATACTGCCTCTCCTCATTCCTCCTAAAAAAAAGTATCACTTCATACCTCCCTGCAATGGTTTTTATCTGCCATGTGTCTGCCCACTTCACCAATCTATGTCCTCCTGAAGTCAGTTACTACTATCCTCTTTGTTGTTTATTACATTTCTGATATTTGTGTCATCTGCAAACATCGACATTATGGCCTTTAACCCCAACTCCTGGCCATCAGTATATATTGAAATGATTTTTCCACTTGCGGGGGGACTAAAGCTAGGTGCCATCAATATAAAATACTCTTAATAAATCCAATAGGAAACTTAGGAGAAACTTCTTTACCCAAAGGATGGTGAAGCATGTGAAACCTGTTACCACATTGAGTAAAAGCAAAATACTGCGGATGCTGGAAATCTGAAACAAAAACAGAAAATGCTGGAAAAACTCAGCAGGTATGACAGCACCTGTGGAGAGAGTAGATCAAAGTTAACATTTCGAGTCCGTATGGCCCTTCTTCAGAGCTCTGAAGAATGGTCATACAGACTCGAAACGTTAACCACATTGAGTAGCTGAGGTCACTAGCATAGATGCATTTAAGGGAAGTTAGCTAAGCACAAGATGAAGAAAGGATTAGAAGAATTTGCTGATAGGATTAGGTGGAGAGGTGAGAGGGAACTCACGTGGAGCATAAACACCAGTCAGGCCAGATGGCCTGCGTCTATGCTGGAGGTTCAAGAAAACAACATGGTTTCATGAGGAGTGATTTTGTCTGACCAACTTCATTGACTTTCTGGAGCCGAGGGTGGCACATCGAGTGGACAATGATAAAATCTCAAGCCATGGTGTATCCAACCTTCCAGAAAGCACGTGACTAAACTGCTTATGAAAGGCTCCTGCAAAAGCTCAAAGCTGTGAAAACTCAAGGTAAAACTAGTTTTGTTTCAATTTTCTCCTTCAAAGGCAAATTAGGGGTCGTCCTTTTAGGACAGAGATGAGGAGGAATTTTTTTCTCTGAGGATTGTGCAACTTTGGAACCCTCTGCCTCAGAAGACGGTAGAGGTGGGGTCACTGAATATTTTTAAGGCGGAGGTAGATAGTTTCTTGTTAGGCAAGGTAATTAAAGGTTATTGGGGATAGATGGGAGTTGGACTATTCTTAACTACTGACTGGGTGAACAATGTTAGAAGAGCTACAATCCTCTGAACATATGTTGCACAATTGGCTTCAAAGGAAAATTTAAAAAAATACACCTCAGATTTTGGTTTCATTGTTTAAAAGGCAATGCATCCAAACAATCCTATGATTGTCTCTTAATTCAAAAATTGAATAGACAAAGATACCTTATATCCAAAAAAAATTACAATTAATAAAACACTCTTTATGGTAGTCACAATGTTGAAGCCCAAAGGAATAACTCTTATTACATATCATGATACATGAGAAAGAAAAACATGTCTACAAAAGGAAAGAGGAAAATAATATAGGAACATTAATGTGCCTCCTGGATTATATGAAAATGATGGACATGGAATTATGACTGACAACTAATTTATTCTCCCCATCCCAGAAACAGTTTTAATATCATCTCATTGAAATAGTTGAGGTGGTCCTTGTTTTTTTGAATAGCTCCATACAAGCATGTCCTCCTTCAAGTTTGTAACAATTTAGTGCTAACTGTGAATACAGGGCTGTAACAAACAAGAAAGCATTTAAATGTTGCATAAAACATGACGCTCCACAATTTCTGCCAGAGCAGGCAAAACGATTAAGAAAGTGAAATACACAAGAATATTTAGATGGCTTTTTGACGAAAAGAAGTGGAATTGAGGTTTTTACTTTAAAGAATAAATGTCCCCCGATTACTTTCTTACTAAATAACTTAGTAATAAACTTTGACTTCTGAATGCAATAAACAATCTGTCCACTGGGGTGCAGTATTATTTCAGAATAAAAATAAGTAATAACATTTTGACTAAAACACTATGACAAGAATGCTATCTAAATTCATGTTTACTGAATGACCATCCACTCTTCAAAGGCTGAACCAAGCAAAGTAATTTCACAGCGCAAATTCCTCGCGTTAACAATGTGATTTAGTGCTCAATAGCATTTTCTCTTTAGTGTTAAAGAAATACTTGAGTTAAAATTCAAAACTGGCTCACACATTTAAAAATGAAAGGCAATGTTTTTCTTGACTACAACGTTATTCAAAGCATTGAAATGCAGCAGCTACAATCATGATATTCGTTTTTTAAAAATATTTCCTTTTCTGTGATAATCCAGCAGGTTATCTGCTCTTCTCAATCTCCAGCTTGAAGATTTTTCTTCTCATGTCTGGCTCTCTGCCACAGGTCCCTATAATCTGAGATCTCCCTATATGTGCACTCACCTACACATTTTGGCTGGCACACCCTGCTTATGGATCCCTATTTTCCCAACTTTTTCATCCGCTTCCTGGCCCTGCAGTACTCTCTCTCCTCCTCTTGTACTACTCTGATGGTGCCCATGGCCATTCCCAGAGATACTATGCACTGCCTTTCACACTGGAGCAACATCAATTCCTCATGACTATCCGGCCAAGCTGACTCCTTATGGCACTGATGGGGGGTGTTGGGGTGTTGGGGTGAGGGAGGGAGAGAGAGAGGCGGATGGGGGAAATGGGGGGTGGTGGGGCTGAGGCAGGGGAGGGGCTGACTAATGTCTCAAACCTCCTTGTGTCCTTTTTATTTCTTCCAAAGCCCCTTACGCTGGCTCAATGGATCAGCAACCAGTGGACTTTTGAAACATTCTCCTTGATGACAGTTACGCTGTGAACAATGCCCTTCCTATCCATAATTATACCACTGATATCCCTGACTCAAGAGAAATCTTACTTACACGAACATACGAAATAGAAGTAAGCCATTCGGCCCCTCTAGCCTGCTCCACTGTTCAATAAGATCATGGCTGATCTGTTTGTGTTTTGAATTCCAACTCCCATCTATCCCCAATAACCTTTAATTCCCTTGCCTAACAAGAAACTATCTACCTCCACCTTAAAAATATTCAGTGACCCCCACCTCTACCGTCTTCTGAGGCAGAGGGTTCCAAAGTTGCAAAATCCTCAGAAAAAAGTTCCTCCTCATCTCTGTCCTAAAAGGGCGACTCCTAATTTTAAAACAGTGCCCCCTAGCTCTGGACTCACTCACAAAAGGAAACAACCTTTCCACGTCAACCTTGTCAAGGCTGTTCAGGATCTTATATACTTCAATCAAGTCATCCCTCACTCTTCTAAACCCCAGTGGAAACAAACCCAGTCTGTCCAACCTTTCCTCATAAGACAATCTGCTCATTCCAGGTATCAATCTAGTAAACTGCCTCTGAACCGTCTTCAATGCATTTACATCCTTTCTTAAGTAAGGAGACCAAAACTGCAGACAGTATTCGAGCTGAGGTCTCACCAATGCCCTGTATAAATGAAGCATAACGTCCTTACTTATATGTTCAATTCCTCTCGTAATAAAGGTTAGCATTCCATCAGCCTTCTTAATTACTTGCTGTACCTGCATACTAATTTTTTGTGACTCAAACTAGAACACCTGGATCAAAAACAAAAATACCTGGAAAAACTCAGCAGGTCTGACAGCATCTGCGGAGAGGGATACAGTTGACGTTTCGAGTCCGTATGACCCTTCATTAGAACCTTTTAGAACACCTGGATCCCTCTGTGCCTCGGAATTCTGCAATCGTTCTCTGGTTAAGTAATACTCTGCTTTTTTAATCTTCCTGCCAAAGCGAACAACTTCACATTTCCCACAATTAACTTCATCTGCCATATTTTTGTGCACTCACTCAATCTATCTATATATGTCTGCAACCTCTTTATGTCCTCTTCACAACATAATTTGCTATCTATCTTTGTGTCATCTGCAAATTTAGCTACCATGCCTTTGGTCCCCTCATCTAAGTCATTCACATAAATTGTAAAAAGTTGAGGCCCCAGCACAGACCCCGGTGGGGCTCCACTTGTCACATCCTGCCAATCAGAAAAAGGCCAGCCAGCCAATCTTCTATCCACGCTAACATGTTACCCCCTGCACCATGGGCTTTTATATTCCGCAATAATCTTTGATGTGGCGCCTTATCAAATGACTTCCGGAAATCCAAGTACAGCACGTTTACAGGCTCCCCTTTATCCACAGCACATGTTACTTCTTCAAAGAACTCCAATAAATTGGTTAAACACGATTTCCCTTTCACAAAACCATGCTGACTATTCCCAATTACCTTGAGTTTTTCTAAGTGCCCAGCTATAGCCTCTTTAATGATTGCTTCGAGCACCTTCCCCATGCTAACTGGCCTAGAGTTTCCTGTTTTCTGCCTCTTGTATACAGTAGTTATATTTGCTAGTTTCCAGTCTGATGGAACTTATCCAGAATTAGCGAATTTTGGAAAATTAACACCAACACATTTACAACCTCATTAGCCACGTCGTTTAAGACCCTAGGGGGAAGTCCATCAGGACCCAGAGATTTGTCAGCCCGCAGCTCCATCAGTTTCTCAGTACTGCTTCCTTAGTGATTATAATTTCATCAAGTTCCCCTCTCCCTTCCACCTCCTGTTTGACATCTATTATTGGAATGTTTTTTATATCTTCTATAGTGAAGAGAGAATTAAAATATTTGTTAATTTCATCCACCATTTCCTTATTATCGACTATTAACTCCCATTCTCACTCTCTAGAGGACCAGCACTCTACTCTCTTCCTTTTTAAATACCTGTAGAAACTCTTGCTATCCGTTGTTACATTTCTAGCTAGCTTCCTCTCATACTCTAATTTCTTTCTCCTGATGAACCTTTTAGTCATTCTCTGCCGTTCCTTCTTTCTGACCAATCATCTGGCCTGCCTCTCATCTTTGCGCAGTTATATGCTTTTTTCTGAAGTGTGCTGCTTTCTTTAACTTCTTTAGTTGTCCACGGATGGTGAGTCCTCCCCTTAGAATTTTTATTTATAGTAGGAATATACTTATTCTGAGTGTTTTGAAATATCCCGTTAAATGTCTCTCTCTACTGATCTATCCTCTAGCCTAATACCCTAGTTCACTTTAGCTAGCTCAGCTTTCATACCTACATAGCTGTCCTTAACTAAGTTTAAAATACTAGTCTTAGACCCATTCTTCTCCCTTTCAAATTGTATATAAAATTCAATCATATTGTGGTCGCTGCTACCTAGGGGTGTCTTTACTCTGTCATTAATTAATCCTGTCACATTACACAATACCAAGTCTAATATAACCTGCTCTCTGGTTGGTTCCAGAACACGCTGCTCTAAGAAATTAACTTGAAAGCATTCTATGAACTCCTCATTCAGGTTACCACTGCCAATTTGATTTTTCCAGTTTACATGTAGATTAAAATCACCCATGATTATTACTGTCCAGAGATTATTACCTTTGAGGTTCTGCTTCTTAATTTGGTACCTAGCTCCTCATACTGACTATGCAGAACCTCTTTCCTTGTCCTGCCTATGTCATTGGTACCTAGATGGACCATGAAAACTGAATCCTCCCCCTGCAAGTTCCTCTCCAGCCCTGAGCAGATATCCCAAGCCCTGGTACTGGGCAGGCATTACAGCTTTATGGACTCTTGCTCTCTGCTGCAGGGAACAGTGTCAATCCTCCTCACTATATTGTCCCCTACTACCACTACATTCCTGTTTGTTCCCCCACTTGAAAGGCTTCCTGAACCAGGGTGCCATGGCCAGCCTGCTCATCCATCTTGCAGACCTCGCTTTCGTCCACGCAGCCTAAGCAGCAACCACTTCCCCATCAGTGAAATCTCTCTGATATTAACTCTTATGAAGAGCTCAGCTCTTGTGATTGGATGACAGACAGCAACTATTGCAGGAAGACAACACGAGATACACAAGATGGTCATCCCAAACATGAGAGAAATTGTAAATGAAAGCAACTTTGGAAACAGTGAGATTTCAATTCATACCTTCTGAACAACACATGTTTACAATGATCTCTAAGGCAGTCTGTTGGGCAGCTAGCAGAGCAGTGGCATGCCTCAGCTCCTCACTCCGGACCTATATAAAAATAATAATTTAAAAATCAAAATGTTACAAACACTTATAGATTTTCTACTGAAAACCAAATGAAACTGCACACTTTGCAACTATATAACATTAAGTTGGTTGAGGACAATTTCATCAACGTTCTGTGCAGCACATGTTTTTACGCAAGCATCAATAACAAATTTAGGTCTGCAGTTTCAAAATGAAAGTCGTCAGGTGGAAATTGTCTGCACTAGAGAAGTAACTTAAAGTCATTCTGGTCTATAATTTCTCAGCCTGTAAATAATGCATTGCACCTGAGCAAATCTCAAGACAAATGAGTTTGGTCTTTTGCTTGCAATAGTCTGTGCCAAATTCACTCCCCAGTGCATTGGTAATTGCAACTATGCATACACTGTCATAAAGGTGTCAAGAGGAATTCGATACAGACATTGTAGAAGACTCGATGAGCACCGTAGATTTATGTAAATATCTTATATTGTTTAAAATTGATTTAAAAACATCCATGCCTGGTTTACGTAGAAAAGTTAATGGCTTTGAATAGCTTGTGAAGATATAGCACAAACGAGTGGTTTTGTTAATGCCCTAACTGGGCAGATGTTGGAATCATCAGAAGTCAGCTGTTCTTCTTGACTGACTTCTGATAACTCGAGCATCTGTCCAGCTATGCAATATAATCACTATCAATTTCCTATCTGCTACAATACTTACTGTTTACAACTTAATACAAAAAAATAGTATATTAAGAATGGTTACTCCAGACGAACTACAACACGTGGCAACTAGAGGAGAAAATATAATTTGTGAGGTGAGTTAATGTCAGTCCAGGTTCTCAGCTTGCCATTGAGGGGTGAAGGGGGAGAAGACAAGAAGGGGGTTATAACAACAGAGTTATCATTCTGCTTTCTGCTTGTCTGAAAGAATCAATATCCATGTTGAAATTTACCTTCTCTTCCACCAAAGACAGTGCTGAAGGAGATAACCAAAGGATACAATTATACTATAACACACTTCTAGTTAAAACTAACTAGAATGACAATTATCTAATTCTACTTTAATTATTTCAGTATACATAGGAGGAATTGGCCAACTGACCTGAAAAGGATTCATATTTATGCAGCATGGTAAAGGATAAATCCTATTTGAATTTACGAGACTCATTGTTTCCAGACCATGTTCTACTTGATCAGATATTCCACTATGTCTGCAGCACAAATTCTAATTAACCTCCATAAAATATGTTCCATGATTTCAATATTTCGACAATTAGTAAAAATATAATAACTTATAAACACCAAAAGGTTAAAATTTTGGAAAACATTTAGGATGCAAAAAAAATGAGCCACAGTAACCTAAAACCAATAAAGAGGTGGAAATTTTTTTTTTAAGCAAGAGCAGATTGTGCTATACCCTTTGTGCCCTCCTTTTCCCAAAAGAAAATACAAGAAAAAATGAAGAAACCCAATAGGACTTCTGGGAATATAATCACCCTTAAATAAAAGCAAATATATTTTTCAGGCTTGTTTAGATTTTGTCCATGAGATGAGCTGAAGCTATGTAGGTTACCTCTCATGTTATTAAACAAAAAGGATGAGAGAAAAGGGGGCTGATGAACATCAGAGGGGCAGGGGCATAGCTGAGCTTGATTCTTAAGTAAAGTGTGGCTCAAATCATTTTAGAACGAACTTCACTATATGCTTACTGGTAGAAGGTCTGAAATGTCATCATTTTTCACATTATCTGCTTTTCCTTTGTGTGGAGCCTTCTGCATCCCATCCTCCGGGTTGGAAGTAACATCCTCGCCTGCGTCAATCATTTCCTCCTCCATTTCAGTCTCTGTCTCAACCTTGGGCATTGCACAGGCAGCCTCCCTGAGTCTCAGAATGATCTGGTTGGCATTCTTCTCCAAAGTTTCTGAAAGAATTCTTATAACGGCATTTATTGTGTCTGCCTGACTGCTGGTAGGTACAACACTCTTCACATTCCATACGGTACCTAAAGGCAAGTGTAATTTACAATCAAGAATATTTGTACATGATAAACCAAGGCACTCCAGTGGCTGCAGATTAGAAGCTTCTCAAACCACTAGATACCATTGTCCCTCACCACTCACAATTGGTGCAGCATAACACTACACTGCCTATAGCAATGTCCTATTGCACCTTGTTTACTTTCTTTATTAACAATTTACCATTTGTGGACCAGATTAACATCACCGCACTGAAACAAATCTTTGCAGAGAATGAAGTGCACAAATTTCTCAACCACTTAGCCACACTCAGCGATGAAGAAAAATAGAATTTTCCAGAAACTGTAATACCAAATGCATTTCCACAAGATTTCCTGAAATGAAACAAAATATGTCTCTAGGAAATTTATAATTTCTGCACATATTTTAAATATTATATTAATCCACTACTGAATTGTTGCTCATCATTATTTGTCTCTGCTTGGCTGAAATAAGGAAATGATTTTGCTAGGTTTTATTGAAAGTGATCCTTTGCTGAAAACGTTTTAGAATAAAAGATAAAACTCGGATCCAAATCAACTCCTGAGAAAAGATGCCACGTTGAAGCAGTCATATATTGTCTCACCTTCTCATACTCCACAGCCATTTACAGATAGACCACTTCTCAACTATTGTACAAACTTATTTTGACCTTCAATATTTAAAAATGTATTTACACCTAGGCTTATTGCAGTAAATCTATATCCAAATATCACATCATATACATAAAATGTATAATCAGATAAGCAAAATGAATGTTTTCTCATCTTGGATAGATGGCCCTGAGAGGATTTCAGTTTTCTTTTCCTTTACACATTATACCTGCTATAAGTGTCCTCAGCAGCAAATGCTCTGTTGTATCTTCCGGAGACAGAAGCACCATTTCCAACACTTGGAGGGCTGAGGGGATTAAAGATGGCAAAAGCTCGGCATTGTCTTCAGTGATCGTCTGTAAACAGTAAGCTGTGGATGGAAGCATCAAATCACCTCAGTCACATTCAGTGTCATGCACAAAAAGTTAACATATAAACAGAGAATAAAGTGCTGTGACTATGAGAGTCATCCTAATTTATGCATCATTACAGCTAGCTTATGTGAGTTGGAAGTGTGGTTTGTTACTGTCAGGTTCTGCATCTCGATGCACACACGCTGTTCCTTTAACACCAATCTTGACAGGTCATTGTATAAAATCAGAACTGCACCCAAAAGCTCAGCAAATGTATCCACATAGCCACACACACCAGTCAGGATCCAGGTTCAATCCCAGTCTGTGCTGGTATCAGGTAGGTAGCAATAGGAATGCTGCAATTAGCCTTAATGCTCTGGGATTAAGGAAGGGAATTGAGCTGAAGCTGCCTGCCATTCGGTGACTCCCTTGCTGCAAACACACTTGTGTGCAATGTGGCTGAGGACAGAATTGGGCTCATTGTGAAGTGAATATTTTACCAACTGCATCATTTGATCTAAATGAGGAAGTTATGCATAACCTACTTAAAAATGAGGTCAAAACTGGGAAAGGGAGCCTATTGTGTGCTAAGTCATTGGCAGCAGCTGTGGCAGATGTTGCTTACATTATACTTCATCAGAGATTTCCATCCACCTGAAGCCAGTGAGCCAGGCTGCCTCTAGGCAGGAATCTACTGTGCTTGTAGCTAGACCAGCAGAGGTGTGCAGAGCAGTGCTACACAGCCTGCTAAAAATCACAGTGTCTAGCTGTCCAAGCAGCTCATGCTGTGCAAACTAAGCAGGACTAGAAAGAATTCAGTTCAGTAGCCACTCCCATCCCCGCCAAGGGGGCCTTTGAAGAGGCAAACAGGGAGTGCACCCCTTCCAGCAATCTTCATGGGGAAATCACAGACAGTCAATGTTGTCGAATACCAGTTCCACACTGCACCTTGTCCATGCTAAGGTAGACATTTTGTGTCCAACCTACTCATAGAAGGGATATAAAGGGCCACAAAACTAGCACCACAAGTTAATACAATTAATTAGTACAATACACTTCCCACAGAGTGTGATTGCTTCAGTAAGGCAGCAGTCAAGTGGCGACAACTGTTGGCTAAGATCACATAAAGCACCAAGGAACTGGCACCAGATAGGGCAAACCATAGAAGGTGTTTATTTTGGGGGGGGGGGGGGAGCAAACCATAGGAGGTGTTTATTTGGGGGGGGAAGGGGTGGTGCTGCTGCTCAGGCAAAACTACCCAGGCAACACCTGCAGCCTTTGCCACAAGCAGTATCTGAGGCTACAGCAAAAGCAAGATGTGCTGGAGCAGTACATCTTTCAGGCTGAAATACTAGAGCCATACCAGAAAGCTTGGTGGGATATTTGACCAAGAAAAACACAAGCACGATTCTCATTAGTTATAAATTAACCAAATGACAAGGACTTCTCAGGAGGGGTTTTGAGTCAAGTGAACAAAATCTATTATATTTCAAATTAGGATTAGACGCTATATGTTATTGTCCATTGATTGAATTTTGATGTTCATTTTAATTTGTTTACTGCTTGTTGGGCAGAATCTGGCAATTTGGAACGCTATATATTATCTGAACCTGGACAATTTCATAACCATGTAAGCTGTAGCTGGTGAATTCATTTTCTTCTCTGTTGCCATTAATTATATTCAAAAGGACATACAGGATCAAGACCAGACAGACAGATAGCCTGAAGGTGCATCATCCTATTGATCTGCAAGTGAGAAAAAGTAAAATCTGGATCCCAGGAAGGTGACAAAGTTGGGAGCAGCTGATACACTGAAAGCAAAAGTCCACTGATACAAATAATCTATGTTTTAAACCCTAGTGATGACTTTGTCGAAATTTATGAGAAAATATCTTTTCAATGTCCTTCAAAAGGGAAAAGGAGACATATCTAACCCCCAGCCTGCAATGGGTCTTCACTGATTTTCTACTTTGATTGAGCTGCAGCTGGTAGAAAGTGTTCCATTAACATGTACGTTCATGAAGAATATGCATAGTGGACACTTGAGCTGAATCAATGTTGTTACTTCTGAAATCTACTGGTTTAAAGTTAGTCACTTCTTTCGATAATGAAGCTACCCATTTAAAGGATTATAACTCTGGTTCAAGTAATGTAAATCACAAGAATGCAGCTTTAACTGTTTGTAAATGTCCTTTGTACCTACAGACTGAATTATATCATTGATCTCACTTCCAAATTCTCCTTTTACATTATATAGAGTCATTTTAAATATCTACATAGGTGCTTCCATTTTTAATCTTTTTAACAGGCATAACTTGTAAAAATAATGTCAAACCAAAGTGTTATTGATAACAGCAATAGTGGGCCTGAAGGTTAATGGTACAACAACCAGTACTGGATATTTTTAAGTTTCTTTCAGAGGTTTATGCAACACATAACCAATTAACAAACTTGCAATTAAGATAGGAAGGTGGAACTTATTCTACCATGGGCCGCTGAAATTATTGTAATAAAAACACTGCAATGTATTTTAGATAGCTGCACTTGGGAATTCAGATTCAGGTCGACCTAGAAACGCAATCCAAACAACTGGTGGTTCATTAATCGTCATAACAACACATGAAAGCTATTAAATACACAACTGAGTTGAAACTGTATATAATTTATTATTAGCTAAGCACTAATCCACAGATCAACCGCTTCCCCCCACCCACCATGCAATTTAAAACAAAACAGGAGCATCACTACGAAAATAAAGCATTCTCTACTTACTTTGGCAAACACAGTTGTAGATTCTTTCCACAACTCCAGCCCCCACCCCGAGAGTGTGCCTGCTTTTCTGTTTAAACACACAACCAGAAGCAATGCTCCTTCCACGCATTTATTTAAGATACAGCAAAAACCCAGCAGAGACCAAGCAAATAAACAGTCGCCAATTAGTGTCAAAATAGACAGATTTCACAGACACCAATGAAAACAGCAGATATGCTCTAAGTGGGTTACCTAGGCTAACATCACATCATCATGTCCACAATATCCAACATATCTTGCTGTGATGCCACAAACATGTAATTGAGTCCTGATAACATCAAACTGATATAGGATTGTCTTAATTTAAATAATCACCTGAACACAATTTATCAGGACTTATGCCATCATTCAAATTTTCTGTGCTTATTTTTTCTACTTTTTTTTACTGCTCTCCTAAGGTTTTCAAGTATAAACAACTTTCATAAATTTATTATGTTTCACACCACTAGATGGCACCAAAGTTGATCAGGTTGAATTTCAATTTCTTAGCACTTCGTAAAACATTCCTAAATAAAACCAACTGTATCCAAGCAGAAACAGTTAATAAGATCTATAATGGAATTTTAAATTCCACATTAAGCGCTGAATGGTTTGTTTCACAGTTAGTTAAGTTTATAGAATCATAGACAAAAACAAAAATACCTGGAAAAACTCAGCAGATCTGACAGCATCTGCAGAGAGGAGCACAGTTAACGTTTCAAGTCCGTATGACTCTTCAACAGAACTAAGTAAAAATAGAAGAGAGGTGAAATATAAGCTGGTTAAAGGAGGGCGGTGGGACAGGTAGAGCTGGATAGAGGGCCAGTGATAGGTGGAGATAGCCAAAAGATGTCATAGACAAAAGGACAAAGAGGTGTTGAAGGTGGTGATATTATCTAAGGAATGTGCTAATTAAGGGTAGAAAGCAGGACAAGCAAGGTACAGATAGCTCGCGGAGGCTGAGCGTCAACTCGCAGACACTTCCTCCTACCTCTCCCTGGACCATGACCCCACCACTGAACATCAAGCCATTGTTTCCAGGACTGTCACTAACCTCATCTCCTCTGGAGATCTTCCTCCCACAGCTTCCAACCTGATAGTCGCCCAACCTCGGACGGCCCGCTTCTACCTCCTACCCAAAATCCACAAACAGAACTGCCCCGGCAGACCGATCGTGTCAGCCTGTTCCTGCCCCACGGAACTCATTTCTCGTTATCTTGACTCCCTTCTCTCTCTCCTTGTCCAGTCCCTTCCCACCTACATCTGTGATTCCTCTGACACCTTACGTCACATCAACAATTTCCAGTTCCCTGGCCCCAACCGCTTCCTCTTCACCATGGATGTCCAATCCCTCTACACCTCCATCCCCCACCAGGATGGTCTGAGGGCCCTTAGCTTCTTCAGGCCCGAACAATCCCCATCCACCACTACTCTCCTCCGTCTGGCTGAACTTGTTCTCACACTGAACAATTTCTCCTTTAACTCCTCTCACTTCCTCCAAATAAAAGGTGTGGCTATGGGTACCCGCATGGGTCCCAGCTATGCCTGTCTCTTTATGGGGTATGTGGAACATTCCTTGTTCCAGTCCTACTCCGGCCCCCTCCCACAACTCTTTCTCCGGTACATCGATGATTACTTCGGTGCTGCTTCGTGCTCTCGTCGGGACCTGGAAAAATTTACTAATTTTGCTTCCAATCTCCACCCCTCCATCATTTTCACATGGTCCATCTCTGACACTTCCCTTCCCTTCCTTGACCTCTCAGTCTCAATTTCTGATGATAGACTGCCCACCAATATCCATTACAAGCCTACCGACTCCCACAGCTACCTCGACTACAGCTCCTCACACCCCGCTTCCTGTAAGGACTCCATCCCATTCTCTCAGTTCCTTCACCTCTGTCGCATCTGTTCTGATGATGCTACCTTCAAAACAGTTCCTCTGACATGTCCTCCTTCTTCCTTAACCGAAGTATTCCACCCACGGTCGTTGACAGGGCCCTCAACCGTGTCCGGCCCATATCCCTCGCATCCGCCCTCACGCCTTCTCCTCCCTCCCAGAAACATGATAGGGTCCCCCTTGTAGTCACTTATCACCCCACCAGCCTCCGCATTCAAAGGATCATCCTCCGCCATTTCCGCCAACTCCAGCATGATGCCACCACCAAACACATCTTCCCTTCACCCCCCCTGGCGGCATTCCGTAGGGATCGTTCCCTCCGGGACACCCTGGCCCACTCCTCCATCACCCCCTACTCCTCAACCCCCACCTATGGCACCTCCCCATGCCCACGCAGAAGATGCAACACCTGCCCCTTCACTTCCTCTCTCCTCACCGTCCAAGGGCCCAAACACTCCTTTCAAGTGAAGCAGCATTTCACTTGCATTTCCCCTAACTTAGTCTACTGCATTCGTTGCTCCCAATGCGGTCTCCTCTACATTGGAGAGACCAAACGCAAACTGGGCGACCGCTTTGCAGAACACCTGCGGTCTGTCCGCAAGAAAGACCCAAACCTCCCTGTCGCTTGCCATTTTAACACTCCACCCTGTTCTCTTGCCCACATGTCTGTCCTTGGCTTGCTGCATTGTTCCAGTGAAGCCCAACGCAAACTGGAGGAACAGCACCTCATCTTCCGACTAGGCACTTTACAGCCTTCCGGGCTGAATATTGAATTCAACAACTTTAGATCTTAAACTCCCTCCCCCATCCCCACCCCCATTTCCGCTTCTTCCCCCTCCCTTTTGTTTTTCCAATAATTTATATAGATTTTTCTTTTCCCACCTATTTCCATTATTTTTAAATCTATAACTGTAATACCCTGTCAGTCTCTCCACCCCACCCCCACTAGAGCTGTACCTTGAGTGTCCTGCCATCCATTCTTAATTAGCACATTCTCTTAGATATCACCACCTTTAACGCCCCTCTGTTCCTTTGTCTGTAACATCTTTTGATTATCTGCTCCTATCACTGTTTGCTTGTCCCTACAACCACCCCCCCCCGGCAACTTCTCCCCCCCCCTTAAACCAGCTTATATTTCACACCTCTCCTAACTTCACTCAGTTCTGCTGAAGGGTCATGAGGACTCGAAATGTCAACTCTTTTCTTCTCCGCCGATGCTGCCAGACCTGCTGAGTTTTTCCAGGTAATTCTGTTTTTGTTTTGGATTTCCAGCATCCGCAGTAGTTTTTTGTTTTTATACAGATGGCCCTAGTGGGGTTGGGGTGAGGTGAAGGGAAGGGATCGAAATAGGCTAAAAGGTAGAGATAAAACAATGGATGGAAATACATTTAAAAATAATGGAAATAGGTGGGAAAAGAAAAATCTATATAAATTATTGGGAATAAAAAGGGGCGGATCGGAAAGGGGGTGGGGATGGAGGAGAGAGTTCATGATCTAAAATTGTTGAACTCAATATTCAGTCCGGAAGGCTGTAAAGTGCCTAGTCGGAAGATAAGGTGCTGTTCCTCCAGTTTGCGTTGAGCTTCACTGGAACATTGCAGCAAGCCAAGGATGGACATGTGGGCATGAGAGCAGGGTGGAGTGTTGAAATGGCAAGTGACAGGGAGGTCTGGGTAATGCTTGCGGACAGACCAAAGGTGTTCCGCAAAGCGGACACCAAATCTGCGTTTGGTCTCTCCATTGTAGAGGAAACCACATTGGGAGCAACGAATGCAATGGACTAAATTGAGGGAAGTGCAAGTGAAATGCTGCTTCACTTGAAAGGAGTGTTTGGGCCCTTGGACGGTGAGGAGAGGGGAAGTAAAGGGGCAGGTGTTGCACCTTCTGCGGTTGCATGGGAAGGTGCTGTGGGAGGGGGTTGAGGTGTAGGGGGTGATGGAGGAGTGGACCAGGGTGTCCCGGAGGGAACGATCCCTACGGAATGCCGCCGGGGGGGTGAAGGGAAGATGTGTTTGGTGGTGGCATCATGCTGGAGTTGGGGGAAATGGCGGAGGATGATCCTTTGAATGCGGAGGCTGGTGGGGAGATAAGTGAGGTCAAGGGGGACCCTATCATTGTTCTGGGAGGGAGAGGAAGGTGTGAGGGCGGATGCGCAGGAGATGGGCCAGACATGGTTGATGGCCCTGTCAACCACCGTGGGTGGAAAACCTCGGTTAAGGAAGACATGTCAGAAGAACTGTTTTTGAAAGTGGCATCATCAGAACAGATGCGACGGAGACGAAGGAACTGAGAGAATGGGATGGAGTCCTTACAGGAAGCGGGGTGTGAGGAGCTGTAGTCGAGGTAGCTGTGGGAGTCGGTAGGCTTGTAATGAATATTGGTGGACAGTCTATCACCAGAAATTGAGACTGAGAGGTCAAGGAAGGGAAGGGAAGTGTCAGAGATGGACCATGTGAAAATGATGGAGGGGAGGAAATTGGAAGCAAAATTAATAAATTTTTCCAGGTCCAGACGAGAGCATGAAGCAGCACCGAAGCAATCATCGATGTACCGGAGAAAGTGGGAGGGGGCCGGAGTAGGACTGGAACAAGGAATGTTCCACATACCCCATAAAGAGACAGGCATAACTGGGGCCCATGTGGGTACCCATAGCCACACCTTTTATTTGGAGGAAGTGAGAGTTTAAGGAGAAATTGTTCAGTGTGAGCTTTTAGCTTATATTTCACCTCTTTTCTATTTTTCCTTAGTTCTGTTGAAGAGTCATAAGGACTCGAAACGTTAACTGTGTTCCTTTCCACAGATGCTGTCAGACCTGCTGAGTTTTTCCAGGTATTTTTATTTTGGATATCCAGCATCCGCAGTTTTTTGCTTTTATTATAGAATCTTAGAATGGTTACATTTGACCCATCATGTCCATGCCAGCTCTCTGCAAGAGCAGTTTATTTAGTCCCACTCCTCCACCTTTTACCTGTGGCCCAGCACATTTTTCCTCTTCAGATAATGATTCAATTCTCTTTTGCAAACCACAACTGAATCTGCCTTCACCACAATGTCAAGCAATGCATTCCAAAGTCTAACCACTCATTGCGTAAAAAACATTTTCCTCATGTCGCCATTCCTTCTTTTGCCAATCCCTTAAAACCATGCCCTCTGGTTCCCAATTCTTCAACCAAGAGGAACATGTATCTACTCTGTCCAGACCCCTCATGATTTTGAACACCTCTATCAAATCTCCTCTCAACTCTCTCATCTCGATGGGGAACAGCCCCAAATTTTCCAATCGATCTACATAACTGAAGTTCCTCATCCCTGGAACTATTCTCATGAATCTTTTCTGCACCCTCTCTAATGCCTTCACATCCTTCCTAAAATGTATCCAGAACAAATTGCGCCCTGTACACAGAAGTCTAGATCATTAATATGTATATGTGCTGAAATTGAAACAAATACACATCATATTTTACCTTGTGACGGGAGTGCAAAGGGCTGAGATAGAGAGTTATATTGTAGTACCATATACACTTAAAGATGCATGGCTACAGAGAGACAACAAGGGTAGGGGGGTTGGTTTTAGGATTGCTGTAGATAAGAGCTGTGGACACCAAGTGATTCCTTCTAGACTGTAAACTGTTATAATCATAACCACCACAAAAAGAGGAAGAACAGCAAACCATCTAAAATTATATCAGAACTACGGTACCTTTCCAATTGGCTACCAGACATTTCATGAGGGAAAAAAGCCTTATCTGAGACACTGTCTGATTCCACAGGCAATTAATATTCTACCTGATAAATCAAGGCCCAAGAAAGAAAAATTGAAAATTTAATCCTGTGATTAAAATTTTTCAGAACTTTTCTATCCATCATTACTCTAGATCTTTCATGGCTCTCATATTTATATATCGGGTTCCAAAGTTCACCCACTCGTCCTCGCCATGGAACCTGGGCAATGAGTAAGAAAGGTTTGATAAAAAGAGTGAAGTGCAGTGGGAATCCTTATGTCTTGGGTCCCATCGGTTACTGTGAAGGCCTGTTAGGAACTCTAGAAATGCTCAGTGGATGTGGTTTTGAGAAACAAATCCTCAGTAGCAGAACAGGCAGAGGAAAATGTGCCATCTGGAATATCTCAACGGCTGTTCTGGCAGACGAAGGCTGCAGCAGAACGAGACCTCCAATTATCTTGGTTTCCTTGCCAATAGAACATAGGAACAGGAGTAGGCCATTCGGCTCTTCAAGTCTGCTCCACCATTCAGTTAGAACGTGGCTGATCATCTATTTCAGTGCCACTTTCCCACACTATCTCCATATCCCTTGATGTCATTAGTCTGCAGAAATCTATCAATTTCTGCCTTGAACATGCTCAATGATTGAGCTTCCGTAGCCGTCTGGGGTAGCGAATTCCAAATATTCACCACGCTCTGAGTGAAGAAATTGCTCCTCATCTCAGTCTTAAATGGCCTACCTCTTATCCTGAGATTATGTCCCCTGGTTTTAGACTCACCAGCCAGGGGAAACATCTTCTCTACATCCAGCCTGTCACGCCCTGTAAGAATTTTGTAAGTTTCACTGAGTTCACCTCTCATTCCTCAAAACTGTAAGGAATACAGACCCGGTCTCCTCAATCTCTCCTCATATGACAATCCTGCCATCCCAGGGTTTAATCTGGCAAAACTCTGTTGCACTCCCTCCATGGCAAGTATATCCTTCTTTAGATAAGGAGACCAAAACTGTACACAATACTCCAGTAAGTATCCAATACTTGGTGAGGTCTCACCAAGGCTCTATACAACTGCAGCTAGACATCTTTACTCCTATACTCAAATCTCCTTGCGATAAAGGCCAACATACCATTTGCCTTCCTCATTACTTGCTGCACCTACGTGCTAGCTTTTAATGACTCATAAACAAGGACACCCAGGTCCCTCTGGACGCCTTCACTTCCCAACCTCTCATCATTTAAGAAATATTTTGCCTTTCTGTTTTTTCTGCCAAAGTAAATAACTTCAGACTTATTCACATTGTATTCCATCTGCCATGTTCTTGCCCATTCACTTAGCCTGTCCAAATCTTCATGAAGCCTCCTTGCATCCTCCTCACAACTTACATTACCCACCCAGCAAATTTGGAAATATTACAAATGGTCCCCACATCCAAATCATTTATATAGATTGTGAACAGCTGTGGACCTAGCTCTGATCCTTGCGGTACCCCACTAGCAACAGCCTGCCATCCTGAGAATGATCCGTTTATTCCTATGCTCGGTATTCTGTCCGCTAACTAATTCTCAATCCATACTAGTATATTTCCTCCAATCCGTGCACACTAATTTTATTTACTAACCTCCTGTGTGCGGCCTTCTGAAAATCACTACGTCAACTGGTCCTCCTTTATCTATGCTACAAGTAACATCCTCAAGAAACTCCAACATTGGATCAAGTTTTGTTCTGTAAAGACACATGTGGAAGCTGGTGTGCAATGGTTTCTCCAAACTAAAAGATGTCAACATAGTCGTCTTTCTTTCGCGCATATCTTCCAAGCCCTTTGGCAACCAGCAAATGGCGACAAGAACAGGATTGTGTTGTCTGGAAGTTCTAGTAATACACAACCAGACATTCCACATGACAAGAAATGCCCTATGTGCCATAAAGTCTGCAGATCCTGAATCAACCTCAACTCATGGAAGACAATCAGCCTCGTTTGCAATTGATAGCCAATAATAATAATGATATTTATACATCGACTCCCTATTGCTTTCAGAATTATTTCACTAGCATTGTTATCTAAATAAAACATTTAGACAAACACTGGAAATATGATCAGAAACCCTTGACTTTTTTAAATTACTCTTAAACTACTGGGCTTATTCTTATGCCTCTACAGGATCTCTCTTCGGCCCTTGAAAAGTGATAGAATCACATCAGACCCTATTCTCGTTTCAAACTGTTAAAGCAAATTTATCAAATTGTCAAAATGCAATAGAATAGACATCGCAAAGCAACATAAATTACAAATTTTTGAACTTTATTAATGATAAGTTTTAAGACATTTTTTAAACAGCAAGCTGTGTCATTCACTGAATATGATAGCACCTGATGCTTGTAAGCTGGGTCTCTGATCTTATTTCCAAATGATAGAAAATTGTACAACAAATAAAGAAATAATTCTATAGTTTTAAAGTTAAAAACAAATGTTTTCTAGCTTTGAAATATGAAAGCAATATAAAGCATGAATTCTAAAGAGATAACTTTTGATAGGAAAAACAATATTGGGAGAACATTCTTTCTATAATTTGTCTATTAATGCAACCATACATATAATTAACTATTCCACTGCAGTCCTTAATCAATAAACAAAAAGGTAATAAAAACAGAAAATGCTGGAAAAACTCAGCAGCATCTGTGGAGAAAGAAACAGAGCTAACGTTTTGAGTCCATATGACTTCTTCAGAACTAACGAGAAGCATTTTCTGTTTTTATTTCAGATTTTCAGCATTATCCGCAGTATTTAGCTTTTAACAAAAAGGTAATGCTCGATTTCTTTACTGGAATAATTTTCAAAATTACAAATTAGATCACGTTCAAGCATTTTAAAAACAACGTTAATTTAATAGCAGAATCTTCACATCTTGTAATTTACTCTGAATAGTTACAGCACCTACCTTTGTTCATGTACAATAAAAATTTGAAAATAAGCATGCAATACAGATTTACCCAGTCATCATCTGTCTACAGTGGGCAAGATAAACAATTTATTCATTTTCTAGGAACCAATCATAAAAAACACTTGCTGTCACTGGACAGATTTCTTATGAACTTCTTTCCAAATTCTTTGATTGGAAATATACACCCCTCCCTCAGTTTCTCACCCCACCCACATCATAGCCTCTGACTGAGAGCACTATCACAGCAAACCTAGCGTGTATAGAAAAAGTCTTACATCTAGCATGCATCTGTGATACTTTGTTAGAGATACATAATAACTTTAGAGAGAGGAAGCAAATCCAATTAGACTGCTTGAAATTTGAAAAATATAATGACCTTAAGTGCACAAGAAGAATTTACAAGTGACTAAAATTATCTGGATTTACACAGCAAGTATTTGAACAGTGGCCTTAAAAGCACAGGACAGGTTAGCAGTTACTGCAAATATTCTCCAGGGTCAGACTACCCAGGAGCAAAGTCATGGAACATCTGCTGGTAACTTGATATTTTTGACCTGAATTTTACATCTTCAGTTCAAAAAGGATCCAATTTTCCAAAATGCCTAGCTCAAAATCTTAGAAGTGCAAGTCATTGAAGAGCAGGTTTGAAGGTATGCGAAGAACTAAAGTGGTTTGGGTAACATCTTGAACATTGCAGGAGCAACCCATTTTAAAAAGAAACTGCCCCAGTTTTAAAAGAGGCCACTTAACTTCCTCTGAAATTTGCTCACAAAAGTAGCTAGCAGCCATCAATAGACAGAAGCCCCTGTAATCAATCGTGCAAGCTTCAGCAGTAAATATTTAAAAATAATCTATCCATTAATTAAACTACTTGCAAGCAATTCCAATAGTGAAAATATTTGAAATACAAATCATGTTGCTGATCTACCTGCAGGTCTGTTTGATAACATGGGTTCCAAATTGTTGGTTCCAAATTTAAGGTTCCAAATTTCCAGAATTCTTGCTAATCAATGTTCCTTCTTCAGTTTCTAGGTGCTCCCATTGATTACAAAGACAGAGCTCAACTCCCACTCTCTAGGATTGTGGGGATGGTTGCATGCTCAATGCAATGGTTGGTGCCAGATTTCTTTTTCCAATACTACAGTGCAGTTCCCATCAAGCCAAAGAGCAGCATGGACTCTGTGCTCACAAATTCATATCCTGCCCACCTAAGCCCTACCTGATACTAAGATTAGGCTAGAGGAGTGAAGAGACAAAATATAATATAAAATAAAATATCATATAAAATATAAAAAGGCTGATTTTGGAAAATCATTAAAGGCGTGATTTAACTGTTGTGTCAATGCTTCATTTTTAATCATGTTTGAGCTTAACATCATGTAAATTTAAGAACTGTAACTTGTAGCAATTATTAAAAATGCAATCTTATGGATTAGATTGGAATACTGGAAGAAAGTCTAAAGCACAACACTTCTCTGACCCCCTCAAATATTGAGTGTACATTTAGAGAGTGCTCTTAACAAGACTAAATCTATAAGTCTAGTTTGAGTGCACATGTACAGTATGTCTAGGACAGAGTAAACTGTGAAAAAGGAATACATGCATTTATATTGCGCCTTTCATGATCTTATGATATCCCAAAGCATTTTACAGCCAATTAAGTACTTTTGTAATCACAGTAATGTTGGATACACTGCAGCTAAATGGCTCACAGCAAGGATCCACGATCAGCACTGTGTTTATGATCAAATAATTGGTTTTGATGATGTTGGTTGAGGGATAAATGATGGCCCTGGTCTTCTTTGAATATTGCCATGAAATCTTTTATGTCCAAGAGAGGGGAGATGGGACATCAGCCAAAAAATGGCACTTCTGACAACGCAGCACTGTCTCAGTCCTACACTGAAATGTTGGCCTGGATTATGGCTCAAGCCTCTGGAGCAGAACTTGAACCCACGATCTTCCAATTCAGAGGTCAGAATACAACCATTGAGCCACAGTTGACACTAATAATTAATAAGTGCAACCAGTCAAGGTGCTTTAGAACTTAATTGGTTAGTGTATAGTATGAATCAATACACCCATAATACATTTTTCAACAAAGATCTTTGTCTATTTGAACACAATCTCTCTTCTAGGTTCTACTGCTGCTAAAATAACTGAAGCAATAGGCAACTATATTGTCACTTATTAAACCAACCACCTCATTTTTCAAAATGGACAATGCAGAAGATGTATTACTGCTGTCATCAGGCACTGACTATTCAGATGAGGCCATTTGGCACACTGTAATCAGGCAATCAAACAGATACCTAGGAAAATACGTGAGTAATATTCCCCAGTGTAGTTTCAGTAAGGAGTTTTCCTCTTACAAATCATCCTAGAATTCATTCATCAAGCATTCAAATGCAAATTTGATTCAAGTACAGAAAAAAATAACAAACCCTATCTGCACATTTTGTGTAGGCAGTCCTGCCATTAGGGAAATTAAAATCTCTCTCCTTTGGATGTATTAAGTGTCAGTTTGACTCCATTGGGAGCATTTTTGCCTGAGTCGAAAGGTTGTGGGTTAACACTTGCACGCAGTACTGAGGGAGTGCTGCCCTGACACAAAGTTCTTTGAAGCAGAAATAAGACTGAAGCCACGTCTACCCATTCCAGTGGTTCGGGTGGTCAGCATTATTTGCATAACAGTGAGCTCACCCAAATGAGTGAGCCAACAGTCTTCCCTCGACCATCAAAAACGGATTAACTAGCCATTCATCTCACTGCTGTGTTGGGGATCTTTTGCCACCTTCATTTGTCTACATAATAAGTGTTTTTCAAAGTTGAATGCAGAATGCTTCGAGATGTTTCTACGAGACATTATATAAATGCTAGTCTTTCCTGTCACTTAGTACAATTAAATATAACTACACTAATGTGGCAAGTTACTAATGTCAACACTGTTCCAAAGAAGCTATGGAGTGTTGCACTAAGGCCTAATATGACTACATGCAGAACACCGAAACATATGTTGTGACTTCACAACGATTATTCTATCAACAGCCTTGACTTATAGCTTCCTGGTCTCAATTAAACAAAACAAGCATGTGCAGGTAGTTAAGAGCATGAATAGAACTGTCATTAGAATAGAATAGAATTGAATAGCATGAAGAACAAAAGAGATGGTTACATGAGCTTACACAATAAGATAACATACAGACCGTGGTCTTTAATTTTAGACAATGTAAAGCACAGTGTAAATGCTGACACACACAACTGCCCTCCTATGCAGTTCTTGTCATTGTATTGCAGGAGCAAATCCTAAGACTTGAAAGGATGCAGCAAAAAGCTACCCATCTGATACATGGTAACAGATACGGAGCTACAAGCAGAGACTGCAAAAGCTGAGTTTGTTCATGATAAAGAATGAGAATGGATCTTACTGACGTAGTCAAGATCCTTAAGAGTATTGACAAGTTGATGGTTGACAGAAAGTGGGGAAGGATGAAGTTCAGAAAGAAGAAAGAATGAATAGATTAGTTACAATAGCATTGTCGTGTTTAGAATGGACTCCCCAGGCAAAAAAATAAGGTTGATAACGTAAGCTTCAAGAAGAAGTTGGTGAGAAAATCAATGGAGGGACTTAAGTAGTGAAAGTATATTCTAATTTTGAAGACTAAGGCTTGCAAGATGGACTGAACTTATCTTTTCCAGTCCTAGACACTCCTATGTTTTTAAACTTATGTCCCACTCAGATTTGAGTCAATGATGGTGCCAACCAATGATTAAACTGTCATTGTCTATGCTTCTAAAGCAGTCACCTGGATCCACCATTGAAACATTTGGAAAAAAAAAGGCAGAAAACAATTAAACCAGGGTTCAACATTAAAACACTTCAAATTTTACAAGACATTGCTGATGGAACTCACCCCAAGAATTCTTTTTGTTTAAACTATGGTATGAACGAGTCATATTTTACAATTTTACCATAAATCCAACACAAGCACCACACTATGAATAATTTTAATTGCGATTACTCACCTGCAGAAATGGCTAGTTCGATATTAATACTAAACCGTCTCAAGCACTGAATGCAGACGTCCAATAAACCTTCTTTGTTAAAGACAGACACTGCCGTGCTGCTGCTCTCACTAAGCAAATGAGAAAGAAGCTAATCAACCCTTCTCTTCAACAATTACTGTGCACACTTTTAGTTTAGTTTACAGTGCTGCGACATTCATGTCTGTATACAAACTACTCACCTTTTCAATCTAAGCTTACAGAAGTAGACACCTAATCATCAGGCATATTTCTCTGGGAAACAGTGCACAAGCACTAACAAAATATCAGTGCAGTCAGTGGAAATTATATTAATTTGCAAAAATGAAAGTCACTTTGACAGCAACTATCCTAGCAGAAGCAGCAATTTCTAGCTGATGCGAGCAGGACAATTACATTAGTTAGTAACCTGAAAAGAATTAACAATTTTTGTGACAGCTGTGTGAGAACTGCATTCATTGATGTCTAAATTTAGGTATTACTCTATTCCAATAGGTTGTTTTGAGCAGAACCAATGACAGAATCCAAAATTCCTGAGGTAGACGTTCCAAGTCTTCACTGATCAAGGTGCCTAGTCTGTGAGTGGGAAGCTGAAAACTACAGGTGTGCTCCCCACAACCTTCTACCTGTTGAAATCAATGAACAGAAATAATAACAAGGGCTCAGTAATTCTATCTGCAGTATTTTGCCAAGAACTATTGAAGAATTTATTAGAGGAGCTGCAGGAGGTGAAATGAGGACTTATGCTTGATTTCTTACCAAATGCCATCATGGACATTTTCCATAACATAAACTGTTCATCTTAAAAGCCATTAAAAGCCTGATTCTGCAGTGCATATAAGAGTTATCAAGAAAATATTGCAGATTCATGAAAACCTACAGTTAGTTACTCAAAGTTTTTGTGCTTGAAGAAAAATGAACTTACCATAAATTCCAGAGTAGGTTGATGGCCTCATTGGCTATGTCTTCCACATAGGTTTTATCTGCACCTTTCTGTTTTTGTGGAATGACCACATTTGCATCTAATTCTGTACAACACTGTAATCAAGGAACAACAGAAATTGAGATTGAAGTTAGCAATGTTTTTCTCAGCATGTACTTAAAGAACATCAATTTAAAAAGTAGCATGCCATGCAATTCAAACATCTGAGCCATAGAGTGCTATAATCTAACAATTCCCCATAAGGAGAGTTCCCATTCTCAACTGTGCCAATGTTTGTGATACCAGTTTCTTTTACCCCAACTGCTTCCCCTCCTCTCTGAACAGTTGGCAATTTGACAGAATTGGTAGAGGTTAAAGAGCAAAGTTCCACACATCCTCAGATACAACACACCGCATGCGGTAACTCAGTGTAATGCATCCAAGTTTGCTGACAATACAAAATTAGGTGGACGAGTAAACTGAGGGTGCAAAGAGGCTGCAAAATGATTTAGATAGATTAAATGAGTGAGCATAAATGTAGCAGAATGAATATAGTATGAAGAAATGTGAAGTTATCCACTTTGGTAGGAAAATTTGAAAATTGAGAGGGACTGGCATGTCCTTCGATACATAAACCACAAAGTTAACATGTAGGTACAGCAAACAATTAGGGAAGTAAATAGTATGTTAGCCTTTATTACAAACAATTTGGAGGATAAGAATTACGCAGTTTTACTGCAATTGTATTTGTATAGGTCCTTGGTGAGAGCGCACCAGGAGTGATGTGTATAGTTTTGTTCTCCTTACCCAAGGAAGGATGTGACTGCCTTATAGGGAGAGCAACAAAGGTTTACTGAAGTGATTCCTGGGATGAGGGGATTGACCTCTGAGGGGAGATTGAGTAGACGAGGCCTTTATACTCTAGAGTTTAGAAGAATGAGAACTGACCTCACTGAAACATATAAAAAGGGACTTGACAGGGTAGACAACAGGAGGATATTTTGTGGCTGGGGAGTCAAAAACTAAGGGTCACAGTCTCAGAATAAAGAGTCAGCCACTTAGGACTAAGATGTTGAGAAATTTCTTCACTCAAAGGGTTGTGAATATTTGGAATTCTCGACTCCGGAGAGCTGGTCAAGTAAGGGACTAATAAATTTTTGGATACTAAGGAAATCAAGGGATATGGGGGTTGTGCGGAAAAGTGTAGTTGAGATAGATGATTAGCCATGATTTATTAAATGGCAGAGCAGCTCAAGGGATCGAATGACCTACTATTGCTCCTATTTATGTTTTTATGGATGAAAAGGCCAAAGGGAGGAAGTTACAGAAAAATGAAACAAGAGCAGATGGATTTGCATTTTACACAAAGAGCTTACCTGCTGCAGCAATGCAGTAAGGGGAGTCATAATGTCTTGCTTCACCATCTCATCACAAACATCATACCCACCACAAGCACTAAGGTTTCTGTTATAAACAAACAATTTGTATTGGACACTTGCATATTTACAAACCTCTCTTCCAAGCATATCATAGAATGGTTACAGCACAGGGGAAGGCCAGTCATGCGACAAGTCAAGTGGATTTTACGGGACGCCGTACTCTAACCTCCACCCTCCCCAACACCTCACCGACCGAAAAGTCGGTCGTGAGCTCGACCACCTAAAAGCCGGCTGCTTCACCGTCATTTTAACCTGGGAGGAGTGTTCATTGGCTCAGGATGAGACTCCTGCCCCCATCTAGGGAGGAAGGCACCCTGCTTAAAGAGCTGCTGGCCGACCTGACTGGTCAGCAGCTCTGTTGTCCCAGCACTTGGCTATCACTTGAACCTGACGCTGCTGGGACTACAGGCAATCCCAAAGAAACAGAGCAAAATACTGTGGATGCTGGAAATCTAAAATAAAAACAGAAAATGCTGGGAAAATCTCAGCAGGTCTGGCAGCATCTGTGGAGAGAGAAACAGAGTTAACATTTGGAGTCTGTACGACTCTTCTTCAGAGGTCCGAAGAGTCATAAGGTCCCAAAGCCGAGGAAGAGGTTATGGAGGACAGACCGACAGGGAAGTCCAGGATAGCAGCTGGTGAGGGAGATTTGGGGGTGGGATGGGGTACCGAATTCAAGACAGCGGGTGGGGGAAAGTTAAAGGGGGGGGAATTATGGCCTTGTTTACAGAGGGAGATGGTGTGCCCCCAATAGTCACAGGGCTCCCCCCAAAGGAGGTGCACCCCTCCTTCTTGTCCAACAACAGCCTTCACAGTGAAAGCTGTCGGGCTATGCACTTGCCTGGGCCTTCCCCTGCTGTGGGTAAAATAGCAGCAGATGCAGAATGAGACACTTAGGTGGCCTTTAATTGGCCACTTAAGGGCCTCAATAGGCTCAAGGGCAGGTGGGTTGCCTGATGCCTCCCTTGACCACCAGAAAATGGAAGCCAGGTCAGGGGTAGGCAGGAAAGCGATGGGAAGGCCAGACACCCAAGTCTAAGTCATTAACACATAAAAAAAACTGATATTCAATAAAATAAAAATATTTCTACCCTCAAGAAAGTCTTCCACCAGATCCTAGTGTATTTGGCATAATCATTATTCCTAAAGATTTATATATACTATAAAAAGGCAACCATTATTAAAAAGTTGACAGTTACCAATAGTTTTATAGGAAAATGGTTATTTATAACTTTATTATTTTGAAATCTAGATATTCTAATCCTTGTTTGGATAAAACTCACATTCAAGTACATATCCTATTCAAACACCATTGATCTGATCTCCAGATCTGATTTGACATATGTAACAACATTTAAAACATTTAACGCAAACCTGAGTGCACCAGCAGCTGTCTCCCTGACACCAACACTTGAGTCAAGCAGCATCGGTCCCAAACACCGAACAGCATCTTTCTGCAGGAATGAAGGGATCACCTTTTTCTCCTGGACAAGTTTTGAAATATTGGCACATGCAAATTCTCGGACATCAGGAGACACACTCTGTAACTATCAGAGAACAGGATTTTAGTTAATCACAGGGAGCAATCATGTACTATGCTCACACATGCTTGTAAAGTCGATTTTCATTTGCTACAACCCGTGGAAATGCTGCGACATTTTGGTCTAGTTTCTTTCTGATCCAATACTCTAAGAGTGTGCAGGATTAGATGGGAACCTTCCTTTACATTGATGCAAGCCCTTTGTGGTACAGAGTATTCCACATTCCTTTACTTCTAGTAGCAATTACAAATCAAAATGAGCATACTGCTATCAACAAGTTCATATAATTAAGGTTTAATGCTGTTTAAAGTTTTAGACAAAGAGTAGAGCGCCTTTCACATTGTATCGGTCGGTACACTTTTAGTTTCTGAAGTAACTTCAACATAATGTGCATCAAAAGACAAAGTTAAAAATTTCCCTGTAATTATTTTTCACAAGTGACGAATTCTCAATTTTCAATATGATTGGTGGAAATGTCAGGACAACAACTAAGACCTGGACATAGATAAGGATTACGTTAACATCGCCAATTCTATTGGATAGATTACCATCCAGGCTTCTTCAATTTGCTGATGCACATCGTTTTTGTCCTCTTGTTTTCTTTATGGTTTACAACAGCTCCACCATTGGTGGCTGTGCCTTCAGTTGCCTAAGCGCCAAGTTCTGGAATGTCCTTCCTATACCTCTCTGCTTCTCAAACTCGCATTCCTCCTTTAAGACACTCCTTTAAACCCAGCTCTTTGACCAAGATTTTATCATTCAACCTTATATCCCCTTATGTGGCTTGGTGTCATACCTTGTTTGGTATTACCCCTGTGCATCGCTTTGGGATGTTTTCTTATGTTACAGGTGCTATATAAATGTAAGTTATTGTTGTCATTTAGACACAGTCTGGTAAGCTCTTTAGAGTCGAAGTGGCTAAAGGATGAAATAATTAGTGAAGTAATCTCAGAACCATGTCAATCTTCCGTAACAGATGCTTAAGTCAGACAGGTCCCAGTGCTTCAGTGGGTCAGTTGGCTCACTACTCCAAACTTGGGGGGCGGGGGGGGGCGTAGATCTCTTACCAGGAGATCTTCACTCAGCTCCAGGTAACCATCAAAGCCAATGCCTTATTGGGTAGGATGGCACTGGCTGGGCAAACATACCAATGCTCTGCAGTTTTAGCAGGCTAAAATCCAGGAGTGCCCTCTACACAATCAAGGGTTCCTAAAACATGCCTATGCCAATCTGCACCTATGCCCTTTAAACTTGGGTAAATGAGTGTGTCCATTACCAGTTTGAGCCTGCCATTGATACCTTGGTAGGCTCAGTGGCATCAGCCGCTCCTGTAACTGGATATTGCAAATTTTTTCACTTGCTCTCACATGTGCTTCTATCTTAATGTATGCAAACTGCTTATACTTAAGACAAGGCCAGAACAAAAAATGAAGCTGTCTCACTATACAGACAGTAAATGATCAGAAAATAATTTTGGTACTGAAGACTAAATTAAATAACTTCCCTCAGCTCAGAAAAATCTGGACTAGGAGTAACAAAAATGAGTTCTACTTAGCAGGTATTAGACAGCTAGAAATGTTTTGAGAAAGAATTACGGCAGACGAGAACAATTTTGAGCATTATTTCAGCATCATTTACACACCATGATGGTTTGTCTCAGCAGCATGAACACATACAAATGGAAAATTTTGTCTGTGGCCCATAGACCTCCATTGTAGGGTTACAGAGCAATTGGTGATTAAAATGTTCCTGAGGTACGCATTGAAGGATTTTCCCTAAAGATCGAAAACCATAATGAATTTGTTCACCAGTTTCAATAATGGATAATCACATCACACACAGCCATTTTGTTGGGAACTCGCTGGTGTCAGGTGCTTTTTAGGGGAGTCTGGCATTGGCCCTCCTCTCTGGTGAACACAGAAAGATAAACAGAAACAGAGATGCATAGCACCAATCAGGTCTTTAAACAGAAACTTTCTCTGATTCATAATATTACGATGCAGGAGGGTAATTAGGAATTAAGAAAGTGCTGGAAAAACTCAACAGGTCTGGGAGCACCTGTGGAGACAGAAACCAAGTTAATGTTTTGAGTCAGATATGTCCCTTCTTCAGAGCCAAAGTTAGGAATTATCTTGTTTAAGTTTAGACAGACAACTAATATGGCAAAGCATAACGTTCTTTATTTTGTATTATTATGCAAAGAAAAATTGTATTAATTTAACACAAATAAGTCCAATAATAACAGTTGCTCTGTAATAGAGGTCCTCATCTCCCTCTGACGTTCCTCAGACCCTTTGAGTATCGCCAATCCTTCTTCAAAATTTCATAGCTATTTCCTTGTAGAAACTCCCCTCACTGTACTCTCTGGCTAGCAGCAATTTGTCTTTGATGATTTCAATTTAAACTGGTCCAGCCCCCTCTCCTCCAATTTGTCTGCATCCTCTTCACACAAACTTAAGACTATAGATGAACTCTTACAACCACTTATGCCACCCTGCAGGACCCTGCCACCTCTCATTTTTCTACTATTGACAAAGTCTTCAAGTTGTCAATTATTGTTCAGTTGGTAGCACTCTTGCTTGAATTACAAGGTTGTGGGTTCAAGTCCCACTCCAGAAACTTGAGTGCAAAAACCTAGTCTGACACTCCAGTGCAGAATAGTGAGCACCGTCAAGATGTCATCTTTCAGATGAGATGTTATACTGAGAATGTCTGTTCTCTCTGGTGGAGTTATCCCTGCTGACCTGGCTAATGTTTATCCCTCAATCACCATCACCTAAAAAACAGATATTCCAGTCATTAGCACATTCCAGTTTCTGGGAGCATACTGTGTTCTAATTGGCTGGCACATTTCCTACATTATAACAGTGACTAGGCTTCAAAAGTACTCCATGGACAGTAAGGTGCTTTGCAACATCCTGAGCTTGGGAGAGGCAACATATAAATACAAGTTTTTTCCCCCCAAATTACTTATTTTTTGCTTCAACATCTGCATCTCCCTACCCACTTCCAAAGCTTTGCTCTGAAAAAGCTATCCAGCATCCTTTTGTCTAGCCCTCTACATACCAGCTTCTGTTAATCTCCCTAACAGCTCCCTCACAGTTCCACCTTGTGCAATTCTATCCTTGTATTCCTAAATTTGAGGACTGCAGGCTTATAAGCACACCTAGTGCACAACTGGCCTAGTGATTCACTATCAGGTCTGGCTAGATGATCTTAAGTGACACTGGCCGAGGTCGTCTGGTCTCCGGACCGTCAGAGACCAGCCGTACCCTGCAAGATGCGCTACAGGACCCCTTGGAAGTCCCAACACACTAACTCCATGTGAATTGCCCAGGAAGTTTGAACTTGCAATGGACAATTCCCCTGGTCCCTGTGACCTTCCGAGAATGTTTCCTACTCTGAGTTAGAGTGAGAGACTTTGGATCGTTCCAACTTACTTACCTGAATACTCACCCAGGAAATGTTAGGCAGAAAAATCCTAGTCTAACTCCTGGGTAACTATACAACTGACTCCCCCTCGACTGCCTTCCTACCACCCCCCCAACCATCACCACCACCCTTCACAAATTGACCGGACTAACCTCCACCTCTCAACTCCCCTGACACCCTGTTCACCACCCTCCCCGCCCATCCCCGGCCGGCTCCCTGAATCCCCACTCAACCCAACCTCACCACCCTACCCGCATACCTCACCCATCCTACCACACATTCGCTAACACACTGAAAAACTGTTTAAATGTCCCAAAGCTTTTCAGTGTGTTAGTGAACACTTACCAGGATATCACAGCTGCTGCCGTTAGAAAAGGGATGGGGTTCTGCATGGATTCCCTTTGCTGATGTCTCTAGAGTTTCCTACACTGACTGAGTTCTGTAGGATCCTCCATCGGAAAATTGGCTAGAAAAATCAGAGGACAGTAAGCGGGTACTTTTTTGTCTGATGAGGGTCAGAAACAGTTGTGCTGACTCTGATCGGAAGATTTGAGCCAATGTACCTTCTGCTCAAAGGCCAAATAATCCTAGCACTCCCGCAATACCCTGCAAAGCAAGAATAACAAAAGATTCCTGTTCCTGGCAACAACAAAAAAAAATCACCTACCCCATCTCCTTTCTGCTGCTAATATGCATCTTAATTTCAATTGCAAGTGTGTGAAGCTCATGGGTGTTTTTTCAACTTGAAGTTTAAGGATATCCAGTTGGCTGCTTCAGCTTCCCCTTCCCAATCTGCCCTAATACTCCTGATCCAATCCCATATCATCGTAACTTCCAGTCTGTGGACCCACCATCCTTATCTCCCCCACCTGTGACTCAGCTCTGCACACTGTTCCCTTCACTCCTAAATGCCAACATCGTCACCACATTTCTGATAATGGCATCTCCTCCTGTCCCCACGTGGTCAACTTGGGTGTGCCCAAGATTTCATCCTTAACACTCTTTCCGCATCTAAGTGGTGCAATTCTGGCCTGGTTGTTAGTGATACCATCTATAAACAGGGGTGAGCTTCAATGTAAATGGCATCCAGTTCTCTCCGCTACCACCCTGGACTGTTCTACCAATTGCTTGATCAGCATCAAGTAGCAGAAAAGAAAGTGTTTTCTCCAATTCAGCACGAGTAAAACAAACATCAAATTCCTATTAATATCCCAGGAAAAGGGGCACACTCGTTATTGATTCATTCTTCATGTCTTGCCAGTTCAGTTAGGCATAACTGATGATGCTCAGTTTTAGTGGTCAGTTTGAAACAGTGCATACCTTTAAGGCAGTTTACCCCATCATCACAACAGTCCATAGCCACTGAATGGTGCATACTATATCCAGGCTTGAGAACCCTAATGCTATCCTTGTCAGGTTACCAAGTTCTACTCTACGTAATCAGTAACTCATCCAAACTCTGCCACCATATCCTACACTATCCTCCTTTAATTCTCTTTGGCTCCCTGTCCCCAACCCACCAAATTTTTACCAAGTTATTACACAACCTTACTCAGACCTCATGATGGCTTGCTCTGTCTGAATGCCTGTAACCCCACCACCCCCCATCTCCCTTCACAAAACTTTTGGATTATGCCTTCAGGAGACTGACTACATCTATATAACTCCTCTTCCATCAGCACTGGGTGTCTTATTCACCCTGTGAAACTTCTTGTAAAAGGTATTCTATCTGGTGACGCCTGCTTCCCTCGGAGAGCATGAGGGAGACAGAATTCAATACACTGAACTTAAAAGAGGAATAGAGCCTAACGGGCGCCCAAACGAATGGAGAAATAGTTAGTCCCACATTTTAAGTCCCACGCGCGAGCAGCTGGTATAAGAACACAGCCCAGGAGAAACTGTTCCCAAATTTACTTTCTCAAGTAAATCCCGGGCCGGCGAGCAAACTTCTCCAGCCTCCTGCTCCTCCTCCTCCTCCTTCATGTTATTCAATGGCCCGATTGGGGAGAACTGCGGCCGTGCGAATTTGCTGGTTTTCTTCTTGCCCATGGCGCGGCCGGCCGGCCTGAGCTGGGAGCCGGGAGAGCACTAGACTGGGGCAGCCGGGCCGAGCCGCTCGCTACACCATGTGGGCACCGCAGTCCATGTTCTGTGCCGGCAGCTCGCGGAGCCGCACGAACGTCACGACCGGGGGAGGAGACAGCGGGAGACGGGAGCGAGTGGCTTTGCGGAAAGAAGCTGCTTACCGGGCTGGTGTTAATCTTAATGCAAAAGCAACTTGGCCGGGAGAGCGGAAGCTCCGCTCTCACTCGGTGGGGGGGGGGGGGGGGGGACACAAAACTGATCACTGGCATTGTTTGTACAACCAGGAGTGGGAACTGCGTTTCACGCAAATGGTTAACACGATCCGGATGTGATGTTACAGGGAGGATATTCCCAACGTGAACTGGTCCCATTAAACACTCTGCACTGTGGAAAGGAAGCTAGCGTGTATTCAAATTGGATACCCTATCACCTTACCGCGTGAATGCACAACCTCACAGAATCACAGTGGTTACAGCACAGAAGGAGGCCATTGGGCCCTTCGCGTCTGTGCTGGCTCTCTGAAGGAGCAATTCACCGAGTGCCACCACTCCCCCGACTTCTTTCCATCGCCCTGCACGTTTTTAGGACCTCTAGGTTATTATCCCAAGGCTAAAGAGGACTAAAGCCGCAAAGTTAATTTTGAGAATCATAAATAAAAGCTGGGATTTTTCCAAATTCAAACCCTTGTAGCCATTTGAGCAGTGGTGCACCAAGAAACTGGTTTTCTGATCCACTCTGAATCTTCACCGGTTGAAAGGTATTTTGTGACACCCTGCTCCATGATATCCAAGAGACACAGACTTGAACAGATATGGCATACAACTGGCTTAACCACATAAACCACTACCAGGCCCTGCTCTTGGCTGGCAAGGCTGTTCACTATTTCAGGATTATCGTGAATGCAGAAAAAATCCCTGACTTTTCTTCATTGCAAACTGCCCTCTCCCGTCTCCTCCACTCTCACCTCCAACCACCAAGCGCATGGAGCTTATAGACAGATCATCCAATCAGCAGATTTCCAGGGTTTGCAGTATTTTTCTTCTGTATATCAGCTGTTGTTGTTCTCAATCTGTGTACAGCTTTTGTCATGGTTATCCATACCATTTTCTTCTAACACCTCTCTACCGTCATCCAGTTGGGAGGACCTGCACTCACCTAGATTCATTATCTATCCAATCGCAACCAGAGAATCACCCGCAATGGCTTCTCTTCCCATTTCTGCACCATTACCTCTGGTGTCCCCCTGGGATCTATCTGTGGCTCCCTCCCATTCCTTATCTACATGCTGCTCCTCGGCGACATCTCCTGAAAGCACAGCACTAGTTTCCACTTGTACACCGATGATAACTAGCTCTATCTCACCTCTCTCCACCCATGCTCTAAGTTGTCAGATTTCTTGTCCAACATCCAGTACTGGAAGAGCAGAAATTTGCTTCAATTAAATTTTGGGAAGACTGAAGTCATTGTGTTCAGTCCCTGCAACAAACTATTCACTAGCCATTGACTTCATCCCTCTATCTGACAATTGCCTGAGGCCGAACTGGACTGTTCACAACCTTGGTGTCATATTTGACAAAGATGAGGTTCATACTATATGTCTGTGTCTTCATTAAGATGGCCTATATTTTCACCTCTGTAACACTGCCAGACTCCGCTCATGTTGCCGAGACCCTTATCCATATCTCTGTTACCTCTAGACTTTACTATTCCAAAGCACTCCTGGCCAGTCTCCCACATTCTAGCCTGCAAACCTTAGTCATCCAAAGCTCTACTGCCCTTGTCCTTACTGATCAAATCCCAATCACCCATCACCACTGTGCTTAATGATCTACATTGGCTCCCAGTAAATTCTAAATTTTGGTCTCCCTCGCCATTAGAGCTTCAACTGGATGCAGCAAGTGGTAATCTACTGATCATGCTCTGCAGCACAGGACCAGTAACAACTTCCAATTTGCTATGACCTTAATTCTCAACACAGTGTGGATTGAAGCAATGCCTTTCTTTTCTAAATTTGTGCCATATGGTCTTTAAAATTATAGTGTTGATTATTTTATGTTAATGACAAACTAGGAAGGGTGGAGTGTGTTCCTGGAAGACCATAAGACATAGGAGCAGAAATTAGGCCAATCGGCCCATCGAGTCTGCTCCGCCATTCAATCATGGCTGATAGGTTTCTCAACCCCATTCTCCCGCCTTGTCCCCGTAACCTTTGATCCCCTTACCAATCAAGAACCTAACTATCTCGGTCTTAAATACACTCAATGACCTGGCCTCCAGAGCCTTCTGTGGCAATGAATTCCATAGATTCACCACTCTCTGGCTAAAGAAGTTTCTCCTCATCTCTGTTCTAAAAGGTCTTCCCTTTACTCTGAGGCTGTGCCCTCGGGTCCTAGTCTCTCCTACTAATGGAAACATCTTCCCCACGTCCACTCTATCCGGGCCTTTCAGTATTCTGTAAGTTTCAATCAGATCCTCCCTCATCCTTCTAAACTCCATCGAGTATAGACCCAGAGTCCTCAAACGTTCCTCAGATGTTAAGCCTTTCATTCCTGGGATCATTCTCGTGAACCTCCTCTGGACCCTCTCCAGGGCCAGCACATCCTTCCTGAGATACGGGGCCCAAAATTGCTCACAATATTCTAAATGGGGTCTGACCAGAGCCTTATAAAGCCTCAGCAGCACATCCCTTCTTTTATATTCTAGTCCTCTCGAAATAAATGCCAACATTGCATTTGCCTTTCTAACTACTGACTCAACCTGAAAGTTAACCTTAAGAGAATCCTGGACTAGGACTCCCAAGTCCCTTTGCACTCCAGATTTCTGAATTCTCTCCCCATTTAGAAAATAGTCCATGCCTCTATTCTTCGTACCAATGTGCATGACCTCACACTTCCCCACGTTGTATTCCATCTGCCACTTCTTTGCCCATTCTCCTAACCTGTCTAAATCCTTCTGCAGCCTCCCCACCTCCTCAATACTACCTGTCCCTCCACCTATCTTTGATTCATCTGCAAACTTAGCCAGGATGCCCTCAGTTCCTTCATCTAGATCATTAATGTATAAAGTGAAAAGTTGTGGTCCCAACACTGACCACTGCGGAACTCACTAGTCACCGGCCGCCATCCTGAGAAGGACCCCCTTATCCCCACTCTCTGCCTCCTACCAGATAGCCAATCTTCTATCCATGCTAATACCTTGCCTCTAACGCCATGGGCTCTTATCTTACTGAGCAGCCTCCTGTGCGGCACCTTGTCAAAGGCCTTCTGGAAGTCCAAGTAGATAACATCCATTGGCAAAAACAAAAAACTACTGCGGATGCTGGAAATCCAAAACAAAAACAGAATTACCTGGAAAAACTCAGCAGGTCTGGCAGCATCGGTGGAGAAGAAAAGAGTTGACGTTTCGAGTCCAATGACCCTTCAACAGAACAGTTCTGTTGAAGGGTCATTAGACTCGAAACGTCAATTCTTTTCTTCTCCACCGATGCTGCCAGACCTGCTGAGTTTTTCCAGGTAATTCTGTTTTTGTTAACATCCATTGGCTCTCCTTTGTCTAACCTACTTGTTACCTCCTCAAAGAATTCTAACAGATTTGTCAGGCATGACCTCCCCTTGATGAAACCATACTGACTTTGCCCGATTTTACCATGCACTTCCAAGTATTCTGAAATCTCATACTTAATAATGGACTCTAAAATCTTACCAATGACCGAGGTCAGGCTAATCAGCCTGTAATTTCCTGTCTTTTGCCTCACTCCCTTCTTAAACAGGGGGGTTACATTAGCAATTTTCCAGTCCTCCGGGACCCTCCCTGACTCCAGTGATTCCTGAAAGATCACCACTAACGCCTCCACTATCTCTTCAGCTATCTCCTTCAGAACTCTGGGGTGTAATCCATCTGGTCCAGGTGATTTATCCACCTTCAGACCTTTCAGTTTTCCTAGCACCTTCTCCTTGGTAATGGCCACCATACTCACCTCTGCCCCCCGACTCACTTGAACTTTGGGGATGTCACTCGTGTCTTCCACTGTGAAGACTGACGCAAAGTACCTATTCAGTTCCTCCGCCATTTCTTTGTTCCCCACTTCTACTTCTCCAGCGTCATTTTCCAGCGGCCCAATGTCCACTTTTGCCTCTCTCTTACCTTTTATATATCTAAAAAAACTCTTGCAATCTTCTTTAATATTACTGGCTAGTTTACCCTCATATTTAATCTTCTCCCTCCTTAGTTCTTTTTTAGTTGTCCTCTGTTGATCTTTGTAGGCTTCCCAATCCCCTGATTTCCCACTGCTCTTCGCCGCATTGTATGCTTTCTCTTTAGCTTTTGTGCTGTCCCTGACTTCTCTTGTCAGCCATGGTTGCCTCGTCCTCCCTTTAGTATGCTTCTTCTTCCTAGGGATGAATTTTTGCTGTGTCTCCCAAATTACTCCCAGAAACTCCTGCCATTGCTGTTCCACTGTCTTTCCTGCTAGGCTCATCTCCCAGTCAATTCTGGCCAGCTCTTCCTCATGCCTCTGTAGTTGCCTTTATTCAACTGTAATACCGTTACATCTGATTCCAGCTTTTTCCTCTCAAATTGCAGGGTAAATTCTATCATATTATGGTCACTTCTTCCTAAGGGTTCCTTCGCTTTAAGCTCCCTTATCAAATCTGCCTCATTACACATCACTAAATCTGGAATTGCCTCTTCCCTAGTGGGTTCCACCACAAGCTGCTCCAAAAAACCATCTCATAGACATTCCACAAATTCCTTTTCTTGGGATCCACTACCAACCTGATTTTCCCAGTCTACCTGCATATTGAAATCCCCCATGATCACTGTAACCTTGCCTTTCTTACACACCTTTTCTACCTCCTAGTGTATCTTGTGCCCCACATCCTGACTACTGTTCGGAGGCCTGTATATAACTCCCATTATGGTTTTTTTACCTTTGCGGTTCCTCAACTCTACCCACACAGATTCTACATCATCTGACCCTACATCATTTCTTGCTATCGATTTAATTTCATTTCTTACTAATAAAGCAACCCCACCCCCTCTGCCAACCAGCCTATTTTTTCGATAGGATGTATATCCTTGGATATTTAGCTCCCAGTCCTGATCCCCTTGCAGCCATGTCTCCGTAATGCCCACCACATCATACCTGCCAATTTCAATCTGCGCCACAAGCTCATTTACCTTATTCCGTACACTGCGTGCATTCAGATACAACACCTTCAGTCCTGTATTTCCCGTCCCCTTTCTCATTGTCATCCCTTTGTCTGATGTGCTTGAAGTTAGATTCCTAGCCCTTTCCAAACACTCTGTCCTATTTTGTGTTCTAGAGACTTTAATAGCCTCTCCTGGGTTCTCCTCTTTTCAGTTTTTTCATAATTTTCCATGAAGTTGAATCCACCCCCACACACACTAACCTGCTGCTTTGTTTCCCATTAGTCATGCTTCTTGGAGTTTTACCCTTCCCTCCACCCCCCCCACCCCCCCCACTTTCTAGTTTAAAGTCCTGTTGACCACACTATTTACCCTTTTCGCTAGAACATTGGTCCCGGATCGGTTCAGGTGGAGACCGTCCCAACGGTACAGATCCCTCCTGTTCCAATACTGATGCCAGTGCCCCAAGAAATGGAACCCGTCTTTCCCGCACCACTCCTTTAGCCACGTGTTTACTCCCCTTATTCTCGTGTCCCTATGCCAATTTGCACGTGGCTCGGGTAGTAATCCGGAGATTATAATCCTTGAGGACCTGTTCTTTAATTTAGTTCCTAGTTCCTGATAATCCCCAAACAGGTCCTCTTTCCTAGTCTTACCTATGTTATTTGTCCCGACGTGGACCACAACAACTGGATCCTCCCCTTCCCTCTCCAATATCCTTTCAAGCCGGTCAAAGATGTCCGTCACCCTGGCACCGGGCAGGCAACATACCATGCGGACTCTCGATTCTGCTTACAAAGGATGCTATCAATTCCCCTAATTTTAGAATCCCCTACAACTACCACTTGTCTTTTTGCTCCCCCCTCTTGAATGGCCCCCTGTGCCACGGTGCCGTGATCAGCTGGCTCATCCTCCCTGCAGACCTCTTCCTCATCCACACAGGGAGCAAGTACCTCGTACCTGTTGGACAAGGTAAAGAGCTGAGGCTCCTCTGTTCCTGAACACAGGATCCCTCTACTTGCCTCACTTGCAGTCACAACCTGCTGACCCTGACCACTGACTGGACTTGACGTACTTAATCTACCGGGTGAGAAAGAGGGAGATATGAGATTTCAGACAACATTTAAAGATGGGAGTGTTAACAGAAACGTTGGGGAAGATATCCCATCAGATGGGGCTGGGCAGCAAAAAACTCGGCTACTAATAGTGGATCGAAGGGAGGGATTTGCTTTGAAGTGCAGAGTCAGAGAACGAGATGTCACAGGAGGGAATGGAAGCTTAGAAAACGTTACTGAGGTATCAGTAGGGCAAGTCTGCAACAAGGTTTGAACAGAAGGTTGAGAATTTCAACTTAGTGCTTTAGAAACAAAGAGTCACTGTGGATCAATGAACACAGAGTGATGGCTCAACAGAAAAGAAACAGGCTGTGAAGCTTTGGGTGAGTTGGAGTTTAAGGAGAATGGAAGTCAGACAGCTGGCAAGAGCACTGGTGAAACTGAGTTAATAGGTGACAAATGCATCAATATGTATTTTGACAGCAGTGTGTTGGAGACAAACAATGGTGTGAAATGGAAGGAGATAGTCTTGGTGAAGAATGGATGATATATAATTTGAAGTTCAGCTTTTTAAAATATATTGAGGTTTCACACAGCCTGGATGAACAGCCAAGTGAGGAGGTACCAAGCTGCCAGAGCTTTTGGTAATGGCTTAAAACATTTCCTTTGGTCTTCCTGGTGTTCAATTGGATTGATTCTAGCTCATGCACAGCAGCATCAGACAACCTACTTGGCTTTAAATCATAACTCAAATATGCAAATCCCATTCTTGGTTATCCAGTGCATTGAACCGTGAGATTGATTCAACAACAATTGCATTATGATCACTTCTCCATCTTTTCCATATAAATTGTTTATTGCTATGTACACAGGCCTACAAAATTCAAGTGCCTGAAACACATTTACAAAGTCATGATGCTTTTAAAATTTAAAAGTTTAAATCATTCAAGTCATTAAAATACAAAGAGGCGAAAGTAGAACTGCAATAGGTCCTAGAATTGCAATGCAAGTGAACATAACTGTGAGATTGTAAAGTTCATTTCTACATGGTTATACAAGGCTGCATAATTGAGAAGTAAAATTAGAATCTTTATATGCAATAGTTTGCAATGCAAATGAAACAAGTTATCTCTTCCTATAAATAGATTTGTACACAACACAATTTGGCAGATTGAAGGGTTCAAGTTCTCACCCAAAGCACTGGTGATCCATTTCTAATTCATCTCCAGTCTAAATGGAATAAGGATACAAATGCCTCATAAATCGAATTGGTGAACAGTAAAAATAACTCAGCAGAACATTCTCATAACTTTATATATATATAAAAAAAAGCATCTGTATGGAGGAAAAGTAATGGATTAGAAGAATAAAGGCATGCAATAATGGTTTAGCAATCTTGTTGGATCAGTCCTGATACAGTTCAGCCCAATTCACAATGAGAATCGGTCACAGTTTTTAAATCCTTGATGTTGTACTTTTTGAGTCAGAGTCACAAAATAGTTACAAAAGCTTATCAATAATAAAATGAGTGGTCCAACCCAGAAGTTAAAATATAAGAACCCAAACTTTCTAATAAATTAAATTCACCTGGCAAGATTTAAATACAAGTTCAATATTGTATTTTATACCAAGTTATCCAAAATCCCGTTGGTTGCAACATTAGATTTCTCATAAAATGCACTTCTGTTGCTGAAGATTTTTCTGCTTTAGGGAGCTTTAGCTAGCTGAAAATAACGATGTTGACACCAAAAGGAACGTTGCATCAGTGCATTTGTGAAGTGTTGCATTTGAAGTTACTTCTACTTTTTCCAAAGAGCCACAGAACTGGCATGTAGATTCATCATTGGACATGGGGCCTGGGTTTTAATATTAGTTTTCCAGTCTAGAAAAGGTGAAACATATTTTTTTTAATTGAAGTTACAAAAAGTATTTTCCAAAGATTTATAAAAATAAAACAGAGTTACAGTTCAAAATACTTACAACTTTTAACATGCAACATGATATAAATCCATTTTAATTAGCTGTTCAGTTCATGAGTCAGGCTAACAGTAATATCCTATAAGTGAAAACTAAAAGGAGTGAAACCATAGATGCAGCACTCAAAATGAGGCACATCAGAGGCATACCCACTGACCTTCCCTCAAGCCCCATTTATTCTTGACAAATTTAAACAAAACTGTCAGGTTAATTGGTTCTCAACTTTTTTGGATGAAACCCAACAACTCTCAAAATCTTAAGCTCATCAAGCTAAGGAGTTGGGTAGTGGTAAATCCGCTAAAATCCTCTTCCCTTTTCTACTGTGTTCTGCTCTGTCTTTTCCTCCATCCACAACTACTACTGTTTCACTCATTCCCCACCATTTCTCTCATTCTCTTTAGTGTCAGTTCAGGGCTGGCCCCGACTCCAGAATGAGGTTCCATTTACATTTTAATTGCAGTAGAGGGTGAAATTGCTTTGCACTACAATTGGTTATAATATAAATTTACCCAAAAATTGACAGGCCAGCTATTGTTAAATGTTGGTTGGCACTTTCCTGGATGGTAGTTCCAAACAAACAATGGAACAAATCAATTTAAAAAGTACTACCACTAACATAGACAACAATAAATGTGTGAAGAATGAAATTCCTTTCCTTCTTGAAGTGTTGTTGAGAGCTAGGGACCACAGATGCAATCTTCCAACAGTAGCAGAAGACAATTAGTCTTAACTCCTAACCAAAGATGAATTGAGTCAAGTAAACCACATTAGTAACTGCTAGACTACAATCAGATTTCACCAATTTTCAGCAACAGGGAGATCTTTTTAAAAAAGCATAAATTCTGGAAAAGAAAAAATGAATTTAAAATTAAAATTTACTTATTAAATTTGATTTCTTTTCCACTGTCATGATAATGAAAGAAAAACACCGGATTGCAACCTGAAATTTTGGGCTTTAAAAAAAGACTCAAGTTTTTAAAAATGCACATAAGCCACTGTCTGGAATGCTGCAGGGTGACTCCCTAAGAAGTAATGGAACACCACCCTGTTGCCAGACAAGGTACTTCTAAAGACATCCAGAAACTAATTGCTCCCTCCGGTAGTGACAATGGGACATAATGAGAGATGAGCATCATCTCATCGAGAAATCCTGTGCGCAATGCCCAGACAGATTTGTGAATTTGCTTCCCACTTGGAATATACAAAGAGGGGCTTAAAAGTGAGCTGAAAAGCTGCCCTGGTGTCTGTCTGTTGGTGGGTGCTCTGAGAGAGAGCAAGTGCTGGAAGTTTGACTCCGAAGTAACAGCCGCACACAGTACCCCTACAAATCGCCATTTTACAGGTATCCCGAGCTCTCTCCCTCTCCACCAAATTCAACACTACTGGAACCTCGAAACCGACTACCCTCTACCAAATTCAACACTACTAGAACCTCAAAACTGACTATTTGCCTACTGGAGTAAATTTTACTGGAATCTTGAATCGCAATAGCTGCAATGCTCAATCACCTACTCCCCATAAGTCAAGGACTGTTCGTATACCTTTTAAAATTTTTTTACTCTTAACCTGTATGACCGTGTATGCAATGTTTTATTCTTTCTTGCCTTTAGTATAATAAGCTTACTCTTACCTTGAACTCAAGAAAGTCTGATTAAATTGGCTCCTTCAAAACCGGAACGATTGGGTCTGAGAAAAAGATATCCGTGAAAGGGATCCTTTTTAGATTAAATCTTGTTGCGACCAATAGAAAGGGGGGTGCTGAATAAAGACAGGGAGCCAGTTCATCCCATCTCACCCGGAGCATAACAATTTGGGTTGTCCCAGCCAGACATGACAAATTGAGGGGTCTCACCTGGATCAACAACTTGGGGGAACCTCACCTGGGGATGGGTCGTAACACCAGTAACAATTGTAGTAACCCACTGACAAACAACAATTGTGACACTGCTCCTTTCCTATTTTGGCACATTGGACAAGGTATGTGTAAAACGCAAATGAAGAGATCTCTTCCTCTGCAATTTACAAAAAAAGGGGAGATTCATATTGTTTTGTGTACTAAGCTAACCAAAATACCAAGCTCTAAATTAAGACTATTCCCCGACAGCTATTGATCTGGGCTTGGACCAATATGAAAGATAAAAGTTGTAGCGTTGCTTATAGCTAGCCTGGAGTCAACTACAGCTATCTTTAATAATAAATGCACTGCTGAAGCTCGCCCTGAGTGAAAGTGATGGAGTTCAACAAATCTAAGTAACTGTAGTTGCTTATAAAATCAAAGTCGGAGGGGACTTTTAACTCTTTGTAAATTTCTGACTTCCGCTTAGAAGAATGCTTCACAAAATGACCAGAATTTTCCAAAATTTTGTTTTGCCTTTGTAGGTAAAGGGTGTTAACTGGGCACCAAACTCAAGACACACAAAAACAGCACGTTTCCAAATCCGTAGCAATTCTCACACACAAACTATTCACTAGTTCCTCACCTCCTTGTCCCCCTTAATTTGTCTACTATTTGTGCACCTGGAGAAATTTTAAAACAACTTTAAAAAAAAAAAAATTACACAAAGAAGAAAATACATGCAATGCTCCTAAATCACAAAACAGGGCCTTTTTAAAAAAAAACGGTAGAAGAAAATTCAAAACATTTGTGCTCTATATTGAAAAAGCATATGATAGCTGATTTGAGTCAGGCTAGGACTTCAACTTTAAAACCCATGCAATTTTTAATGTACAATTCCGAGTTACTCTAGCTTTGGAAACAAATACTTACATCATCACAAGACATATTGTACTCTGCCAAAACAGTTCGACATCTTGCAGCTATACTATAAGAAACATGTTAAGGAAAGCCAGTTATTCATCAATTAAAATTGGAGTTACATGATATTGGTCCTGTTCTATGGGACACACTGCATAAGAAATTATAGATTCATTAACTCTACAAGAATAATAAATTAATCAACAGAATGCAGTAAAGAAAACTGTACTGTAGAACTATTACAAAGTTAAAGAATGTTGGCTGTTAATAGTCTTTGTTCTAGCTAAACATATGCAATCTTGAGTTTAATAGTAAATAATAGACTAAACATTACAAAGTATTAGTGCAGAGTGAGGACAAGATTCATCTCATCAGAAGGTAACTAAATTAATTTAAAAATGCATAGTTAGCATTTTCAAAGGCATTATGACAATGATCACCCTTCTAATTCTGCAAATCACATTGATGACAATTTGAAGGACACACCTGTCATGCCCCAGTATATTATGAACTTTCAGTAAATACTTTTAAAAACTGGACAAACTATTAAAATGGCCACTGCAAATCATCTGACCATTGGCATTTGAGCTTCAGTCTTAAAGCTCAAGTGAATACCTGATCTAATATGAACATTCACAGCCATCTGGGAATTCATATATCCCTTTGAGGATGGATCAACACAAAAGGATTTTGGAATTCCAGCCGACCTGACTCTGTTTCACCCTGGCCAAAAGGAGACTTCAAAACTCCATGTGTGTAAGACAGATATGAATAGATCCTATCAACTTTCCATTGTATTATGATAGTTTTCCCCATCCAATCTAGGCTGGGTGAATCTCAAGGTGTCAAATGACAACTCTGGATGATTGGAATCAAAATACACACCACCCATTGTTTGGGAAAAGGACTTTGAGCTTGTGGAAGTCACATGACGAGGAAGCCATTTTGTTGCCTGCTTTTAAAATCAGCTTCTTGCAGAGGGTTCCACCGAAAGCCACTGAACTAACTGCAAGTCACCCACGTAGCCAAGGTAATAAACAGCAACACCTCAAAAGTGGCAGATCCTACCAGAGAGAAAGATTCTTCAACCTATTCCAGTTAAAGTTCACCTGAGAACCAACCTCAGAAATTCGAAAAGAAAACTCACAGCCTGCTGAGAATCCCTCACTTTACGGGACCTTCACTTCAACTTTAAGGCATCACCTGCATCTAGGAAACTACTGGGCTGCTGATCTTTGTGTGTGAGAGAACGTGCATGAGATGAATGAGTGAAACATTGTGTTAAATTTGGGATTGTGAGAGATAATAAATAACCTCTATTTTTTAACTCTCAAAAAGCTTGCTGCTGGAATTATTTAATTATTTCCTACCCTCACTCACTCACTCTTACATACAAACATACTGATCACGGGCAGTAAAAGGAAAGCCATAAATTCTATCCACGACACACCAAAAAAGGATACATTGATGGTGCAACCACTCTTTTATGTATTCCAGCAAAGAATAAACCAATAAGGGTTATACAGCTGATGGTGAAGAATGGATGATTCCATAGCGATGTGAAAAAAGATACCTAAAAAGATTTAAAATGTATTGCTGAGAAGAGAGACATGTTGCTGATGCTTTTCATCTTGCACTCATCAGGACAAATACAAGAATGCTTAATTTCAAATGATCACAATTTACATGACAGGAGAAAATGGTGCTGATTAGTTGGCAAGTCAACTCTAATTGGCTGAGCCATTGCCATGGGGAAAGCAACGGGGAACTACAGGCTCTCCAAGCTCTCAGGTAATTCCAAAAAGGTACAAGGCTTTACATATTCCTTTTGTTCGCAGAAAATAGAGAATAGGTCCCTGCATACGAATGTATGTCATTTCTAACAAGCATAAATGAGCCACGTTATGCGATCGACTGATTATCGTAAATTGGTTGTTAGTGTAGCTATTAGCACACTCAGGATTGCTCAACAAGTACTTCCCAATTGCGGAATTACATCTTACAGTACACATTTTGTGTTGGGTTTTGCAAGCGCAGAATGGTTGAGCACAATCTATACTCTGCCTGTTGTGAACAACCGAAGGAACATGCTGTTTGATTCAATCAGCCAATCATTGACCATATTTCAGCAAGTTACAGAAACACACCTACTTTAAAATTTGCAACAATCTGACCTTTATTTATCTTACAATTCCCCTGTATTAGAAATAAATTTTTAATTTTGCAAAGTTATTAAAATAACATTTTCAAAAATTAGGCAGGAGTGCATCAAATATTCCTTAGAGTGCCTGACCATTGACATCTTTCCGTATTACTGCCAATTTCATCCCTCCACACCCCCTGCAATTTTTTTATTTTGCTGTATTGTGAAGGTGTCAACTTCTTGTTGCAATATGGTTTTATAATATCAAGCACACTACAGTATCTCATTCAAATGACACTGTTGGGGTTTGAGTCACAAAAACCTATTAACGACGAGCTCAGCCCAGCTGATATTGATCACATCCTCCACATTCACACACTTCTAACAAGGGTTGCTGGGTAGTCATCAGAAGCAGGAATTCTGGCCAATTATTTTCTGTCCACTGGCACTGTAACCCATTGTAACATTAAAACCACCCAAGTCAGCACAGCTCAACACAGGAATGAAACCTATGATCTTCCTCATCTGTGTGTCTCAGTTGTTCACTGCTTAACCAGCCAAGATGCTCCACCAGACATATATAAAAGCATAAGTAAGGGTATAATGCTAGCTAAAAGTTTCCCCTTACCAAAATTGCCAGAGGGCTCAAAGCTGTGGGATTATCTCAGTTTACTGCACGTAGAAAATATTGTTCTAGAAGTTCTTACACATTTTTTTCCAACTGAGGACATTCACAAGTAACTGACCTTGTGCATTTCTCAAAGGCATCATTTGTACCAGCTATAATGGTGAGCTGGAAGTACTTACAGTAGATCCAGTACCGAACAACCTTTTCCAGATGGCTATACATGGGTGTAACATATTTCCAGGACCATCTTTATATTAAAGGATGATTTATAGACAACATACTAATCTAAATCACTGAACTTAGTGCGTTGAGGCAAAATCTAAACTCAAATCACGAGAATACATTAGGCCTGATGTTGGACCTTGCCACAGAACTATACGGTCTTCTGTTCATACAGCATTAGAAACTTGACCCGAGACAGAAATATGTTTAAGCTACAAAACTTTATAGGCAGCTACTGCATGTTACTTTAGCTTACTGTGTTTTGTTTTTCTGGTGCCCAGCCAAGCTGAGTATCTCCCAGAACTGTTTTAATGTTTTCACATGGAGCATGGAATGAGCAAAAGAAAAGGGAATAATGTCTCTTCACACTATTTTAACCGAAGGAAGCAACAGAAACAATTGATACAAAGGCAGCCTTAATTGTTTAATGCATAACCTAAATAAGAAGCCACGGTCATCAAGCCAATTGAAACAAAAGTCAGATTTCAAGCAGAGAAAATCTGAAGATTTGCTCATTTCCTTCATTCTGGAAGACTACATTATAATTTCAAATAAATCATCAAAAGCTGACTGTTATTTTTCCATTAACCTGATCGTGAATTCATAATTCAAAAGTTGGAAGATTTAGATCTTTAATAAAAAGAAATATGAGGCAACATCTATACTCAGGCCACGTGAATACAACATGCCTGGTTTTGGGCACTTTGAACCTTGCCATAACAAATGCTCAAACAAGTCAGTAATTTCTCATGAGACATTTACAAGATGTTAATAGCACTTTGTGTTCTTTAGGATCATTACCTGGCATACAAAGTGCCAGACAATTAAGTGAATTCTAATCCCTTATTTTAGGATAGGCTGATGTTACATTTTTTTGAAAACATTTCTCCTAATAAAGCTCGTTTCTGAAACTTGTGGGAATGTGAAAGAAAATGTGGTCTGAGCTGTTGTTAAACAGAAAAGTTCCACTGAACATTTTGAAAGTGAACCTCCACCGTCACTACCAAAAAGCAAACACACAATTATTTGTTCTGAACAAAATATTTTGACAATTTTAAATAAGTATAAAAGCTTCAAATTACCTTTTGTGTTTCAGGATCTATTAACCAATTCCAGGCACCTGTGGCAGTACATACCGAAACAACTATAAGAATCACTGCAAACAAAAAGTTGAACTTCAGTTACCAATTTTTTTTAATGGATGTGGTTCACTAAGACAACAGGGATTTGTATTCCAAGGGAAGTAAAATTCTAAATGTACTTACCATAGTTACTTTAAGAAATCTACTTTTAATTGGAAGTTAGCTTTGTCTATGTTCCTTCACTGTTGCTGGGTCAAAATCTGGAACTCCCTAACAGCACTGCGGATGTTCCTACAGCACATGGGCTACAGCAGTTCAAGGCAGCAGCTCACCACCACCTTCGCAACGGCAATTCGGAATGATAATAAATGCTGGCCTAGCCAGCGGCATCTACATCCCATAAACGAATAAACAAACTACCATTATAATAATTTAAAATATAGTTTCTGTGGCTGCTTTCTGGCAAGTTGTTTTTGTGAAGGATAGATCCAAGGTGCTATGATGTGAAACTTCAGAGTACAATGGCACACGTTCATCAATAAGCATATCAAAAGATATTTATTTCAGGAAAAAATGTTTTGAAGTAGAAAATTAAGCCTGTATTTTTAAATAATTCTGCTTAATGCTTGCAGTGTAGTTGTTTTCTTCATGATCCAGATTAATAGTTTTTAACCTGAGCTACACAAACTGCCATCCTGGTATTTTCTACCAGCTCTAAGCACACAGTAGGCCAGCCATATTATTTCTAATGCGTAACCCAATAGTAGAGGGGTGCATTGTTCGCCCTAAAACATTGTCTGAAATATTTTACACATTAAGATCAAGTTTTGATTTATACAGCGCATGGGCATATCTATTTGTGTATTATTAATATTAAACTCCTTGTCAGAGTATGTTTCTCTGTGGAAGACATAGTTGCAATAAGTACATCATCAACATATATTGGGACACACTGGTTGTCCTGTCCACCCCCCCTCCCCCATTACAAACCTGGTTTTGTTTTTCAAAAAGTGGCAATTCACAGGTTCAGAGGTGATTAATAAGATTTCATGGATTGTTCCAAACAATTCCTTTTCTAAATTCTTTCTGAAACCCTGATCTTGTGATGGTTTGGATTCTTGTTAGGGTTGAGTCCCATGGCACTGCTGAACCTTGTTATTTTGTCCCAGTGGCCATGAATCATTAATCAATCTCGAAAGGATGTTTTGATCAAAAATAGGCTTTTCAAGCACTTCAGGACAGCGGGAAATTACAGTCAAACCTAATCCTGCCATCATGCAAAGTTTACAACATTATACTTTTGCAAGTGTCACTGAATACTGCTAAGCAACAGAAATCTTAGCTGATTTTCCCCATCCATAACTAGAGACACAAATTCCAGGGATTGAACCTTAGATCTTCCTTGTCCGAATGGCTCATTTTGGATATTCACACCAACTTAAACACTTGCTTATATCTTAAACACTGAAATGAAATCCAGCCATTGCACAGTTTAGCAATTATAAAAATTCTTAATTTGTTTGTGGCTCTGATGGAAAGAGGAAGCCAAGGATAATCTACTGAATTGCTACATAATCCAAGATATTCTAGACCCTTCGTTGCCATCATTACACTTTTTAAATTGCAGGTCACAGGGAGACTGGAGACAGACTTTGTCCTTGTTCATTCTGCCAATGAAGAACTGTAAGCAGCACTTAAAAGTCAGAATGCCAAACAAAATGTCTGCTGAGAACCTCTGACCATCTATTTACTAATTTAGAACCCAGAAACTGAGAGGAGTGAGGCACAAATCTACAAAAAGTAAGGATTATAAAAATGAAATGCATTGGGGGCAGCTTGTAGATTTAATTGCAGCTTTCTCTCCATTTCTACAACAATAAAGCTTGCATTCCATAATTTTTTTTTAAACTTGCAATTGTCTTGGGGCAACTTTGTTATGCCAATCTCTGATTACTCTTCTTGCTGCAATGATTATGCAAGTTAGTTTAGAAAATGCAAATTTGATTGAGACCAAGTCCAAATCATTGAATTAAATTCTTTGATTGTGGTTTCAACACTTGACTGTACAATATAGATGCCCAAAGTTAGGGTTACCAGATCCTAGCTGTCATTGTTGCCTTAATAGTACATTATTTCAGTAGCTGCGCATGAAGAAAAACAATATGCTGTACCGGATCAATGTACCTTTTCAATCAATCACATTTCCCCAGATATTGAGCAGCCTACAGGTTGTTTAATGGGAATAAAAACAGAAAACGCTGGAAACACTCAGCAACTCTGGTAGCATCTGTGAGAACAGAAACATAGGTAACGTTTCAGGTTAAACCAACATCTTCTGTTTTTATTTCAGATTTCCAGCATCCACAATATCTTTCTTTTGTATGAATGTTTAACAGACCAGTTGATACTGCTCTGGCGATATCCCCACCACTAAATATACATGTGGAAGTGCAACTCTCACAACTACCTCCCCCACCCCGTGAGAGCGGACACACACCCCGGATACTCACTTCGCCACCGTCCCGTCGCCGGCTGTAAACAGGAGATGTACTCGGTCAGCCTCCTCTCGAAAGCCTTGAGATCTGCAACACAAAACAACACATTCGCCGTCTGACAAGCCGCTGCGGAGGATGACCGGCTCCGGACCCCCCACACACTCACTCACTCACCACCTCCACTAACCCCCATGTACCTTCAGCTTGTTCCAGAGAATTCATCATCACAAATCTCCAGCCACTTCCCCCACGGCGTCCGGTCACCGTGTGAGCCTCCCGTTTCTTCCCCTCCCAAAGGCCACGGCTGATTGGCCCTTCGCGGCGGCCATGTAAGCAGCGATCGGATTGGTGGAGACGAAGCGAAGGGGCGGGGTCAGGTGCCGCTTCTGGTTGTGTTTCCGGCTCCGGTTCAGGTTGGCGGCTGAGGCGATCGAGAGCAGCAGGAGGTGAATCGAGGTTTCATTTTAATCTGAGGGGGTCCCCTCCTCCCCCGCAGGATCGCCGTCACCCGGGCCACTAACTCTGCGTTTTATTTTCTTTTTGCATCGCTGCCCCTGCTCAGGTTTTACTTTAGCTGATTTTTTCCCCCCCCTTTGTTTAGTTTTGGATGGCGGTGAGGCCCAGGCTCGGCCCAGCTGCCGCCGCTGCTCCTCCTGCCGCAAGCGGAGGCCTTGCGACCGTTCGCTCAGTCTGGGCCCGGCCGGCCTTTTCTCTCCTCCTCACTCCGCGCCGTTGGCGGTTTCGCTAGGCCCATGTTCCGATTTGTTTCAGTCTCCCTCACCGATGGAGACATCCCAAACTTTTATTCAGCCCAGAGTCGGTGGCCATGTTGTGAGGTCGCCCGTTTTACCGAGTCTCTTGTTTTTTAAACCCAGCGAGAAACAGTCGCCAAAAGCAGCGCCGATATTCTCAGCGTGTCTTGGATGGGTTATTTTTAGTTTTCTTAATGCATTCGCACACGCAGTTATCAACGATTTTTCTTCATTCCGCACTTCTCTTTGAAAAAATATAACGTAATGTAACTTATAGCAAATTATTCAGGCATTACATCTCACAAACAAAATTGCAAATGTTGGTAGTCTAAAATAAAAATACAAATATAGCTTGTCGGTCAAATCTATGAAGCGAAAAGGTATATTAACATTTATGTTTAACACTCCCCTCTGTTACCACTTTAATCTCTGTCTTTAGTTTCCACTGTTAAAGCTTGAAGGTTCAACAGTAAATTGAGAAGTCTCCTTATTTATAATTATAATTCAGAAGGTGAGTTATGTTGGTTATAGTTTTAATCCTTTGCGTTCTGTGCATTTTTTTCTGGAGGGGTATATATATGTTTGACAATCTTTAAAGTTGTACTGGTAAATTAAAATTCATGTAGCATGAAATGTACCTGATTTGGTTATGATGGGCACTTGTCTGGGCATCATTCCAACTTTGGTTGTCAAGACATTTATAAGTCATTCATTAGTGAAGAGAAACTACTTTTAAAACGAGACATATGGGGCCTTGAGTGGCTTAGTTGGTAATAGCAATAGATCTTTACACACAAACGAGTCCAAGTTCCTGGGCAGTGTGGTGAGTTAGCTGTAGAGCAGTTACAATTGGTCTAGGTATTTCTTGGGCAGGGAGTTGAGTGAGGGTATGACTAGACTGGCATTTGTTTCCTTGTTACCTAGGCACATGAAAATTAGCCATTTGGGAGAGAGCGTAACTAGTATTTCTGTATCGGTGCTTGAAACAGACTTCCTGACAATTCCAATGTATGCACATTTATTTTACAGGAGTTAAGCTTTTAAAAAGGAATACTTCACCTAGTTTCAAACCATACTTCACATTTGAAGAATTGTGTTTGCCAAAGTTTTTCATTATAGTTCACATTTCTCTAAAGAGAAAAGACAGGTCATGGTGTTACCAGTGTGAATGCTTAATCAGAACTGAAGACTCAATCTTTTAGTTTGTTGCGGACAAAACTTAAAGGCTGCCTGGAGTCAGAATTTGAAGCATTTTAATTAGAGTCTGGGGGGACAAAAAAGAGAGAAGGGAAGGGGTGGAGAATTGGATACATCAATCGCAAAGGAATTAGTGGATTAACAGACTGATTGATTGATAGATATACGCAAATTGTAGGAGTGTGCTGGATAAAACACACAAGTCACCACAAACGAAAGCAATAGGCAAAATATGAGAAATAAGCTGCAAATGCATCCAATCTAAAATTAACACAGCACATTCAAGTGACCTGAAAATGAGAGGTTGCTCTTAATCTGGAACACCATTGATTATACATAATTCTTGCTATGATGTACTGTTAAAAAAGACAGCATGATGTTGTAACACCCTTGGTTTATAGTAGGCTGCCAGCTCCTTTGAGTTGCTTTTTTCCCTCTATTGTCTTATCACCACCTTAGTGCACAGATGCAGCTAGGATTTGAGAGAAGTCCTTCCATGCAAAAAGGGAATCTGCACTTCTGTGGATTTCCTAGATTCCCTTGATGTATGAATCAGTAAAATATTGGCAAAAGCTTGTCATTTGGGAAATTATTTGAGGGGTTAGCAAGAAAAGTATCTTTCAATATGAGAATATAACCTACAAAACTCTAAGCAGCAAGTAGGAAAACAGAATTAAGCGGGATTACAATTTTGGGTGTATTGGTAACATTTAATTAGAGTTAATGCAATGTTTCTGTTTCAGAAATTGAAGCAAAATATGATTCCATGATACCACTAATGATTGAATTTGTACATTTCAATTTTACTAAACAGTAGGAACTCAGTATTGAAGCAATCCTCCACCTGACCAAATATTAAAAATTTCCAGTGATTTGGTGTTTCAAAGTTCGAATTGTACAACAATGTCCTTGCTAGGGGAATTCAAGACAAATACAGTACAAACTAATTGGAATTAAATTGTCAAGCACAAGAAACTTTAGTGGCCTGTGTACTATAATGACAGCTGCAATTATCTAGTACGAGGCTTTAACATTTGAAAAATGTGAAAATGGAGACAATCAGTGTACCAAGACACTTGAATTTGTTACTTGTCAAAAAGTTTGGGGCCACTTCAAAGATATATGCGCCATGATCTGGATGTCATCCTGTCTAGAATTATAAATGGATACCAGTTTGCAGTTGGAAAACCCTGCATGATGCAATAATAGTTTTAGGTTAGTAGATTGAGTTAGTCACTGAAGTTGCTGAATATCAGAAAAACATGTTGGATTGGGAAGATTTTACTGGTGTCTTAAAGATGTTGCAAAATCAACAATTTTGTTTTAAGCTCCAGAGTTGAAGTAACACCCTATTGCCAGTATAATGCAAGTAGAAGTATTTGTGACAACTGATATTACCAATTTTTTGAAGGATTGTAAACTTTTTATGTATCTAATTGTAAGTGTGTATTTGGAACCTGCAAATCTCTGGGTGTTTATTGCAAGGTTTAGCATCCTCCTCTCGGCTAGACTTCATTTTGATATTACACAGTTCCTTTACAATTGAACTGTCGCTAGACATAAGCACAATAAAAAGAATTGAGGGCATTGGATGAATTCCAAATGGAGTATGTGCCATTAGACCATTTACTTTGAAGCAATGCAACATTTTCTTAACCAGTTTTCTATTTTTGCAGGTTAAGATGTCTGCTTGGATAAAGCCTAGGGGAGGTCCATCACACAGACCCAGCCCAGATGGAAGGTAAGAAGTGTTTTTTTAATATGCCTCTTATCCCAGAAAAGTCCATTAAGATGCCTAGTTTACAGTTTTTGAGCATTGCTTCATTCAGGTATTTGTGAATATTCTAAAGTTTAATTAAACTTATGTTTGATAGCTTAATAATCTAATAGTCAATCATTACAATATTGCTAACTGATGCTGAAAAAGTTCTTATAATGAAAATAGGTTGGTCTGATTGAGAATTCAAAACCTCTAAACTATTTAGTAAGCACAAACAAATGAAATTGGATTATTTTATGTATTGCTGAAAAGAGACATTTTGTCAAAGTTTTTCATCTTGCACTCATCAGGACAATTCACAAGAATACCAGTGAGGGAAAACAACAAATTTATACTCAGAAGAGAGTGTTGATAGTTAGGGGCGTTTCCATTGAAAATGCACCATTTGATTTGTGTGTACTGGAAACTACATATATTAATACACAGGGCCCTGTTCTTTGCAGACAGAACATGTACACACATTGCATCTATTTCAGCTAAATAAAATAAGTGACAGCCATTTGCTGAATCATTCCTGAGATTGATGCCTTGACCAATCAGAGTAAAGCTGCCTGGTTTAAATTTCAAACAATGCTTGGCAGTTCACTGTCAGTCACCATCAATTGGTGCATTCTCCATGGCAGTGCCTCTACCAATCAGAGTCCACTTGCCAACCAATCAGCAGTCTCTTCTCATAGAGTATAAATTTGTTGTTTTCCCTCACATTGGTATCCTTGCGAATTGTCCCGATGAGTGCAAGTCGAAAAGCTTCGATTAAATTTTTTTTTCAGCAATACTCAAGTTCTGTACAACCTAACAACTATTATCATATGTCCTGAAAAATGAACCCATACTGCCTATTTTCTTCAACTTTTGAACTTTTTGGTAAACTGTATCATGTTCTGTGTCTCTACATTTCTAATCAAACTCTACCCTCTGGTAGTGAAAAGTATGAGATTCTTGACTAGTTTGCAGAAAGTTGATAACCAAGGCCTAGAGATTGACTTTCCTTGTCTATTTCTTTCTTCTCCCTCTCTCCTCCAGTTCATTTGCAACAGCAGAATACAATGTTCCAAGGGAATCCTTACCAAGGTATGATAAGTTTATTCTGGGTTAACAGACCAAACATGGTCTAATTATATTAGTAATAACGTTGTGTTGTCTGGAAAGTGGGGCAAAAATTCACCCAGGGCTTTGGGGGTGGTGGTGAAGGAACAGGGCTCTATGTTATTGTGATGTGGCACTGACAATGGATTAAGTGAATTGCATATGTTTCTCAATATAAACTTGTGTAAAGGTCCCATTGGCTTCTTGATTCTTCAATGAACAGAGTGTGAATTTTCCATCATTAATACACTACTGCAAACCCAGGCCATAGTAATGCTTTATCCACTATAACTACATTGTGGACAGTAATTCTTGCCCTCTGCTTTCCCACTGCAGTGATATAAAAAAACATACTTACCTGTGTTGCATTCAGATTTGAGGGTGATTACATTGGTGCAATTAAAACTTTGATATAACTACATTGTTAAGTAAAGCCTTCAATGGTACTTTGTTTTCTTCCACCAATTTTACTTTCATTTAATGCCTCTTCTCCTGAAGACACAAATTCACTGCTTTGCTACATATCTGGGCCTGGACAAAGTGTCAGAAAGCAGTTGGTTAATGAGTTTATTGTAACTGAGCCGGACTCAGTCTTAGCTGACCATACAATTGTTTGATTTCAGTAGGGGCCACTGAATAGTCATCAAGAGTGAGGAAAGTTTTTATTTGAGGATGAGATAATAAGAATAGTTTGTAGATTCTGAATTTGGTTGAGGTATGTAGCCACCACCCCAGGTGACTTGGGACTTCTGCACAGTACCAAATCTCATGGTACATTTACTGCTGAAGGCATCTGCAAGTTTTGTTTTGAAAAGGAGTTTGTGGTATTGATCTTCAGAATGTTTCATTTCAATGAAAGTTGACCAACTTAATTTAGTTTTCTGTTTTTAATAGCATCCTTTCAACTCGGCAAGATCTAGAGCGAGACCGATCACCTTTGGGAGCTGAAAGAGCTGATCCTTACAGGTGACAGATAAATATCTTTCTGATTTCAGTACTTGCATTAATTATAATTCGTGGATGAATTTTGGTATTTCTAAATGTAAACATGGAGCATTTTCTATTTTGACACAACTGTCAGCATTGAATATTCCTTTGTGTTAATTCCTCTCTGCCCAGCTAAAATCCAGGAGGCATTGCAACTAATTGCTGAGCAGGGATGACAAATTAATTTAACCTTTGTGTTGATTTCCAGCCTGTGTGGCCCATGACAGATTTACTCATAAACGCATATGGAAAACAGCAAAAACTTATTTCACTCGAGACCATTGCATCCTGGGTGAAAATTCTGTCATAATACTCGTACCAGATCAAGTAGAAAAGTCAGCACACTTAATCCACTATACAGTCCAGTTCACAGTAATCTGCAGGTTTAGGAATAATTTGTAATTAAGGCCATCAGTTTAATGATTAAGTCAGATTTACTTTTTTGACATGGTTTGGGATTTTTCAAGTGCATTTTGGGGACATTTGCTCAATTCTGTCCTTTACGCTTGGGGTTGTTGGCTTCTAGAGTAGGATCATGGTCACAGATTCAAATTAATTAAAATCAAATTTAGGATTATTTGGGTAATAGTTAAGAGTGATTAGCACTTGAAATGGGCTCTGATAGAGTTGTGAAAACAAAAACCAAAAAATAATTTAAGAACCAGTTTTGTCTCTAATCTCTCTTAATCCCACCTTTCTTTCCCTCTATTTCATTTTCAATTTGGCATTGATTAAATATTCTAATTTACCATTCCTGGTTTACACTGTGCTGCTCATCAAGACTTCTTCAGTCTGGTTAAGGAGATGCATAGTTGCTTGCCCTGTTCATACAAGTTCCAGATCCCCTTTAGAGAGCAAAGCACTGAAATGAATTTCGAATTACTGCAAGTTACAGTGCAAATGTTGTTCACACTGTCCACAAAATCCGGCCCAATGTACTTGTTCTCCATTGCTTTTCTACCCCAACCTCCTGAATTAAATGGATTTTTGCAAATTATTATTTTGAAGCTTGGAATGGAGAACTATCTTAATATTTTGTAGTGGTCTTCCTAAATCGCTTGTTTTTGTAATTGGTTAACTCCAAAACTTGAAATTATATTCATCAAAAGAAAACATAGTAAATAAGTAGTATCTGGTCATACAGAAATTGAGTATTGCTGACATGCAAGACGAAAAGCTTTGACAGTATGTCTCCTTTTTCAGCAATACTAAAGTAAAAAAGGTAATTGTGTTAGCGGGTGTAAATTAGGCATCTGTACTTAACTTCTGTTTTTCTTCCCTTTCAGGGCTCAGGAAGTGTTGGAATATTATGGTGGTTATACTGAGCCTTACAGTACAGAGGATTACAACTACACCTGGAGCGGTATGACTGATAGTTATGTATCTGCTTGTTTGTGGTGTATCAAAAATTTGCTGTGGAAAACTTATTACACTAGCAAAGGCATGTAAAGCAATACATGTTGAATAACTGCTGCTGTCTAGAAATTTACTTGCTAGTTCAATTTTACTTCAAGACAAAACTTGGATCGTTTATGAAGCAACAAACCATATGTGGTGAAAATTTGGATAGGAATTTTACCATTTAACTAAAATACAATGAATACTGCACATGAGTGCATGTAATTTTGTGGGTTATTGCCCTAGCTTTGGCATTTTCTTAGGAAGTTTTGTTTTGGCATGTGTTTTATTTGGATTAGCTTAAGGGCCCTCAGTATTGATCACTGATCCCTTTCTATAACTACAAATCTTTAAAAACTGGTTGATTTCCCTGACCTTTTATACATGAGTCAAGATCAATTGCAACCATCAGATCAGGGCTTGAGGGTGGAAGATAATTGGATCATGGTGCACTGATGTACCTTGTTCTCATTTTAGTGTTATATTTTGTCCTTATTTTTATGATTCTTAACTCCTATAGCTAAATAGAATGCATGCATCAGTTTGGAAATTGGAGAAATGGAAGTGGTTGGAGTATAGCTGTTTCTCTGCAGGAGAAGCTGAGGAACTAGAAAACAGACTTTAAACACCAGTACTTGGAGTGTGGGTAGTTGGCAAGTTACATTGTCAATTTCCATCATAAATATGGACATAAGAGTTGATTAAAGATGTTTATAGGCATTACATACAGTGAAAAGCCATTAATATAATTTGCTTTTCACCTATGGTGTTGCACATGGTAAGATATTACCAACTGTAATTTTATGGTGAAATGGATAGTTGGAGGGGGTAAAAGGAGGATGAGATAAGAGTTGCGTGGGTATTCAAAGAAGAGGTAGGGGATAGTCACTAATATTTCTCCACACTGCATCCCCTCAAGCTTTCTTCCCCCGCACCCTGTCATACCTCCCTACACCACTCTCAATGGGTTTCTTTCTTCCCCTCCCTGTGTGTGCGCTCCTTTTCCTCAGCCCCTCTTTGTTCTCATCTTTTCTGCCTCCAGCCCCATGCTTTGAAGTGGTTGTTAATGAGCCACAGCCACGATAGCTTGATGTGTGGGCTGCAAGATAACTTTGAGTGGGTTTTGCCACATGGGAACAGGAGTAAGCCATTTAGCATCTCGAGCCCTTTCCACCATTCAGGGAGATCATTGCTTATCAGTGATCTAAGTCCATGTACTCCGCCCGCAGCCCCTTATTCCTTATGAAGCCTAGATTTAAAATTAACAATTGACCTAGCATAAATTGCCATTTGTGGAAGAAACTTCTGAATTTTTATCATCCTTTTTAGCTAGAATTATTTCCTAATTTCACTCCTTAATGGCTAATTGTTAGTCTATGCCCCATTGTTATGACCTGGCAGTTGGTAAAGCTGAGTTATTTAAAAATCTGAGGGAAATTTTAAGCAACTGTCATAACTTATATTTTTATTTTTGTATGTTTGGGATGCAGCTCTAAATTCAGGAATCAGACCACCAGCTCTCGAGAGGTTTTATATCAAAGTACATGAGACATTTATTAATTTAAATAAGTTAAATATATACATATGGCTACAAATTACTACTATCATAACTTTCGTCAAATTCCCAAACTAATCTCCATTAAGGCAACAGCAACCCATAAACTTTCAACAGACACCAGGCAAAGCATTTTCACTTTACAAATTCAAAATGAGGTTCTTTTCACTTTGGTCCCTTTGGAGACGCAGTGGTAGGCTTATTGATTTTGATCTTGCATTGCCTCTGCCCTACTCTCTCACAACTGCTGTCTGTTATACCTGGCACAGCTCATTGAATGTAAATTCTCATTGTATCACCAGCCCCTTTGAACTCCTCCTCTTCTAACAATAAAGCCCTTTTCATAGTACCAATTTTATTAGTGATATAAACATATTGCTTGGCTTCTGATAGCTTTCACCTTTTTTGAATGCTCTATTCAAAAAATTGCAAATGCACTCTACCTCTCTTACACCTCAAAACTAGTACACATCAAAGCGCCCAGACTAGCTAGCTTTAATCCAAATAAGATACACCCACAGACTAAACCTCTTTAAAAGAAAAATAATTTCCAATAACATAAACATTAATAGCTTCGTGCTTCATAACCTAGACTTCCCAACTAGAAAACGAGTTTCTGTGTACCCTACTTGAACCCCATAAAATCTTAAACTTTAATCAGGTAACCCCTCAGCAATCTAAATTTTCCTTGTAATCTATCCCTTGGAGTCCAGGTATCATTCTGGTAAATTTACCCTGTGCTCCCTCCAAAGCCAGAATGTCCTTCCTAAGGTCTGTTGTCCAGAACTGTTCACAGTACTCCAGGTATGGATTAACCGGGTTTTTGTATAGCTGTGGCATAGCTTCCACCAGGGTCATTATCCAGAGAGAGAAAAATTACAGGGCAATGAGGAAAAGGTGGGGGAGTGGGACTAGGTGAGTTGATCTTGCAGAGAGCCAGCACAAACACGACAGGCCAAGTGGCTGTTTCCTGTGCTATGCAACCTATGACTCTTCCTTGAATTCTATTCCTCTAGATATAAAGGCCAGCATTCTATTCACTTTTTTGATTATTTCTTATACCTCCTCATGACATTTTAATATCCTGTGCACAAGGATCATTAAGATTTCTTTGGATGCCATGGTTTCTAGCTTTTGACCAATTAGAAATTACCCGTTCTAACCTTATTAAAGTGGCTGACTTTGCATTTGCCTAAGCGATAATTTATTTGCTACAGTTTTGCCCATTCACTTTTATGCTTCCACCTACACTGTTCACAATGCTGCCTATCTTTGTATCATCTGTAAGCTTGTATGTGGCTTTCCATCTCATCATCTGAGCTGTTAATAAATTGTGAGTAGATGAGGCCCCAGCACAGATCTTTGCAGGGCACAATAGTCACATCCTGCCAATTAGAGTACCTACTCATTATTCCTACCCTGTCTCCTGCTCAGCCATTTTCAGGAACAGTTCAATAATTATTTTCAATTCCATCAGCTTCAACTTTTTCTTATGAGGAACTTTTATCTATTGACTTTTGGGAGTCCATGTAAATGATATCCATAGACATTCCCCATTTACAACTTCAGGCATTTCTTATAAAATTCTGATTTGTCAGGCATGATATCTGCATTGAAGGTGAATTTAGGACAAAGGACCAGTAATTCATTAGGGTCTGTGAGTGAAAGACCTAGCCTTTTCAGGTTGGGGGAGGGATGCTGGGTAATGGAAACACTATTCTCCCCCCCCATGTGGGAATCTAGAACTGTGGGGGGGGGATTGAATTTCTTCTGAGGTTTTGGAATTCTTTCCTGAAACCATTGGAGGCTGGCCATTGAATATATTCAAGACTGAGTTGGACAGATTTTTGATCTACAAGTGAATGAAGGGTTACTGGGGAACAGGCACAAAAATGGTGTAAAGGCCAAAATCAGATCAGCCATGATCTTTTTGAATGGTGGAGCAGTCTTGAGGGGCTGAATGGCCTACTCCTGCTCCTATTTCTTCTGATCTTATTCAGTTGGGAGGATGGTTTTGAGACACTGACATGCTAATCAGTGCAGGAGTTCTGTTTGGTTGGTTGGGCAGGATTTGGGATCTGAGTGGAACAGGACCTCTGCCATGTAAATCTGCTCAATGATGGAAGGACGAATGGGCTGGTGGCCTGGTTGTGAAACTGCTGCTCAGTGATGGGGTTTAAGATACGCAGTAGAGCAATGTCACATTTGGGGAGAAAATGTTGTGTTTTGGGGTTCTATAGCAGGAAATGCTTCTCAGTGGGGTGAGTGTACTGCAGCCCAATAGTGGAGAACATCATGTGATCTGGTCTGTACAGATGAGAAAATTCTGGTGCGTTTTATTGGCCAGATGAACAGAATGCATTAAACAGCATGTATCATTAGACTGCTTTGGTCAAGGCATTGTTCTATCAATGGCTGCAACCATGTGTTCCAGTTCAATGCTGCCACTTCAGATATTTGGTAGCAATGCACACTGAAGCCAGCAGCAAGTTGGAATTTGAGGGATTAAATTAATTAAAATTTTAATTGTTTGCACGTTAAAGTTCTGCACTTACTTTGGCTAGCAGATAAATCCACAAGATCGATAGTCGTCAGTTGTGCTGACAAGTGGTTAAAACCCAATTTGAGTTTTTGTGTGGAACAATGAGCCTGATGACTCAGTTACTGAGAGACTGCTAAGTTAGGAAAATGCAATAAATTACAATTGGGCACCAGCATCCTTTCATTTATGAAAGATGATGGACATGCAACAAACAAATCCATTTCAGATGGGGTGTCTTCATATGGGCATCTTTGCTGAAGACTGAAGTTAAGAGGTTCTACCACAAGTGCCATACATGTAGCTACCAAGTGTCATTTTGGGTGGTTGTTTTCAGCATTAGCATCTGCCAAGCTGCTGTAGCCACTGGTGGTCATGGCAATGCATGCCAGTCCACAGTTCACAAAATATGATGACTAACCATTAAGCTGAAAGAAAAACTTAACCCGAGCAGAAAATAATATAGCAGACACGTGCTGTGAATTTTGAGTTGTATTATGTAGTTGTTCAGACTAGGCAGATAGCCACCAAGTGGCCTGATTATGTAATTACTTTACAATATTACTTGCATAAACTATATATAGTGCTGACTATTGTACTACCATGAAAATTTCCTAGCAATAAGAAGTCGAGTTGTGAATTCAAAAATGTAAGATTTTAATAGATAGATTAGCGGTCAACTGTTTTGAAATTTGCAGATTGTTTTGGAGTTGCTCATAAACTGCAGATTGTAAATGTGTATGAAAAGGCATTCCACTTTATTTTAAAACCACCCATTCAGGCATGAAAATATTTCAAACAGAGGGGTTGTAGGACATTATTTAAAATTCAACATTTTCCCTAATATGTCACATGGCAGATCAGCTTTAACATTAAATGTTCTATTAATTTCAGCTAACTAACAGAAGTTTGCTAATCTCCCCACCCATGCAATAAGTCGGCATACTTTTGAGGCATTATATTAAATAGGATCTGTACCAAACCATGTCAGATGTGACTCAGTAGCATTCTTGCCTCTGAGACAGAAAGTTGTGGATTCAAATCCTGCTCCAGGACTTGAGCATGACAGTCTAGACTGACACTCCATTGCAGTACTGAGGGAATTCTGCACTGCCAGAGATGTTTTTCAGATGTGATGTTAAATAACAAACCATCTACGCTCTCAGGTGGACATAAATGACCTCATGGAACTATGTTGAAAAAGGATGATGGGTGAGCTTCCCCTGGTGTCCTGGCCAATATTTACTCTTTAATTGGCATCACAAAAACAGGTTATCTGGCCATTTTCACGTTGCTGCTTGAAAGCTTCCTGTGTGCAAATTAGCCGTCATGTTTCCTATATTACGGCAGTGACTAAGCTTAAAAAAAACTTGTTTGTAAACCACTTTGGATCATCTGGTGGTCATGAAAAGCACTATATAAATGCAAGTCTGTCGTTTTTTTTAGAACAAAAACGAAACGGTTAATGTATTCAGAAATCAATTAACTATTTGATTGTACATTCTTGTTTACAGAAGACAGCTGCAGACCAGAAGATAGTCGCCGAGATGAGCTTTATCAGCAGTTCTATAGAGAGATAGAGGATGACTACAATAAAGAGAAACATGCTGACTGTGTAGTTATAGCCCTAAGCAAACAACAGGGGTAAATTGCCTTTGGTATATTACTTTAGCACTCTTTGTTGCATATTGCAAATCCACACCAAACAGACTTCTATCCTGCACAGGTTTGAGATTGCCATTTGAGACACTGACTCTGTGCCAGACTTTAACTGCAGAAAATGTCATATGACTTGAAGAGAATGTATAAGGACCATCAATTTACACACTTGATCATTGGCAGGAATATTATTCTACAAAAAAAACTTAATCTACAATTCTATATAAATGGAAAGGAGGAGTAGAATTCTAGGTGCTTAAGAGCTCTAATTGATGTGCCTCAAGGTTTCTTTTTTTATAAAAAGATCTATCAAGCATGTTCCTTCACGGTCTTCCGTTTTCCCTCTTGTCGCCTCCCCTAAAGGCGTTGATTTGTGATTTTAAGTGTAGTTCCATTGGAAATAGGAAGTATGTAAGCTGAAAAATGGTCAACCTTGGGCAATTGGAATCACCTTGGAATTGCCAGCAGTGTAAAGGTTCTACAAAGATTGTTGGGGCACATACTCCATTATGATGAACAGTAATTTGTCTAGATGCAATTGATGACCACCATCTGAATTTTTTTGAGCAGGAATCTCGCTTTAAATTCATCTGAGCCATTTCAATCCAGAAGCTATCTAATTGTTATAATCGTGGAACATGAGATGTTTATCTCGATTTAAAGAATAAGTTGCTAAATTTGCCATTTTTGTTGCTTCGGCTCTGTGCAAAATTCTGAAGGTTTCTCAATGAATATCGGTTTTAAATTATAGATTCTCATTAGCTAACTAGTCAACCCACTATAGCTTTGACAATTAGCCCTGTGTTGCAATGGAGATTGGATGCGCAACTATTTAAACCTGACCTAAAATCTTAAAAAATTGAGGGTATAACCCTCCATTGGCCTTACACTCGAACAGTTGCTTAAGAAAAGAACGTACAATTTCTATTAAATTGTTAAGCTATGACTACCCTCTTGTTTGCAATGTTTGCTGTAAAATATGGTTTAGCTTTAGCTTTCAGACTTAGTTTCCGAAAGCATCGGCAACCAAGAACGAGAGCTTAAATGTCTCCTTAACCAGGGAAATGTCTGTGCACTTGGGAAGTGAGTCACTGCCATTATAAGAATTTAAACCAAGTTTTGTCCATTTTTAATTAAAAAAACAAAAATCCTCATCTGCAAATGTACTCAGTTATTTTAGGGTCTTGCACGGGGTATTGTTTTTCAAAAAAAAAAATCATTGTGTGAAATGCTAGCAACTTAATAGTGTTTTCAATCTTGCTAGAGTACCTAACTGGAAAATATTCAATCTTTGAATTTTAAGGGATTATGCCAAACTGGTAGGGCGACGAGTGCAAGAACTGGGACTTCTCGTGGATCTTGTGTACCTTAAATTAGAGTTGGCTCTTGATACTGCTTTGAAAGATGTTCGAGAAGAAGGTTCCCCATTTTGTGTCGTTGTTGGTGGAGAACATCAGTCTCTTTCATCTTGCACGGTGATTATTTTGTATGCAGGCCACAAAGGTACATATTCAGTTTCCATAAAGATACTCTTAGAATTCTTGATGTATAGAGCCCCATTGATGTCCTTATGTTTTTATTGAAATTTTTGTAGTATTCTTAAGTAACTTGATGCTCATCGTTCCTGAGCCAAATTAGATACTTCCAAACAATAATATTCATCGTTTGGCTCTATTGAGGTATTTCTTTCCAAAGTATTTTAATAGTTTTTTTGAACTAGGAAAATATATTTGAAATTGATTCCTACATCATGTACAGTTTCTTATTTGATAGGCAAGCAAAGTGCTGGTGGGTTTCTGCTTTTGAGGAAGAATGTCTATTCATCTTGAACTGACTTTTTAAACTGCCTGATGCTTCTTGCAGTGAAGCACTGCTCCTTTGCTTGGTACTTGATTACCTGACTGATATTGGAGCTCACTGAAGAAATGTGGTCTAACCACAATGCAATAAGTTGGTATCACCTGCCATATGTCTGCAAGAGTCTGAGATTCCTTTTCCCATGCGAATTTGTGCGATTACATGTGACCAAAATCCATTTTCCTAGACAACATATTTAGCATGCAACATCTTTAGGCAGTGGGTTACATTTTGATTCATTGGACGCAACTATTAGTCTTTGGAGGAACTGGTTTTTGTAAACTTTCCATTCCAGTGAAGAGAGGTTATAGATTTTTGTTTCAATGCAGTTCATCACTCTTTTAAGCTGGTGCTGACACAAACAATAGTTTAATTTATTTTCACCTGTCTGTGGGATGTGGTTTCTGCTGCCTAAGTGGCTGTACTTCATTTTCTTAACCTGAGCAAATGAGTGTAATCATCCTGTTCAATCATAGAATCCATTATTGACAAGCTCACAGTATCCATGTGGCCAATGTTCCAGACATCACTGGACTGCTAATAGTGGAATTTTAAATTTTGTTTCTTCCCTAATTAAAGACACTGAACTTTCCCTGTGCTATATGAAACACTTCAAAGTTTGAATTATAAGATTACTTTAACTAACACCAAATAGTTGCTTTAAAAACTCTGCTGTATGGTCAGCATTAAAAATAATTTACAGATAGCTTGTATTTTAACTCATTGTTTCACCAGTTTTATACTGTCAGACATATTAATATAATATCCTTCATGCTCAAACAGTTTATCACCTCAAATTGCTTCCAATACCAATGCCAGACTTGAAACCTACAACTGAGGTGCCCAATCTTTTGATATATCAGTTAGTGTGTGGGCTGAGTATGATTGCAGAGAAATGAGAGACTTGATATACACAAATGCCTTTTGTTCTAATGCACGCATAACATAACCCTTCGTATGACAGGTTTAAAACCCCTCTCTCCATAGACATACATTTAGGCTGCCTCCCTCCTCACCTTACTCCCCATAAACCCCCGCCCCCCCACCATGGGTCATATGAGTGATGGGTAGTCCAGCCATGTACAAAAATGAAAGAATCTCCAAAGCTTGTGATGGGTATGAAGGCTGGATTTGGACTGCAGTGCTATATAAATGAAAATCTTTGTTTTTGTGCAAATGTTCAGTAGTTCATGTTGTGTCTATGCAAAATCTATCTTGGTTGTTTTTCTATCCCACTTCATTGAAATCCCAGTGACAGTGCCAGTGTTGGTTTATTTCCTAATACTTGCTAGTAAATTACAAAAATATCCTCAATGCGCACCTTTACACACTGAAGAGCTTTCATATCAGATCAAAAATAACGTTACCTCTCTCGAGCAGAACATCGTAATATGCCTTTGGAAGATGCTTTGGACCTGATTTCTCGTGAGCACCAACGCATATTTGGTGAAAATCTGGAAAAAGAACGACTTGAGATTGCGCACAAAGCAGCTAATTTGGCAGATGACTACCTTCATCGTGAATCTTATGATGAAAGTCATGTCGTGCCAAGCAGCGTTCGGCATCTCCTCTTTCTGCTAGGTGATGGCAAGCACCTTTATGCTGAGGAGCTTCAAAAAGTGGTTGACTACTTGAACAAAAGAAAAGAGGACCTTGAAGGAGGTTAGTTGAGAATTTAATCATTTTGTCTGTCGAGTGAGGCTATATTGATGGAATCCACTCAATCTCAGCAGCTGTGTATTGAGAGTAATTTCACTGCTAACATTTTCAATTAAATATCGCGATTGAGAATTAATGTGCAACATAGGTTACTTCAAACTGTTGTATAGATTTATTACCATATGTGCCATTTATGGAAAATTGCATCAAGACTAGACACTGGTTATGTTAATGTTGCTCAAAAACCTCAAGGTAAGATGCATTACCGGAAAAAGTTTTGAGGGATGGTTGAATTTCTAAAGGTTACAACTGTGACCAATGCAGTGTCATTAAAGGAGCTGCCAGATTGCTTTTTTGATCATTGCCAGTGCCAATCTCTTGCCTGCTTGTGCAGAGGCTCAAATAACAGTAACCGGTTGATTATGCAGGCACTTATTCAACAGCACTAAATATTGGTTCTGCTCCTAAATTCAATCCTGTTACCTGCTGTAAAACACAGACTTCACAATCACTGCACATGGAGATAATCCTGCTAAGGATGGGTCAGTGGTCGACAACTGCTGGTGAAGTCGCTCCCTCTCTCATTAGTGCATGTCAGAAACTGAGTTCCTTGAGAAAAGAATCATGCACTGCATTCAAATGCACCAATAAATTTACATGTACCTCAAGTTGTTCTTACTGACACACCTTGGTATTCTGATTTTAGGATTTGTCCACCCACACTAAAAACTTCCAAGACCACAAAATTGAAACCAGGCAACCAAGAAATGTAAGCACAACTAGAATTCTGTTGTGTGGGCTTTGACAGCCAGATTGCCATGGGGTCAGGCCATATGTAGCCTTAGGGGTGCAGTTTGGGCATCCCTGCTATAGCACTGTACAGAAGTTTCAGTTGAATCACTGATCGAGAGCCTTGATTTATGAGCTGCTGTCTCCAAATGTGCTGGTTTTTATAATTGTTGCAAACTTAACATATATTTGTTTTGATAGAGGCAAACAGTAATTGGCAAAGCTTCCAAGAAGGGGGAACTGAACTTTATCAATGGCCACATGAAGGTAAGTGAGTATATTTCAGGATTTCAGTGCAATGTTTTAAATGGTTGTTGTTCAATTTGAACTGGTTGCATTGTATAGGTGCCATTTCCATTATCCTTTTTTTTAAAAGAACAGTGATAACTATTTTGGGACCTTTGCTTCAGTAAATTTCTGAGGAAGGGAAAATCTATTCCAATCTTGCTTGGATGTGTAACACTTGCAAAATTATACTTTACCAATTATAAAATAACTTACTGACCTTATACTTGTGTATTCTGCTGATAATTTCAAGTTACTTTGCAAAGTACAGCAATTTGAATTAAACAATTTAAATAATAGCGGTAGGTGGAATTTAGTGATTAAAAGATTTAGATTAGGTGCAAGCTGTATGTTAGTGTGCATTTATGTCTTAAACTTTTGTTTTCCAGCTTCTCTTGTTCAACAACCCACTGGAACTGAAGGTTACTACGATGTAGGCAGTGTTTCACAACCCTCCAGCAAGCCTAAACCTCTTCTTCCAACACCAGGCAGGCCACCCCTTTTGGGTCATGCACCCCTTTCTCAGAAAAAACCACCGCTTTTGGGTGATCGGCCAATCAGGGCTCTTCTTCCTGCTCCGGGTTAGCGTTTTTCTCCCAATTATTTTGCATTCTCTCAAATATCTTGAATATAACTTCAAGCATTACAAGACTATAATACCTTTAAATGAGTTCAGAATATTATATTTTATCATGTCATTTTCGGAGCATAGCTTTCCAGGGTAATGAACTTTGCATTTCAAAGATGTCTTTATGGTTTCCTGTATTGTGTCACGCTGTAGATAAAAATCCACAAAATTGCAAGAGCTGTCTGACCTATTCTTAAAAAATATTTTCACCTTGGGTAACATCAATTTTTCAACAGCTAAAAAGACATCTTTACATTACTACATGGAACTCTTTTAAGCTGCAGAATGTTGTCTTTCCCCAACGTTCATACAATCTATCTGTTCTCTGGTCAATTACTATATTGCTAATTAAGTTTACAGAATAAATTCCTTTTATTTGATCTATGTCTGGACAAGGAACAGGAAATGGTAGATCTGTTATTCCTGGTGGAGAAATGTTATTGAATGATCAGATCTAACATGAGCCCAGATCTTCTGGTCAGCATCGATGCATGCATTGGCGCTGCCCATAAAGATTTCTACAACCCAACCGTTTTGCAATTTTTCAGCCAGGACTTGTCTCGGCTGAAGCACCGATGGGTCAGCGCAGATATACACAGGGCAGACTGTCGAGCACAAGCAAAGATGAACAAAGACGGGACATGCCCACTTTTCATGGCAGTAGCTGCCATATTCAGACAAGTGTTTAAAGTCTCAAGTCTCTCTCAAGTGAGTGGGTGTGTTTGTAGCTGGGTTGGGAGGGTGTGGTCAGGTTGGGGAAGGATGATTTGGGGGAGTCTGTTGTAGTGCTCAATTGAGTTATGCTGGCTAACCTCTGAGTTAGATCAGCTATTAATCAGTGTAGCATTTCCTGGGTAAGTATCCCTGTAAGTCCAGCCTATCTGGCCCAAGTTTCCGACACTCATCTCAGTGTCAGAGATGTTTGCAGAGAGTCCCGGGCAGTGGAAATCGGCGAAACTTCACTGGCAATTTCAGTACATGTGTATATGATTTCTCAGGGTTCTGGCGTCCATCACCCAACTTGCATCCAATCTCCGACAATCTGGATACCCAAGTATTTGGGCCACGACCTTTAACTCAGATGTGCCAAATGTCAGGAGCTATATTTCTATCTTTAAAAGGGCTAATTTGAAAGAAGTGAAGGAATGACTGAAGCAAATGGATTAGAGGACGATATTCAACAATGCATCAATAGAGCAAAATATATCCCTTATTTAAAAATGCAGAGGGTGTAGGAATAATACATATCTAGAATTAGCAACTCTGATTAAACAAATGTGACTAAGTGGATTCACAAAAATTAAAAATGAAAGAGGCAAGTTATGACCCTTACAAGCCTCGAAGGAAAAAGGAAGGAGTTTACTTCGATTGCAAGTAGGAATGCACAGAAACAGATTAAATTGATCAGTAAAACCAAGAGATAGCTAAAAGAAAGCATTGCTGCAGAGGCAAAATTATTTTTTTAGAATTCAGTGTTGATAACAGTTCTCATTTCTTCTGGATGCTCTCTGTCAGTGATGCAAACAGTAAAATGAAATGGGTTATTTTTTGGTTGGTAGGCTGTGACTAGTGGGATGTGCCAAGGACCAATGCTTTGGTCTCAGCTATTTACAGTCTATATTGATGAATTAGCTGAGGGGACTGAGTGTAATAGATCCAAGTTTGCTGACGATACTTTTCCACCCAGCTTTGTATGTTGAGGATAATAGAGGCTGCAAAGGATGGACAGATTAAGTGAGTGACAAATTCAGTACAATATAGGAAAATATAAAATTACTCTCGGTGTGAAGAATAGAAAAGAAGGCAAATGGATGTTATGTAGTGGGATTTGGGTAAGAAAGAAATTATTTCTGCAATTATATGGGTCTTTGATGAGACCACACCATTGAAGTACTGTACTTACACAAGGAAGGATATACTTACCTTTGAGGGGATGCAATGAAGGTTCACTTGATAACTCATATCAAAATGAGAAATGTCCTCAGAGGGTTGTGAATCTTAGAAATTCTCTACCCAAGGCTGCTGTAAATGGCCAGTCATAAGTACATTCACAATGGGGGTTGATGGATATTTGGACACTAAGGGAATTGAGGAATATAGGATGGGGGTGGGAATTGAAGTTAAGATACAGGATCAGGTATGATCTTATTGATGGGCTTTATGGCTTATTCCTATTTCAAGTTTTTGTTCTTATGAATGAACTTCCTCTGTGCTGCAGCCTTATTACTCTTAAAGAAAAAAAGGTACATTGTAAAATGATGCAGCCTGAACTTGTTACTGGGTGGAGATTCTTGTACATGAAGTAATTTTTTTTTCTATTATAGGTCATCCGTTAAAACTAGGTGCTAGGCTCCAGCTGCAGTAAGGAGTGGCCATTCGAAGCATCAGAATGCACATTGCTTTGAAGAGGAGTTTGTATATCCAACACAACATTGTTTGAAGAGCACCAGAAGTATAAGACACCACACCGAACGAATACCATGAACACCTTGATGAATAGTCTCAGACTGAATTGTAAACTGTAGTATTTTAGCATTTTAGAAAAATCCCATTGTAAGTTCAAGTTCCTTTCGAAAGGTGTATGCCCAATGTCATGTATAAGGACCATTTTTTTGTAACTTTTAAATGTCGCCATGAATGGTTTTGAAAGGGTTGGGAAAACCTTTTAATAAATGTATCTTTCGCAGTGGTTGTTTTATTTGTTAGATGCTTGTTAAAATTTTCTCCATTCTGTTTTATGACAACTTTTTTTAAAAGATTCTATTGTATGGTGATACTGTTTTATGGAGACTTAAAGTACTCTGACATGCGGTTCTTCATGTTGCTAAAAGCAATTATATCAACAGGAACAAGTTGAGTAAATATCACCGTACAGTATTATCTTGGCCAGATTTGTACAACAGTTCACTTGACTGCTTTTTTTTACTGAGCATTGTAACAGTGCTGCGTTGATTTGCTGAGAAACAATATGTTCAGTATATCCCAATTAAAGTAATTAAATTTCTTTAATGTATTGATATACACCTGTTAAATGAAGTTTCTAATTATTTTGCAGGAGGAGGGAGAAAAACCCACAATCACTTCAGAAACCTTAGTTCTCAGTGTGTTACAATGTGATAGTATTTTAAAGTAAAGAGATGTCTTCTGTAACAACTGAAGAATAAGTAGGTGTTTGAACTTAATAAAGGTTTCCCTTTTTCTTTGTAATGCATTTGTTTGAACATGTAAATTATTTGGTGTAATACATTGAACTTCTGTTTAAAGCAAATTCTTGTGGCTTAAAGAAGGGAGAAAATGTGTGTTATGTGATCCTTCTGTAGGGTTCATGCTTTCTCTTGCATTTGCTCTTAACTTCATTTTTTATCAATGTGCAATATGATTGACATTTTGAATTTGCCTTCCTTGATTCTCAAGTTCCAGATGTGGTGTTTTAAATGCTCTTCCATTTTCTGCATTTGAGAACAGAACTCATTGCACATCTCTAACAATTTTGATGTCCTAGGAAAAAATATTAATTTTTTTCCCGCTGTTTTATTTTTCATTTCAAAAACAGGATTTTGATTGCTGATCACTTGATTTACCCCATCTTTTGATGGTGTCTTGCACTGTGGACCTTGGCTCTTCACCTAACTTAATTTTGAAAGAGAATGACTGCATCGAAATGTAGAACTTATGCTCTCATTAAGTTCCTTCAGTGAGATTAGTCATAAATGATTTGTCATTAATGTATAATTTGGTGTTGCTAAAATTGTTGCCCTAGCTTGTTTAATTTTGCATTTGTTAGTGATTAGTTTGGTAATTACTTAGTACAGATTTCCATGAAGAAACGTGATTTTGTTGGGAGTTCTTTTTTAATTTATAACATTGGAGATTTCTCCATTTGGTCTGTCAAATGCATTCTTAAGAGTTTAGTTCTTTGCTTTTAGCCTGCAATTGCAGTTAATATTTCATTACACTGAGCAGTTTTGGGTAGAATTGATGTTTGTTCGTAAAATGAAGAGGAAAATGAGCCTTCCTTGCCTGAAAGTGAATCAGTACTCCGGCTGCCCTGCTCGAAGGATCTCTTTGTTCAAAGGGTAAAAGTCCTATTGGGTGAACTTTTTTGAAAGATGGGTATTGTGTTTTCAGAAAATTTCACAATAACTCAAAGTTATTAGGTAAACTCTTTCATTTTGAAGATCTTCAGCTAACATTGGACAAGTAGAGTTTTTTAAAAAAGCATTTATACAGCATTAATACAATGGAGTGCAACACTGTACAGAGAAGAATCCAACATTAATATTGTATGTTCAAGGGTCGTCAATGTGCAGAGAATGCTAGTTTTTCCCCCCTTATTTGTTACTCATAGGCAGATACAATATGATTACTTTGTGCATCTTGCTAAAGTTTGGAAGGGCTGCGTCATAACTAAAGGGTCTCACATTAGGTAGTCTGTATAGAGGGCATTTTGTTTTTCTAAGTGGTTATACTAAAAAGCCAAGACATGTATCTTAACTCTGCCATTATTGAATATTAAACAAGGTACTCCTTATCACAGCCTTACCATATCTCAAGTAAATATTGCTTCCATTTTCATGGTAACTTAGGTTGTTTGACAACAAATAGAATCTAAGACCTTGCAACAGTGCACACATCTGCTCTTATACATTGTCTTGCCAGATAATTGGCAAGCCTTCCGCATTGTGAATGGCTTTCCTTTTGGAGATTAGCATCCTTGTGTCTGTCTGATGAGTGGGGGGGGGGGTGGGAGGCTTTGAGCCCATAGCTTTTTTTCTGTACTACCAAACAACTATTAATCGATTTTGAAAGGATGGGTGCTTGGGGAGTGGGACTGACTGGGTTGCTCCATGGGGAGCTGGCATGGATTCAATGTGCCTAAAAAATGACTAGAAGAAGTTGTTTTAATTTCTGGATTGAGTAGTTTTCTTTATTCAGCCTCAAAAAGGAGTTTGAGGCCTTGTTACTGATTTTCGGATTTCACAGTGAGCTTATAGTAAGGGAGCTCAACGTAAGTCTTTCAAGGATAGTAAGAAAGTTGAAGAACTCTGAAAAATTCATGTAACAGTTAGTACTCACTTGATCTTCCAGTATTAGTGTCTAATGTACTTTATTTCTCTCCAAGTCCCACTCCAGGACCTGAGCATAAATGACACTCCAGCACCTTACTGAGGGAGTGTTGTGACGTCGCAGGTGCTATCTTTTGAATGTGATAATAAACCAAGTCCCATTATGCCCTCTCAGGTGGAAGTAGAAGATCCTATGGCATTATTTTGAGGAAGAGCAGCAGAGTTATCTCTGATGTCTTGGCAAATATCCTTGAACCAACATCACCAAATCAGATGATCTTATAATTATCACATTGCACGCAAACTCACAAACAGCAAATTTGCTGCGGTATTTCCTATATCACACTGGTGACTTCATTGGCTCTAAAATGCTTTGAGACATCCATTGGCTGTATAAATACAAGTCTTTTCAAACAGCCCCTCAAAGACATAATTTGCAAAATTGGTTTATGTTCTGCATTAACTAGAAATTAAGCATGTAGGGCACAGGCCAATGAACAATGATGTAATAAGTAGATTGTTGAAAAAAAAGTTATAAACTTCCTGACAGTAGTAAATACAGTCTATTTGCCAACAACTCATAACACACTTCAGTTTTTGCTTTCAAATATAATACACACTGGAACACATCCCTTCCCCATGTTTTCATGGTTTTGTCTCTTCATCTGTAGTCATGGGTTTAAATGATTGATTGGCCTTTGAGCTGCTTAGAATGCAAATCAATGAATTGATGTTTTATCTGACCATCCCAATTTGAACAATCTAAAGGTGGTGGGCGTTGACACATTCAAATAAGGTTGTCTTGGTTTAACATATCAATTTTGTTTGGAAAGCAAAACAACAAGCATCTTTTGGAAAAAGATACATTGGATGTCAATAACCATTTTTGATTTTCCCTGGCTTTGCATTTACACTCTACAGTGTATTAAATTTGTAATTATACACTAAATTAGTTCTGCTTGTAATTATAAACAACTATTGTGGGATTTGTCACTGTAATCAGCAAACGAACACAGCATGGTTATGCATCAAGTAAGCTGGGTGAACAAGTAACTTGGGCTATTTGACAACAAATGGCATATAAGTCCTTGAGAATAACATATCCACTATTATACATTTATAAAGGCAAAATAATGGAGATGCCGGAAATCTGAAAAGCAGCAAATGATGGAGGTGCCAGCGGATCAGGCAGCATCTTGGAGAGCCAAACCTTTTGGGTTAATCAACCACCTTTCATCAGGAGTAGAAGAAGTTAGAGATTTCACGGTTTATAAGAAAGTACAAAAGCAGTGAAAAAAGTGAGTGGTGGAGGAAAGAACAAAAGGGAATGTCTGATAAGGTTCAAGAGTCATTATAGCACAATAAGGGCATTTGACCTATCAAGTCCATGCAGGCTCTCTGAAGAGCAAACCGATAAGTTCCATTCCTTTACCCTATCCCAGTAGCGCTGGAAGTTTATTTTCCTCAAGTGCTCATCCAATTTCCTTTGGAAATCACTGAACGCCTCCACTTCCATTGTCCTCATAGACAGTGAGTTCCAGGTCATTACACTCCCTGTGTAAAAATGTTCTTCCTCACATCTGTACAGCTCTTGCCCAAAACCTCAAATCTGTGTCCCTAAATCTTTGTAGATTAGCTAGTGGGAACAGATTTTCTTTGTCTATCTATCTAAACCTGCCATAATCTTGTACACCTCTAACAAATCTTCCTTGAATCTTTTTTCTTCAAGGAGAATAACCCCAACTTCTCTAACCTAACCATGTAGCTAATATCCGTCATCCCTGGAACCATTCTGGTAAATCTCTGCATCCTCTCAAGAAACATTACATCCTTTCTAACATGTGGTGACCAGAGCTGGATGCAATAGTCTAGTTTTGGCCTAACCAGAGCTTTATAAAGACTCAGCATAATCTTTTCAGTACCTCTATTTATGGTGCACAAAGTCCCATATGCTTTGTTAATTATTCTCTCATTATGTCCTGCTGCCTTCAGAGGTCAATGCATGTGAACCCCAGCTGCCTCTGTGGAGGGCAGTCGTGATTAAATGACAGAAGGAATGCTGGTTCAAGGCAAAAGGGGGTGGGATATATGGACTTCCAAACAACGTTTGGAAAAGTGCCACATAACAGGGTTGTCAGCAAAGTTAAAGTGTATGGAAATAAAAGGGGCAATGGTAGTGGTGAATGGTTGTTTTTCAGGCTGGTGCAAGGTATATACTGTGGTTCCCAGGGTTCGTATTAGGACCACTGCTTTTCTTGACCTTTCTTTCTTGCTATGCATGCTAGACATTGGTATGCAGGGCACAAGTTTTAAAATTTGCTGAAGACATAAAACTTGTGAACTGTGAGGAGGGTAGAGATAAACTTCAAGAGGACATAGGCAGGCTGGTGAATTGGGCAGACAGCTGGCAGATGAAATTTAATTCAGAGAAGTATATAGTGATACATTTTGGGGAGAAGAACAAGGAGAGACAATGAAAAATAAAAGATGCAATTTCTGAAGGTGGTGCAGGAGCAGAGGAACATGGTGGTAATTGTATGTAAATCATTGATTGGCAGATTGAGAAAATTAATAAGGCATATTAGATCCTGGGCTTTATAAATAGAGGTGTAGAGTACAAAAGCAAGAATGTTATGGCAAACCTTTATAAAACACTGGTTCAGCCTCAACTGGGCATCACACTTTAGGAAGGATGTGAAAACTTAGAGAGGATACAAAAATGATTGACCAGAATAGTACCAGGGGAGGCAATTGGTGAGGATGACACAAAGAGTCTACCGAGGGATTTAGACAGGTTAAGTGAATGGGCAAAAACTTGGCAGATGGAATAACATGTGGGAAAATATGAGATTATGCACTTTGGCAGGAAAAGAGAGGAGCTGAATATTATTTAAATGGAGAAAGACTGTAGAAAGCTGCAGCACGGAGGGATTTGGAAGCCCTCGTGCATGAATCACAAAAAGCTAGCGTACAAGTTCAGCAGGTAATAGGGAAGGCAAATGGAATGTTGGCCTTTATTTCAAAGGGAATGGAGTATAAAAATAGGCAAGTCTTGCTAAAACTATACAAGGCACTAGTTAGACCACACCTAGAATACTATGAACAGTTTTGGTCCCCCTATTAGAGGCAGTCCAGAGAAGGTTCATTAGGTTGATCCCAGGAATGCAGGAATTTTCTTATGAAGGGAGGTTGAGTAGGTTGGGCCTATACTCATTGGAGTTTAGAAGAACGAGAGGCGACCTTATTGAAACATGTAAGATTCTTAGAGGCTTAACAGGGTAGATGTGAGAGGTTGTTTCCCCTTATGGGAAAGTCTAGGACCAGAGGGCATAAGCTCAGAGTAAGGGTTGCCCATTTAAGATAGAGATGAGGAGGAATTTCTTCTCTCAGAGGGTAATCAATCTGTGGAATTCTTTACCACAGAGGGCTGTAGAGGCTGGGTCGTTAAGTATATTCAAGGCTGAGATAGACAGATTTTTAATCAGTAAGGGAATCAAGGGTTATGGGGACAAAGCAGGAAAGTGAAGATGAGGTTTATCAGATCAGCCATGATCTCATTGAATGGCAGAGTAGACTCGATGGGCCGAATGGCCTACTTCTGCTCCTTCGTCTTATGGATGAGGAGATGTTATATGGAGAGGCTGGAAAAGTTGGGGTTATTCTCCTCAAACAGAGAAGATTAAGAAGAGAAACAAAAACAGAAAATGCTGTAAAAACTCAGCAGGCCTAACAGCATCAGTGGAGAGAAAAACAGAGTTAATGTTTCGAGTCCGAATGATTCTTCTTCAGAGCTCTGAACTCTAATTGCACACCTTCCTATATTCTCCTCGATTGCTGCTTGCAATCAATAATGGGGAGAGACTGATGTAAGAATAAACAGTGATGGTTTATTGAGACATAGGGCAGGGCACTAGATCATGCGTGCTCACTCAGAAACCCCCAGAACTAGGCTTACAGTTATCAGTTGCCCGCGCTGTACAGTGATTCTTCAGTGCTGTCACATGATCAGTACACTTGCATCTCTTAAAGGGACAGGGTACCTCACTTTACCACATCCCTCCCCCTTTACTTAAAAGTACAGCTAACAAGCTTGAAACACATTAACTATTTACACAATAACTATTTACAGGTCAAGTCTATCAGGAGGCCTTCTTTGACAGGTTGAGCGTTGTAGCCCAACAACCTCGGCTGGTGTTTCCGAGACGACCTTTTCAGGAGCAGTTGTCCACTACGTCCCTCAGTGGATGATTTCACCATCTTCCAGGTGCAGTCACATTCACTCCTGCTGCCCCTCCCCTCCAAGCTGAAACAGATAAAGGGCAACAAGCACAAAGCAATACAGCGATGAGCTACATGATGTGGGAGGAGGAAGAGGAAAAGGTAAAAAAAATCTTGTTTTTCTTTCCGAGGACTGTCAATAATTTCTCTCTTTCTTCCTGCATGTCCTTTTCTTGGTAGCATTGATCCATATCTCTGTCTTCTGTTTAACTTCGCTGTTGGCTGGACTAGACTCAGGTGTGAGCTGAACGTGAATGAGCTCAGTATTTGGGTTTTCTGACAGCTTTTCTGAGAATTCAGGGCCTTCTAGCTTTAAAATTTCAGGGCTTTTACACAGCTGCTGCTTCAGCTCTTCCAATTCTTCTTCATATATTTTTCGTGGCATAAATTGGGAGCTGATTGAATTTTGTGGTGCACGAAAGTCATTTAATAGATTTTCCATTTCTTTTTGAAGGATTCTGACTTCAGCTTGAGCTCTGTCTCGGTGTAACATTTCTACAGGTGTCTCCCATTGGGTCTTTGCGTACTCATTTTTTCTTGCAGCCACACTTCTGGTTTCAAATTGGGAACTTAGTGGGCTCTCAAGATTTATCTCTCTCAGCCAGTTCCTTCTGAGGCGACTTGGTCCCCTGCCTGACATTACAAATAGGAGTAATTTTGCAGCCTGTTCCTCATACCGCACCTTGACTTGACATAGCCGTTTCACATTTATTTCTTCACTCGTATGTCTTCGACTTTGTGTCTGAAACTTCTAACTTCAAAGGATGGGTTCCTTTACTCAGATATCTAAACGTATGCTCTCCAATGATGGACATCGACGCTCCCGTATCAGCTTCCATCTTGATGAGTTGTCCATTGATCATTATGACTACTTGGATTGGCTCGGTTCTACCCACTTTGAGGTTATATAATGAATGGATGCCTGATTCTATTTCTTCTGGCTCTTCCATGAGGCATATTTCACGATTTTTCCTTCTGCCTTTATAGTGTTGTTTTAGCCTTTCTCTGCAGTGCCGCCTCATGTGGTCATTGCGATGGCAGAAAAAGCACTCGACTTGTTTGAGTTGTCATTCGCTCACTGGAGGCCTGGATGTATTTCTCACATTCATTTTGTGGGTTTTCACTGCAGTAACTGTTGTTTTTCAATGATCTGGAGCTAGACAGCATTTCCTGTCTTTCCATGGAGTCCAAAGTTTTTGCACCTTTTGTTGCTGGATTGTCTTGCTTGACTGAATATTTTCATATTCAAATTCCGTGTATCTTTTATAACTTTGGAATTTCTAACAGCACTCTCCATCGCGGTAACTAATTCTAATGCCTTACTGAAATCTAGACCAGGTTCGGCTAGCAAACGCCTTTGGATAGTAACATCTCTAATCCCACATATCAGCTGGTCTCTCAACATATCACTAATGGACATTCCAAATTCATAATGCTCAGTTAATGCCTTTAAAACGGCCACAAAGTTAGCTATTGTCTCCCCTGGAAGCCTGATCCTTGAATTGAACTTGAAACACTGCATCGTAGCTGAGGGCTTTGGTCTCAGGTGGCTCTGTGCAATTTTTATTAACTCGTCGAAAGCCTTTAAGTCTGGGGAGCTAGGTGACGTAAAGCTGCAGATCAGCCCATACATTTTGCTCCCACATGAGGACAAAAGAATCGCATTGTTCTCCTCCCCCGTGACCTTATTGTGGTAAAAAAGAAAGCTAGGCGTTCGACATACTGAGGCCAGTCATGGGTCGAATGGATCAACATGCCCAAATAGCGGCATCGTGAATGACTGCAAGGGGACTGCACGTCCCAGTTAATGACAAATTCAGGTGTTTGGCTCACCACGGAGCTGGCCTCTGTCTGGTGTCTCTTGTAATTTTCTGCCCATAGCCATTTTTAATATATTTACCAGTTTAAATGCATTGCCGCTGTAAGAACGGTCACCTTTTTAAAAAAACTCTGTCTCTGCAGCTGTCGGCTTTGCTCTGCTAGGTTTCGTGTCCTTCTCAGATTTTGGCAGGATCCCCACGATATTGATTCTACAGGGTTTTTAAAAAAAATTTAAACTGCAGCACTGCTTTCTGCTCTGATTGCCATCTGTCACCTATTTTGTAAGTTAAGTACAGATGCTCTTTCCAATGCTTTGCTCACCCATCCTGAAATTTATTTTATTTTGTTCTTTATCCTTGTTGCCACTTTTATGTCTTGAGTAAATGAGTTTGTTGACCAACCGAACTCTAACTGCATGCCTTCCGATGTTCTCCTCAACTGCTGCTTGCAATCAATAACGGGGAGAGACTGATATAAGAATAAACAGTGATGGTTTATTGAGACATAGGGCAGAGCACCAGATCATGCGTGCTCACTCAGAAACCTCCAGAACTAGACTTACAGTTCCCAGTTGCCTGCTGTACAGTGATTTGTCAGTGCTGTTGCATGATCAGTACTTTTGCATTCTCTTAAAGGGACAGGGTACCTCACTTTACCACATCTTCCATAAAATCATGGGTGCACCTTCAATAAGAAATACTTTTTCCTGTAAACAAAACAGCAAAATGTATCATATTTCCTTTTTGAGTTAATTTAAGTAGCCTAATGCACATCCTGTCACATCACTGACTGGTGGTCAGTGTTTCTTTCCTCTACTGTAGACCTCAGTAAGAGAAGCAGACATTTTCTAAAGACACCAGATTTTGCATTGCCTGAGAAAATGTGTCGGAAAGTCATATGTTCAAATCAATACTTCTCTCTGATCTAAGTTCTTATTTGGCAGTCCCTTTTTTGGAGATAATCATTTAATCTAGGTTTTATAATGTTAGGAAAGTTAAGATTGTACTCCTGATCTCATTTATTTGCAGAACAATGGTAGATTGGCAACCTATTCTAGACCTCAGGCTCCTGAGCAAAACTATCCAAAAGAACATTCAAGTTGATAATTTCACCACAAATTTAGACACTACTTCCATTAATGACCTTAAAGCTCAACAGGTTATAGTATTATTTGGATGGAATGTCTATACGTTGAAAATGCAGATACAGGAAATCTGTTACTCTTCACCTTGTTTAACACAAAATGTGCTGTTCCATTTCCTTATAAAAGCAAATAAAAGTTAGCGTTTACATAGCGACTTTCATGTCTTCAAGGACCTCTTCAAACATTTCACAGACACTGAGGTACTTTTGAATTGTGATCATTATTGTAATGTAAATAAATACAGTAAATAATTTGTGCACAGTCTGACCCGCTAACAGCAATGGGGTAAAAGATGAGATAATGTGATAAGCACCCCTGATTCCAGTGCCGCTGCCGGAATTCCTGACCTTCAAACAAAATCCAGCTCCTAGAGATCCCTTTGACTTGTTGCCAGCTTAAAATCACTGCCCAGAAAGATGAAAACCACGGACAGAGATCTCTAGAATTTTGTGGGAAGCTTGTGGGAAGCAGCGAATGCCATTGCTTCATCACTGGCCACCTAATCTGGCCCAAGAACTCGGCTGACACTGCAGTGCAATTGCTGAGGGAGTGCAGCATTGTCAAATGTGCAGCTTTTTGCAAAGACATGTTATGTGGCCTGTTCAGTTAGACATCAAAGATTCCTTGATGTTCAGGTCCCCTCAGCCAGCACCACTGAAACAGATTATCAATGATGATTATTAACAATGCTGCACTCCCTCAGTAATTACACTGACGTGTCAGCCAAGTTCTTGGGCCAGATTGTGTGGTCAGTGGCGAAGCAATGGCATTCGCTGCTGACCTTGAAGAAAGCTTTCCACAAAATTCTAGAGATCTCTGTGTGTGGATTTCATCTTTCTGGGCAGCGATTTAAATCTGGCTGCAAGTCAAAGGGTGGAATTGTACCCGATTTGCACTACGTCCAGTAGCGGGCGGGTAAAACGCCATTTAACCAGCTGGCCATGATGGCGGGTTTTAACGCCATATCATCCCAAACCCGCCACATTATTTATGCATTCTCAGGAAACACGCCATTTCCAATCCCTCCGCCCGCCATCACCTCGCAGCTTCATCACACCAGGCGCCATATTTAAAGTGCAGCCACACGCAAACATCTCAGTGTTTCCAGCCCAGGACTGCTGCAGGGAAGGTGTCCACAAAAGGCAAAAAGACTGCTGCCCCCAGGTTTAGTGACGCGTCACTGGAACGCCTTTTGGATGCCACGGGGGCCCAGCGCTTATGTCCTCTACCCCTGCACTGGCCGTAGGATGGGCAGCAGCGTGACCAACCAGGGTTGGAGGGCAGTGGCAGTGGTGGTCAGGGCCAACACCTTGCAAAAGAGGACAGCCACCCAGCGCAGTTACAGGGTGAATGGTCTCATCCATTCTGCCAGGGTAACTCACTCTTCTCATCACTCTCAACTCACACACTCACAAACCCATCACACACCCACAGAGATCTCACACCTCAGGGGACAACACCGCTAACTCTCACACACACCCTCACATCTCCATCAGGCTCATACCCTCTCAAGCTCATGTCCTCATCCTGTACACGGCTCCGCTCACCACACAAACATTCCATACAGTGCCGTGTGTCCTGCTCACACTCTCTCCATCTGTTTCCATGTAGGAGAAGCTGGCTCACATCAGCAGGGAGAGGTCTTAGACGGGGGGGTGAGAGGCCCACATAAGACCCCTCATTCACTTTGAGGAGCGTGCCATTGTGCTGACTGGTGAGGACGTGGGCCCTGCCTGCAGTGACAGTGAGGTTGGCAGCGAATGCCCACCTGAGGATCCAACACCACACCATCCTTGCTGCAACGCAACTGTGAGTGCTCTCTCTCCTGCTTTTGGCTCTGCTGCCATGCACGACTTATCTCTACTTTGGTTCACAGGGAGCCCTGCCAAGTGACCGATACCCTCAGCCAGCCAGTCCCTCAGCTCCATCCACGCCCTCATCTGCAGCCAAGAGGAAACCTCCTCCAGTGAAGAGGTGGAAATAAGCAGCCTCGAAGACCCTTCATTGCAGAGGGAGCAGTCAGCCCACGAGTGACTCTGAAGAGAAAAGTGTGCGTGTGGCCCACATCAGAGCCTCATGCAAGCACTCTCGCACGCGCATGGATCCTTCAGGTTTCGCACATCTCAACGTTCTGAGCATGAATGCTGCCTGCTGGGGTTCGCTTTCAGTTGTCCATCTGAGCTGACCTGCATCTCCGCCCTCCCACTGATCACACTCCCATGTAGCACATGATCTCGCCACCACGACTCATTTCACTTTCAATTTGGGCAGCACGGTGCTAATTCGGTTTTACTTTTGCTCCCCCGTCCTTTACCCTCCCCAGTCACCCATTTCCTTTCCCCCATCACAGTTGATCCCCCCCACCGGCATCACATTCCACCTCCCCTCCATTACCTGCCAACCCCAACCCTTTTCCTTCGGGGATGTCCAGGTGAACTTCCTTCCCGAAAAACCCACCCCCATCCACATTCAACTCCCGACCTCCTCCTTCCCACTCCCCAGTGTCCGTGTCTGCCTCTGGGTGCCCACCAACCACCCTCACTATCCCCTCTATCGCTGCAGTTGAAACCTCACCCTCCCACCCTACAGCCTTACTCTGCCCTCAGTCATTATGGTCCTGCAAAGACCTCCTTACTAACGTCTGGGGGCTTGTGCCAAAATTGGGAGAGCTCTCTCACAGACTAGTCAAGCAACAGCCTGACATCGTCATCCTCACGGAAGCATATCTTATAGATAATGTCCCAGACACCACCATCCCTGGTTGTGTCCTGTCCCACCTGTAGGACAGACCAGCAGGGGTGGCGGCACAGTGGTGTACAGTCGGGAGGGAGTTGCCCTGGAAGTCCTCAGCATTAACTCCAGACTTGATGACATCTCATGGCATCAGGTCAAACATGGGCAAGGAAACCTCCTCCTGATTACCACGTACCACCCTCCCTCAGCTGATGAATCAGTGCTCCTCCATGCCGGAGGAAGCACTGAAGGTGTCAAGGGCATGGAATGTACTCTGAGTGGGGGACTTCAATGTCCACCATCAAGAGTGGCTCGGTAGCACCACTATTGACTGAGCTGGCCGAGTCCTAATGGACAGAGCTGTTAGACTGGGTCTGCAGCAGGTGGTGAGGGAACCAACAAGAGGGAAAAACATACTTGACCTCATCCTCATCGACCTGCCTGTCGCAGATGCATTTGTCCATGACAGTATTGGTAGGAGTGACCACTGCACACTTGTGCAGATGAAGTCCTGCCTTCACATTGAAGATACCCTCCATCATGTTGTGTGGCACTACCATGCTAAATGGGATAGATTTTGAACAGATCTACCAACTCAAGACTGGGCATCCATGAGGCACTGTGGGCCATCAGCAGCAGCAGAATTGTACTCGAACACAATCTGTAACCTCTTGGCTTGGCATATCCCCCACTCCACCATTACCATCAAGCCAGGGGATCAACCTTGGTTCAATGAAGAGTGTAGGAGGGCATGCCAGGACAGCAGCAGCACCAGGCATACCTAAAAATGAGGGGTCAAACTGGTAAAGCTATAACACAGGGCTACTTGCATGCCAAACAGCATAAGCAGCAAGTGATAGACAGAGCTAAGCAACCCCACAACTAATGGATCAGATCTAAGCTCTGCAGTCTCACTACATCCAGTCATGAATGGTGGTGGAAAATTAAACAACTCACTGGAGGAGGAGGCTCCATAATGACGGAGGAGACCAGCACATCAGTGCAAAAAGTAAGGCTGAAGCATTTGCTACAATCTTCAGACAGAAATGCTGAGTGGATCATTCATCTCAGCCTCCTCCAGAGGTTCCCAGCATCACAGATGCCAGTCCTCAGCCAATTCGATTCACTCCACGTGATGTCAGCGCTGAAGGCACTGGATACGGCAAAGGCTATGGGCCCTGACAATATTCCGGCAATAATAATGAAGACTTGTGCTCCAGAACTTGCCACGCCCCTAGCCAAGCTGTTCCAGTACAACTACAACACTGGCATCTACCTGGCTATGTGGAAAATTGCCCAGGTACGTCCCGTACACAAAAAGCAGGACAAATTCAACCTGGCCAATTACTGCCTCATCAGTCTTCTCTCCACCATCAGTAAAGTAATGGAAGGAGTCATCACATTGCTATCAAGCGGCACTTGCTTAGCAATAACCTGCTTACTGATGCCCAGTTTGGGTTCTGCCAGGGCTAATCAGCTCCTGACCTCATTACAGCCTTGGTTCAAACATGGACAAAAAAGCTGAACTCCCGAGGTGAGGTGAGAGTGACTGCCCCTCACATTAAGGCCACATTCGACCGAGTGTGGCATCAAGGAGCCCAGCAAAACTGGAGTCAATGGGAATCAGGGGGGAAGCTCCCCACTGGTTGGAGTCATACTTAGCACAAAGGAAGATGGTTGTGGTTGTTGGAGGTCAGTCATCTCAGCTCCAGGACATCACTGCAGGAGTTCCTCAGGGTAGTGTCCTCAGCCCAACCATCTTCAGCTGCTTCATCAATGACCTTCCTTCCATCAAAAGGTCAGAAGCGGGGATGTTCACTGATGATTGCACAATGTTCAGCACCATTCACGACTCCTCAGACACTGAAGCAGCCCATGTCCAAATGCAGCAAGACCTGAACAATATCCAGGCTTGGGCTGACAAGTGGCAAGTAACATTTGCATCACACAAGTGTCAGGCAATAACCATCTCCAACAAGAGAGAATCTAACCATTACCCCTTGACTTTTAATGGCATTACCATCACTGAATACCCCACTATCAACATCCTGGGGGTTACCATTGATCAGAAACTGAACTGGGCCAGCCATATAAATACTGTGGCTACAAGAACAGTTCAAAGGCTAGGAATCCCGTGATGAGTAACTCAGCTTCTGACTCCCCAAAGCCTGTCCACCATCGATAGGGCACAAGTCAGGAGTGTGATGGAATATTTCCCACTTACCTGGATGAGTGCAGCTCCTGCAACACTCAAGAAACTTGACAGTGTCCAGGACAAAGCAGCCCACTTGATTGGTACCCCTTCCACAAATATACACTCCCTTCACCACCGATGCACAGTAGCAGCAGTGTATACCATCTACAAGATGCACTGCAGCAATTCACCAAGGCTCCTTCGACTGCACCTTCCAAACCCATGAGCACTATCATCTAGAAGGACAAGGGCAGCAGATAGATGGGAACACCACCGCCTGGAAGTTCCCTTCCAAGTCACTCTCCTGACTTGGAAATATATCACCATTCCTTCACCATCGCAGGGTCAAAATCCTGGAACTCCCTTCCTAACAGCACTGTGGGTGTACCTACACCACGTGGACTGCAACGGTTCAAGAAGACAGCTCACCGCCGCCTTCTCAAGGGCAACTAGTAATGAGCAATAAATGCTGGCCTAGCCAGTGAAGCCCACATCCCGCGAATGAATAAAAAAAAATTCTCACCCTTCTTCCAAAACACGCCCACCCTCAGTTCGCTCCCCAGGAGGCAGACATGGACCTATCCAACCCTTCCCATGCACATTCACCTGCACATCCCCTGCTCCACACCCCTTCCCCCCTCCGCAGCCTTCCTTCTTCCGCACCCCTTCCTCCACGGAACCCCTTTCCCCCCGGAACCTCTTCTGCCCCCGGACTTCTCCCCCGCCCCCCCGCTTAGTCCCTCCCCCTTCCTGACTCCTTCCTCCACCCATTACCTCTTCCTCCAGTCTCACTTCTTCCTCCAGCCTTACTCCTACCCCCTTACTGACTCCTTCCTCCACTCTTTTTTCTTCCTCCACACTTACTACCTCCCCTCTCCACACTCCTTCCTCCCCCTGGACACCCTCCCCTCTAAGCACTGCTTCCCTTGCACCATCCACCTACCTCCCAGTTGCCATCTTCTCCCCATTACCCCCATCATCCCCTGTTCTCCCTCCCCCCCCCCAACCTCCCCCCTGACACCCTCATTCACCCCTCCAACCTCACCACATACTGACACCTTCATTCTCCCCTCCCAACCTCACCCCATCCCAACACCTTCATTCCCCCCTCCCAACCTCACCCCGACACCTCTTCCTCTCCCAGTTGATCCGAGCCCTTCCTCTCCCACCCCCTCGACCATCACCCGTTGTGAGCATCAACAGTGACTATCCAACGTGCGCTGCTTCGCAGCAGAACCATGTCCATGAGAATCCACCCAGCGTACAATGGATGTTCCTCCAGTGTGCTGTTGGAGTCGGGCTCCAGCATCTTCTGCTTCTCGGATGTCCGCAATGTGAGAAGGCCTTGGAGGGTAAGTCCTGACTTCTGCACGTCACAGTTGTCAACACATGTTTTACACTGGAGCGTTTTCCGCTGATGTGGCTGGACGATCCAGCGGTGTTGGGGGAGGGGTGCAGTCGGGAGGGGGAGGGGACGGGGACGGGGTTGCGGTGTGGGGGTGTGGGGTAGATGACTCCAGCAGGCAGGCCAAATAATGATATGCGGATATCTTACAATGAAGCTCCTGACGTCTGAAGGCTGAGAACACGGCCTGCGATCGGCGGGCTGAGCTGATGATCGCAAACTGGTTTCACGCTGTCATGAAACCGGTCACGCCATATTGTCCGCTCACGTCACTGAACACGCCCGACACCAGCGGGCACAGAAAATCCCGGCCAAAGGGATCTCTAGCAGCTGAATTTTGTTGAAGGTCAGGAATTCCGGCAGCAGCACTAAAAGCAGGTGTGCTACCATTCAAGCAGCATGCAGCTAGCTGAACATGATCACAGGCACAGCCGGCCAATTAACAACCTGAGGGCACAGGGCCCATCCAGTTAGCAAGCAGGGGTTGGGTGGGGGGGGGGGGGGGGGGGGGCAACAAGGTGCTGATGGTGGCATAGCTTGACTCAAAGGCAGGCGCTGGTGCCATATTTAAAGGGCTGCCAGTCCTGCTTGCAGTGGGGCCTTACTCTAGAAAGATTGCCTCAGCAACATTGTTGAAGACCCCTGCACCCTAGGCCAGAATTCAAGCCCTCCACCCCACCAGAATTCAAGACCTAAGGAGCTACCCTGGGGCCAGCTGCCACCTTGGCAGTGGGAAGCTACTGTGTGACCCCACAGTTTAGCGGTGCCTCCCTGCAGGCTCTCCACCTGTCTACAAGGCAATGGCAGAGAATCCTCTTCCCAAGGACGGCAAGAAGAGACTGGCCAGCCTGACCAAACAAATGTGAATTGAGATTGCAGAGGAGGCCATCAGTTGTGGGGTCACCCCATCGCCCCCATCCTCTAACATGGGCAAAGTCAAGGCCAGGGAGGGAAATCATGGGCCTCAGTGCTTCTCCTGTTTTTGAGTCCCTTATTCCCTCCCTGCCCTTTTACCCTCACCCTCAATCGTGCATGCTATTTTTCTTTCCCTTTTCAAGATTCACCAACCAATTCACCAAACAACCGTAGAAACATCCTAGTAAAATGATAACTCCCATTGTTGGTATCTGGTTACAAATATCGTCCAATGTATATGCAGTATGGGTCATTAATATTGTTAGTTTGTGTGTGTGTCATGAAGCTATTAATGTATATAATGTTATTGGAATTTATTTTAAAATAGAGGTTTAGTCTGTGGGTGTGTCTGTGTATGCTTTCATTGGATTAAAGCCAGCTAGTCTGGGTGCTTTGATGTATAGTAGTTTTGAGCTGTAAACAGAGAGATAAAGGTACATTTGTATTTTGTTGAATAGAGCATTCAAGAAGGGGAGTGAAATCTTGCACCTAGCTAGGAAAGACCAAACAATATATTTATATTACTAATAAAACTGGTACTATGAAAGGGGTTTTATTGTTAGAAGAGGTGGAGTTCAAAGGGCCTGATGATACAATGAGAATTTGCATTCAAAGGGGAGTGCTGGGTATAACAGAAGGGAGTTTTTGTGTGCAGGGCAGAGGCATGTAACATCAAAGCAGTTGTAAGCCTACAACTGTCTGCAAAGGAACTAAAGTGAAAAGAACTTCATTATGAATTCATAAAGTGAAAATATTTTGCCTGGTGTCTGCTTAAAGTCTATGGGTTGTTGTTGCCTTAGTGGAGATTAGTTTGGGAATTTGTTAAAAAGTTATGATAGTAATAATTTGTAGCTATGTGTATATACTTAACTTGTGTAAATTAATAAATGTCTCATGTTGTTTGATATAAAAACCTCTCAAGAACTGGTGCCCTTATTCCTGAATTTAGAGCTGCAACTCAAAACATACCACTTGAAAATATAGGTTAAAACAGTTGCTTAAAGATTCCCTCTGGGATTTTAAATAACTGACTTTACCGACTGCTGTGTCATAACAATTGGGGGCTCTTGTGGGATAAAAATATTTTTAATTCCTTGATTGGTTTGGAATTGGTGAATCTTAAGGTTCCGAGTACGAGAAGCACTTTGAATTCAGGAGTTGGTGAGGTTTTACAGAAGTGTTGAGACTGCAAGATGGCTTTGGCAATTGCTAAGACTTGTCTGGAAGTAGAAGATATAACTCATATTGGGGTGGAAAAAATAACCAAAAGTAAGTTAACAGAGCTGGCAGATAAGTTAAAATGGGGATTACCTGAGGGTGCTAGGAAACCAGATATAATTAAAAGTAAAGCACAGCATCTACAGTTCGAAGTGAAACCTGACACTAGTAAGTCACAGCTGGAGGTAGTGAGACCTCATTTACAAACGAAGACGCTTGAATTTTGAATTTGAACAAGCAAAGGAACTGAAAAAACTTGAATTAGAAGCAAAGGACAGAGAAATGGCTTTTTAAAGAGAACAGGTAGAAAGGCAGTTGAGAGAAAGAAAACAGGAAGGGGAATTAGAAATTGTGAAGATAGAGAGTGAGGACAGAGAAAAAGAGAGAGAGAGAGAATTACAATTGAAAATGCTGGCAGTTAAAAAAGAGACGCCAGGAGGTGAGGAAGGACTTATCCCCAGAGTAGAACACAGCGGGGAGATGTTTAAATTTGTACAAGCTCTTCCAAAGTTCCTTATCCCCCTCCCTGTCCTTTGACCCTCACCCTCAATTATGCATACTATTTTTCTTTCCCTTTTCAAGATTCATCCACCAATTCACTAAACAATCATAGAAACATCTTAGTAAAATGATAACTCCCATTGTTAGCATCTGGTTACAAATATCATCCGATGTATATGCCGCATGGGCCATTAATATTAAGAACAGCAACAATATAATGCAATGTTTGTTTGTGTGCATGCCACGAAGCTATTAAAGTATATAATGTTATTGGAATTTTTTTAATAGAGGTTTAGTCTGTGGGTCTGACTGTGTGTGTTTTCATTGGATTAAAGCCAGCTAGTCTGGGTGCTTTGATGTATAGTAGTTTTCAGATGTAAACAGAGAAGTAAAGGTACGTTTGTATTTTGTTGAATAGAGCATTCAAGAAGGGGAGTGAAATCTTGCACCTAGCTAGGAGAGACCAAGCAATATATTTATATTACTAATAAAACTGGTACTATGAAAGGGGTTTAATTGTTAGAAGAGGTGGAGTTCAAAGGGCCTGATGATACAATGAGAATTCATATTCAAGGGGGAGTGCTGGGTATAACAGAAGGGAGTTTTTGTGTGTGCAGGGGAGAGGCATGTAACATCAAAGCAGCTGTAAGCCTACAACTGTCTGCAAAGGAACTAAAGTGAAAAGAACCTAATTTTGAATTTATAAAGTGAAAATGCTTTGCCTGGTGTCTGCCTAAATTCTATGGGTTGTTGTTGCCTTAGTGGAGATTAGTTTGGGAATTTGTTAAAAAGTTATGATAGTAATAATTTGTAGTTATGTGTCTATGTTTAACTTGTGTAAATTAATAAATGTCTCATGTAGTTTGATATAAAAACCTCCCAAGACTGGTGGTCTTATTCCTGAATTTAGAGCTGCAACTCAAATATACCACTTGAAAATATAGGTTATGCCAGTTGTTTAAAGTTTCCCTCTGGGATTTTAAATAACTGACATTACCAACTGCTAAGTCATAACAATTGGGGGCTCTCGTGGGATAAAAATATTTCTAATTCCTTGATTGGTTTGGAATTGGTGAATCTTAAGGTTATGAGTACGAGAAGCACTTTGAATTCAGGAGTTGATGAGGTTTTTCAGAAGTGTTGAGACTGCAAGATGGCTTTGGCAATTGCTATGACTTGTCTGGAAGTAGAATATATAACTCTGATTGAGTTGGAAAAAGATATTGAAGCATTTTTTATTTCATTTGAGAAGCTAGCTAAACAGATGACATGGCCACAGGAAAACTGGATGTTATTATTACAGTCTAAGTTAGTGGGTAGGGCGCATGAGGTGTATGCTACGCTATCAGAAGAAATGTCGGTGAATTATAATGTGGTGAAAAAGCCTATTTTAAGCGCTTATGAGTTGGTTCCTGAAGCATACAGGCAGAAATTTAGGAATGTGAGAAAACAGCCTGGGCAAACTTATATTGAGTTTGAAAGAGTAAAGCAAAGTAATTTTGACCAGTGGATACAGGCATTAAAAATAGAGACAACGTATGCAGATCTTAGGGAAGTAATTCCTTTGGAAATATTTAAAGGTTCAATCCCTTTGGTAGTGAGAACTCATGTGGAGGAACAGAGGATTGATTCTATAAGACAAGCAGCAGAGATAGCTGATGATTATGAGTTAGTTCATAGAGCTAAACCTTTTTCTCGTCACCCTTTCAAATTGGAAAAGGATAAAAAGTGGGAAGGTGAAAGGAAGGTAGGTAGTCAGGGAAGAGGAGGAGTAGCTGGAAGTTCCCAGAAAATTTTTTCTCAGAATAAAATGGGAAGTACAAGTGACATTTAAAAATGGAGGTGTTTTCATTGTAATATTGTAATTGTAATGTGGCAGTGTGTTGGAAATTGCAGGAAAAATCTGTTGGAATTTTTGGTTGTACAGAAAAACTCTGGAAGTAAAAGTGCTGTAGGTTTTGAGGTTCAGACACAGGAGAAACCAGTGGTTTGTGCACAGGTGAAGCAGAGAATCAGTGATAGGTGAAGAAGTGGGAATGTGTTCACAGTTTACTCGAGAGAATTCTGAGGAGCAGGTTGCAGAAATGTTTAAAGACTTTGTGTATGAAGGCAAAGTCTTTCCATCTGTACAGGGTGGAGCAGGTAAAGATGATAAAATTTTAAGAGACACAGGGGCCCTCAATCCTTAATGTTGTGAGATAGTGTTCAAAGAGAGTATTGCAGGAGCAAGTAATAATAAGTGGGGTTCATGGAGATGCTAAATCTATTCTGTTGTGGAAGGTAAATTTAAAGAGCAAATGGAAGACTGGTGAAGTTATAGTTGGAGTGGTGGAAAAATTGCCCATTACAGGGGTTCAATATATTCTGGGTAATGATATAGCTGATCGCAAATGTGGGTGATGCCTATGGTAGTTGAGCAGCCTGTGGAAGTGTTTTCAACAGAGGTGCTACAGAAGGAACATCCTGGATTGTTTCCTGATTGTGTTGTAATGAGATCAAAGGCTCATCGGGAAGAACAAGAAAAACGAGAAAGACAGGCAGTTCAAAGGCAAGAAGAAGGTGTCGAAATCCAATTAGCTGGCACTGTGTATGATAACATTGTCCAGGAGGAAAGAATACAGGATAATTCAGTTGAATTGTTTAACTCAGAGGTTAGTGGAGTTACAAAAAAATGATTTGCAATTAAAGCAGTTATATCAGAAAGCTTATTCAGAAACAGAAGCAAAATGTCCTCCAGCATGTTATTACCTTCGGGGAGATACTACATTGTGCCCTATAGGTGATCCCACCACAAATGTTGGACAAACCAGAGAGTACAAATTTTAATTTAACAGCATTGTGCAATATTGTTAATTTGACAGGAAAACCTCCCATTTATTTATAACTGTGCAGTCAATAATACTGATTTTGGTGACTGTCTCATTAACATGTTCTCCATATTGCACCATACATACACAGTGACGGTAAATTCAAATTTGGGGGAAATATTCAATACTTGCAACCCAGGTTGCAAGAAAAGCATACAGGTTTTGTTTTATATATTTCTTTTACCTGTCCAATATAGAAAAGAAAGGCCATCTCCATGCTGCTGCTTGCATTGTTTCATTGTTGGAGAGTGGTGGAAGGGAAAGAAGAAGGCAGGGAGGTGAGGAGGAGAGGGGATGTTCCCATTCACTTGCTGCTGTCTAAGCTCCCTCCCCTCTCACTGGCACACGGACACAGCACTCACTCACCTCAGTCAAGCTAACTCAGTATCACTAGAAGCAAAGTTCCAGTTCTCTGGGAGTGCATCATGCTGAGGACACGGACAACAGCTGGGTCTGGTCTGCCTTGTTACCGGCGGAGACTCTCTCCTGCTCCCCATTTTCTGCTCCTTCTCCTTGGCCTCCAGAAGATGTCACAAATCATTCAGGTCAGCTGAAAGACTCCTGCATGGTGGCCAGTGGGAATGGCCTGGCAGCTCCTCCAATCACAGGTTCCCACTTTCCCCACCTTGCTGCTCCTCCAATCATAGATTCTGTCTCTGGAGGAGCAGCAAGATTGGGAGAGAGAGAACATGTGATTGGAGGAGCTGGACCAATGACGAACTTGAGCACTGAATGCACAGTCTTGTCTTGTCTCATCGGGTTCCCCAATAGTTTACGTTCAACAGGTCTCAGCAACTTCAAGGCAAAATAACATGAGAGCTTTGAAAGAAAGCCCTCAGCAGTGTACTCATACCTGCAGATCTGTTCATACATTATAACCTGTTCATACACACAGCTTTTTAAACTGATGATTGAAACACCCCTCCTTTAAAGGAAGCATCTTCAACCTTGAAGCAGGGGAGGGAAGGCCAGGAAGTAGCAGGGGTGAAATAAAAAAAGAAAGTGCTGGAAAAACTCAGCAGGTCTGGCAGCATCTGTGGAGACAGAAACAGAGTTGATGTTTCAAGTCCATTATGGCTCTTCTTTCTCAGTTCCAAAGAAAAGTCATATTGAACTCAAAACATTAACTCTGTTTCTCTCTCCACAGATACTGCCAAACCTGCTGAGCTTTTCCAGCACTTTCTGTTTTTATGTCAGGATGTGTGGGATTTCTACGAAACAGGTATATGCAGGAAAGTAAGTTGTGAAGAGGGAGAATCTAGAACTAGGGGCCACCGGCCTCTGCATCTGGGCTTTGGGCTCCTCTCAGGGCATTACAGTGTAAACTGTGACTCCTCATCCTCTCTGCCCATGAAACCAACTCCTCCAGTAGCTGCAGCAATAGAGGAGGCCTGTATCTATTCAGGAGCTCCTCAGCATGCTGGGACCCTCCAGGCTTCAGGCAGCCTGAGGATGGTCATCCCAGGCCTTGGGGCAGCATGATCAGCAACCTGCCTCCACCTTAGCTACAAGTGCAGTGAGTTGGAGTAGTGTTGACTGTGAAATAAGTCAACAAACTCTCTCCAGGTGTGGATTCAGTTAACACCTGAACTGTCTGAATATGCAGACATCGTGGTTGTTTCCCAGGAACCATGCACACACCTAAAGGACCCACCTTCAGCGGTCCCAGACCAGTTGTACAGTGATGGAATGGAAGCCTTCCGTGCTGTAAATCTTTCTTTCTTTCAAAGCCCTTCATAGAACCATAGAACCATAGAAAAGTTATGTTGATGAGGTCTGCTGGCTGGTCTGTGGGAGCCTTGATAACCATATACTTGCAGTCAATGGCACCCTGCACCTAGGGGAATCTGCGATGGCCCCAAGACTGATGGCCCTCTCTGCCCGACTGTCCAGGTTGGTTCACTCTCCCCCTTCGAACACATGTTGCCTTTTGGCTGGTTGGTGAAGGCAGCACTGAAACCTCACCACGTTGCATCACGCCATTCATAAAATACAAACTGTAATATACAATTCCAGACAATCGCCTTTAAATTCAAGTTAATTGCCTTCTAAAGTACATTAATTGATGTCCTGCTGCATCATACTGAGAAACCTGCCCTCCATCTCTCCTATTGCTCATAAAATTCGGAACTGATATCACAAAGGCAGACTTGCATGGGAGTTCATCCCCACCCCACCCCACATCACGTACCCAGCTTTTACAGGGCCAGTAAAATTGCAGCTTCAGTGTGGAGAAGCAGCAAACAGGGTAAGCAGCCAATCAGATTGAAATATTCTCACAGTCAGCAATTTAGGAAGTTAAAAGTACTTTATCGTTCACTTCTAACTTAAATTTTCAGATAGTGAAATAAAGGAGCATGATTGGATTTAGATAGAAGCTGAAATATCAATATAATCAAACTTTTAAAATATATTGGCCCAAATCTTCCGGTCTCTGGATCGTTGGAGATGGAATATACATTGGGAGATACACGTCAGAACCCTGCAGAAGTCCTGACACACAGACATATGTGGGAATTGCCCAGGAAGTTTAAAATTCTGATGGGTTGATTCCTAGATGCCTGGGACCCTCTGCAAACATCTCTGACCATGAGTTTAGAGTGGACACTTGGGTTAGATATGCAGGACTCAACTACGGACTTACGCTGGAAATGTTAAACAGTTTAATACCTGGTCTAATGCTGTGTAACTCAACTGAGCATCACAATCAAACCCAGTAGTCACCCCCCAGAGCACTTGACTAGCCCCTGACCACTTGAATACCCGACTGACCAGATCCAAATACCCCTCCTGAACACCTGACTATCCCCTTCGGTCACACTCCGCAGTCACCATCCAGATCCGACCCGACTTCACCCGACTACTCAACTCAACTCCAACCCTCAACATTGACCCAAAATCCTCTCACCACCCAACTACCCCCAGCCACCCAACTAACCCCGAACCATTCAACTAACCCTGACCATCCGACCACCTGATTACGCCCGCGACCAGGCCTGACTAGCCCCAAACCCGACCCAACTACTCCCTGACTGCCCGACTACTCACCAACCTACTCATCCAGCCATCTCATCCACTCACCACCTCATCCACATCACCCACTCATCCACCTACCCATCTCATCCACTCACCCACTCACCCATTCACCTACATTCATTCATTAAAAGGCCTGGGCCTTTAAAAACTTACTTGAAAATGGCAGCTACTGTCAGAAGAAGTCCTCTCCTTCCCTCGACTCTCCTACACTTGCTGGACTTATCCTAGAGTGTCTGTGCTGCCCATTTCTGCTTCTGCAGGGATTGGAAGATCCCAGAAGAAATGAGCAATATATTCGGATTGGAAAAAAATTTGTGTGCAGCAACAATGCAGCAAGCATTGCCACTGATCAGGAGATCGTTATTTTAAAAATGGGGAAATTTGACATTTCACAAGCATAAAATCAGTTTCTCAGGACCAGTGTGGATGTTTGGTAGTAATCATGAAGTTAGTAGACTGCTAAAAACCCAATTACACCTCATTCAACAAAGTGTAACCTTTTCAAGGGTGCCAACACTGAGCCTAACAGAGTAAAAGGAGAGGTTCCCATCAATTCACTGATTGCACAGGAATTGCACTTTGGGAATACATCAGCAGTGCACACTCTGGCGGAATATAGAACCACTGACAGCAACTTTTGGATTTCCACATCATTCTGCACGTGTGGCCTGAAGAATTTGTCGTCAGTTCCAGTGGAGTAATGACAGCGAACACTGACAGTTTTGCCATTTTTTACCACTGCAAAACCCAAGACCATATGTTCAAGTCTCTGGACTGGGTCTGGAACCCAGAATTTTCCTAATTCAGAGGCAAGAGTTCTACTACTGAACCAAGGCTGACACTTAGGACAAAAACAAAAATACCTGGAAAACTCAGCAGGTCTGGCAGCATCTGCGGAGAGGAGCACAGTTTCGAGTCCGAATGACCCTTCAACAGAACTAAGTAAAAATAGAAGAGAGGTGAAATATAAGCTGGTTTAAGTGGCGGGGGGGGGGGGGGGGGGGGGGGGTGGGACAAGTAGAGCTGGATAAAGGGCCAGTGATAGGTGGAGATAACCAAAAGATGTCACAGACAAAAGGACAAAGAGGTGTTGAAGGTGGTGATATTATCGAAGGAATGTGCTAATTAAGGGTAGAAAGCAGGACAAGCAAGGTACAGATAGCCCTAGTGGGGGTGGGGTGGGGTGGGGTGAAGGAATCAAAAAAAGCTAAAAGCTAAAACAATGGATGGAAATACATTTAAAAATAAAGGAAGTAGGTGGGAAAAGAAAAATCTATATAAATTATTGGAAAAAAAAGGGGGGGGAAATGGGAAAGGGGGTGGGGATGGAGGAGAGAGTTCATGATCTAAAATTGTTGAACTCAATATTCAGTCCGGAAGGCTGTAAAGTGCCTAGTCGGAAGATGAGGTGCTGTTCCTCCAGTTTGCGTTGAGCTTCACTGGAACAATGCAGAAAACAATCCAGCTCCCTCTTGAATGCCTTGATTGCACCTGCCTCCAGAACATTCACGCTATGCATTCCAGATCCTAACCACTCACTACATGAAAAAGCTTTTCCTCCTATCGCCATTGTTTCTTTTGCCAATTACGTTAAATCTGTGCCCTCTTGTTCTTGATCCTTCCACCAATGGGAACAGATTTTCCCCATCTACTCTAACCATGCCCCTCATGATTTTGAATATAATCTTGGTACTTTTTTATTACTCTTTCTCTGTATGACAGCATGAAGATCAATTAGAGGTGAATGAAAGTTTGATTGATGATTTCAAAAGGTACAAGTTCCACACAGCTTCTTTTACATGATCTCTTTAACACATTCACCCTCATTCAAATATGTTGCTCACAGTAGTTTGAGACGACAGGACTTTTGGTTTGAACATCTGACATTTTCACGATAGTTCCCCTAATCTTTTGTTGGAGCTTTAGCAGAAGATTGATGGAACCCCTGGAAAAATGGCTTAAATGGCAGTTTATAGTGTTTCGCTGGGATTTCTGCTGAATGATTGCTTGGGAGAATCCCATGGAAATTCTCCTTTGAAATGCACAGCCCCAGTTCTTTCAGCATCTGGACTTTCTCTACAGCTTGTTCTGATTTAGTCCAGTAACTCTGGGCGAAAATTAGAGGAAACTCTTCTATGACAGCTAAAAATGGCTTTTAACCTAATTCTTGAGGGTTTCTATCAAAGTAACTTAGAAGAACATTGTAGAAATGCAGAACTGGCAAGTCCAGATCCAGAAGCTAATAACAAGTTGAGCAGCTGTTTCTGTCATTGGAACATAACATTGGGGGGGTCTACCTCATCCAGGCTGAGTCGAGCAATTTCTGCAAAATTGTGCTAGTTGTGGTGAAGACTGTGCCCGTGGAACCCAGGTTGGTTGTGCACTGCTGTCAGCTGGGGATCAGACTAGCTCCTAGAAGGAGAGGAGCTGAAATTCTTTGTGAGCAAGACAGACTTTGAAGGACTTTGTAACTGAGTGTGATCACCAAAATCTGACTCAACGGCTGAGCCAATTTGTAAGATTTGCCCTAATTGTACCTGCCATTTGATGTGCAATTTATAGTTCATTTGCCTGTTAATTCATGTTTAACTTAAGTTAATTCTGAATGTTAGAATGTAGAATAGATGGTATTTAGTGCTTGCTTTGTTGACTCTTGTATAGTAGAAAAAAATCTGTTTTAAATTATGGAATCCTGTGGCCTCATTCTTTTAGTAAATAATCAGGATTTTGTATTTCTTCGTTAAAAATAGTTACTGGCCTCCACTGAGATCATAACATCCACAGGTCTCTGGGGTAGAGAACTCTAAAGATTCACAATCCCTTGAATGAAGAGATAAGGTAAGTAAGTCAATGGAAAAAGATTTATTTTAAGGGGACAGGACCTCCACTTGACAACAGTAGGTTATAATATTCCAACAATCTCATTTACCCCATGCTCAAGTTGTTACTTTTTATGAATGAAATGACTCACGCTAGTTCTTTAGTGCCTTATCCTAATCTTCATTCTTCAGATGCATATCTGCACAGTTAGAACCATAGAACCATAGAAAAGTTACAGCACAGAAGGAGGCCATTCGGCCCACCTTGTCCATGCCAGCCCGCGGACACCCAGGTACCCTTTCTAATCCCACCTTCCTGCACCCGGCCCATAGCCCCACAGCTTACAGCACTTTAGGTGCAGATCCAGGTACTTTTTAAAAGAGTTTAAAGTTTCTGCCTCTACCACCAACTTGGGCAGCGAATTCCAGACACTCACTACCCTCTGCGTAAAAAAGTTCTTCCTCATGTCCCCCCTACACCTTCTGCCACTTACCTTGAATCTATGTGCCCTGGTTCTAGAATTCGCCATCAAGGGAAATAATTTTATCCTGTCCACTCCACCTATTCCCCTCGTAATTTTGTACACCTCAATCAAGTCACCTCTCAGCCTTCTTTGTTCTCAGGAAAATAACCCCAACCTCTCCTCGTAGTTACACTTTTCTAACCCTGGTAACATTCTTGTAAACCTCCTCTGCACTCTCTCCAGAGCTATTATGTCCTTCCTGTAATGTGGTGACCAGAACTGCACACAATACTCCAGTTGTCGCCTCACCAGTGTTTTATACAATTCCAACGCTATATCCTTACTTTTATATTCTATACCTCTGCCAATGAAGGAGAGCACTCCATATGCCTTCTTTACAACCTTGTCTACTTGAACTGCTGCCTTCAGGGACCTGTGTACTTGTACGCCAAGATCTCTCACTTCATCTACCCCTCTTAGTATATTCCCATTTATTTTGTAATCCCTGTAACTGTTTGACCTCCCTAAATGTATGACCTCACACTTATCTATGTTAAAATCCATCTGCCACTTTACCGCCCACTCCACCAACCCATCTATATCATTTTGGAGATTATGGCTGTCCTGTACACTATCCACTTCTCGGCCAATCTTTGTGTCATCTGCAAATTTCCCAATCATGCCCCTCACGTTCACATCCAAATCGTTAATATATAACACCAACAGCAAGGGTCCCAACACTGAGCCCTGTGGAACACCACTTGAGACAACTTTCCATTTGCAAGAGCATCCATCGACCATTACCTTTTGTTTCCTGTTACAAAGCCAACCTTTTATCCAGTTTGCCACATTATCCTGAATCCCATGGGCTTTTACTTTCCTGTCCAATCTACCATGTGGGACCTTGTCAAATGCCTTGCTAAAATCCATGTACACAACATCCACTGCACTCCCTTCATCAACCCTTCTTGTCACTTCCTCAAAGAATTCAATCAAATTTGTGAGGCAAGACCTTCCTTTAACAAATCCATGCTGAACATCCCTGACTAGTCCATGCCTTTTCACATGACAGTTAATCCGATCTCTCAGGATTGATTCTACTAATTTGCTCACCACCGATGTAAGACTAACTGGCCTATAATTGTTTGGCATTTCCTTTGATCCCTTTTTAAACAATGGAACTAAGTTTGCATTTCTCCAGTCCTCCCCGATACCTCCCCTATATCTGTGAAGATTGGAAAATCATCCTTAGAGCATCTGCTATCTCTCCCTGACTTCCTTCAGCAGCCTCAGAAACAATCCATCTGGCCCTGGTGACTTATCAACTTTCAAGGATTTCAACCCTTCAAGTACTTCCTCTCTCTTTATGACTATCCTGTCCAATATCTCGCAGTGTTCCTCCTGGACTACTATATCTACATCCTCCCTTTCCTTTGTAAACACGGAGACAAAATATTCATTCAAAACCCTTCCCACAGCCTCTGCATCTACACACAAGTTTCCATCTTCGTCTCTGATAGGTCCCACTTTTTCCTTAACTAACCTTTTAGCATTAATGTATGGGTAAAACATCTGTGGGTTATCTTTAACTTTATTTGCTAATCTTTTTTCATGCCCTCTCTTTGATTTCCTTATTTCCTTTTTTACTTCGTCCCTGCACTTCCTGTATTCGCCTAGGCTATCTGTAGTGCTTAGTTCTTTGTGCCTATTGTATGCTTTCTTTTTCTGTTTGATCTTCCCCTGTATTCCTCTAGACAACCAGGGGTTGTGGTAGGTTATTCAATATCCTTAGATATGTACTTCCAATGAGGGTTATTAGTTAATGTCAGAATTGGAAACCTGGCTGGTAAAATGGCAGGTCACTAAATGTAGAAACAGTTGGTGTCAAGCAAGCAAACCATGACTTTTCTCTGGGTCAGTTGGCCTTGGTTAAGAACAGGAACCAAACAATATCTGAGGACATTGTATACCAATCTTACTCAATGTTACCATATAACATAAAATCATACTGAAGTTCCCACAGAGACAGTAACAATTTACTAATGACTCATTAATCTAATTTATTCTGCAGAAAGAGGTCTACAAAGCAATTTTCAGGTTGGCAAACTGTAACTAGTCGGGTGCCACAGGGATCAGTGCTGGAGGAAAGGTTCACCTGTTGCCCTAGCGTCTTCGAGCGTTTTATTACATCAAAGGCGCTATATAAATACTAGTTGCTGTTGTAGTAGAACATGTATTGGCATTTCTAAATACAATATTTCTGACATAGTGTGCAGAATTTAGCATTCTTCTAATCTGAAGACAGATAGGCTGGGATTTTCCAGCCCCGCCTCACGGACATGGCAAGCCAATCAAATCTCCGTTGATTTTGGTGGGAGTGAAAGATCCCACTGGTGGGTGGGGCTGGAAAATCTCACCCATAGGGCAGAATTTTACGTCGGCGGGATTTTACGTTCCGGCTGAAGTCAATGGGGTTTATAATGGCTCGCCGCATTTAACGGCCCCGTCCCCGCTGAAACAGGGCCGTAAAATTCTGCCCATAAACTTTGGAGCATTTCTCACTGATTAAATCTTCTTGAGTTCCAGTCCAGCACAATGGGCTAGTGGATTTCAGCTATTTTGGTAATTTTATTATGTTTTATTTTGAACATGGAACAAATTGTTCTTGGAACTCCTCTGAGGTATTGGTTTAAAAATGTGCAAGCTTAATCTTTCCCAACAGACTATTACTCATTTTTTCTATATCATTTGGATGTTTTGAAGTGTTAGCCTGCCATTCTGGTGTATAACGAAAGATTTTGATAAAGCAAGGTTTGTTTTATTTGCTGACAAATTTGTTAGAGTTCTTTGAGGATGTAACAAGCAGGCTGGATAAAGGGGAACAAGTAGTAGATGTAGTGCATTTGGATTTCCAAAAGGCATTCAATAAGGTACCGCAAAAAACATTACTACACAAGATAAGAGCTTATGGCATTGGGGTTAATACATTAGTGTGAATAGACGATTGGCTAACTAACAGGAAACAAGGTTGGGATAAATGGGTAAATTTCAGGTCAGCAAAATGTTACCTAATGGGGTGCTGCAGAGATCAATACCAGGGCCTCAACTATTTATAATCTATATTAATACCTTGGATGAAGGGACTGACTGTGTTGTAGCCAGATTTACAGATGATACAAAGATAGGTAGGAAAGAAAGTTGTGAGGAGGATACAAAGAGCAGAATTTTCAGATCCTGCCAGCAGTGGGTTTCACGGTGAGTGCAACATTCAAAGCTTATCTGCAACAGTGCTGCTCTGGGTCATCAGTGATGCCAAAACTGCAGTGTTAGGCCAGACTGTCGGGGGTGTCTGGTTGGGCTCCTCACTGTTGCCCCCTTGGACGTGCAGATTTCTGCCGGTGGGAAACAAGTTGGAATTTTCCCCTCACCTCTTTCATGGTGGGCTGATGGCGGGTCCAGTTTCCCGTGGATCCATGTCGGGAACCCCATCTGCATGTATTAGCATGTCATGAATACTCATTAAAAACACAAGTCACCTCAATCACATTCCCCCTCCCAATTCCATGCCATGTCAGTGGGAAATTAAACCAGTCTGAATCACAATCAGATATAAGTGGCATGTAGCTGTCCACCTCCACTTTGCTCGTCACTTCGAGTCGAGTGCAACATTCAAAGCCTACCTGCAACAGCGCTGCTCCTGGACATCAGTGATGCCAAAGCTGCAGTGTTAGGCCAGACAGTTCGGGGTGTCCAGTCGGGCTCCTCGTGGTCACCGACTCGGGTGTTCAGTAGGGCAGCTCATGGTGGATGCAGTGGGTGTGCAGTAGGGCAGCTGACAGTGGATGCAGTGGGTGTGCAGTAGGGCAGCTCACAGTGGATGCAGTGGGTGTGCAATAGGGCAGCTCACAGTGGATGCCAATGGGTGTGCAGTAGGGCAGCTGACAGTGGATGCAGTGGGTGTGCAGTAGGGCAGCTCACAGTGGATGCCATGGGTGTGCAGTAGGGCAGCTGACAGTGGATGCAGTGGGTGTGCAGTAGGGCAGCTCACAGTGGATGCCGTGGGTGTGCAATAGGGCAGCTCACAGTGGATGCAGTGGGTGTGTAGTAGGGCAGCTTACAGTGGATGCCGTGGGTGTGCAGTAGGGCAGCTCACAGTGGATGCAGTGGGTGGGCAATAGGGCAGCTCACAGTGGATGCCATGGGTGTGCAGTAGGGCAGCTCACGGTGGATGCCGTGGGTGTGCAAAAGGGAAGCTCACAGTGGATGCCATGGGTGTGCAGTAGGGCAGCTCACAGTGGATGCCGTGGGTGTGCAGTAGGGCTCACAGTGGATGCAGTGGGTGTGCAGTAGGGCAGCCAAAAGTGGATGCAGTAGGTGTGCAGTAGGGCAGCCCACAGTGGATGCAGTGGGTGTGCAGTAGGGCAGCTGACAGTGGATGCAGTGGGTGTGCAGTAGGGCAGCTCACAGTGGATGCCGTGGGTGTGCAATAGGGCAGCTAACAGTGGGTGTGTAGTAGGGCAGCTCACAGTGGATGCCGTGGGTGTGCAGTAGGGCATCTCACAGTGGATGCCGTGGGTGTGCAGTAGGGCAGCTCACAGTGGATGCCATGGGTGTGCAGTAGGGCAGCCCACAGTGAATGCTGTGGGTGTGCAGTATTGCAGCCCACAGTGGATGCAGTGGGTGTGCAGTAGGGCAGCCCACAGTGGATGCAGTGGGTGTGCAGTAGGGCAGCCCACAGTGGATGCAGTGGGTGTGCAGTAGAGCAGCCCACAGTGAATGCTGTGGGTGTGCAGTAGGGCAGCCCATAGAGGATGCCCTGGGTGTGCAGTAGGGCAGCTCACAGTGGATACAGTGGGTGTGCAGTAGGGCATTTCACGGTGGGTTCCTCGGGTGTGCTGTATGGCAGCTGGCAGTGGATGCAGTGGGTGTTCAGTAGGGCAGCTGACAGTGGATACAGTGGGTATGCGGTAGGGCAGCTCACAGTGGGTGCCGTGGGTGTTGAGGTAGGCAGCTGACAGTGGATGCAGTGGGTGCGCAGTAGGGCAGCCCTCAGTGGATGCAGTGGGTGCGCAGTAGGGCAGCCCTCAGTGGATGCAGTGGGTGCGCAGTAGGACAGCTGACATTGGATGCAGTGGGTGTTCAGTAGGGCAGCTCACAGTTGATGCAGTGGGTGTGCAATAGGGCAGTTCACAGTGGATGCTATGGGTGTGCAGTAGGGCAGCTGACAGTTGATGCAGTGGGTGTGCAGTAGGGCAGCCCATAGTGGATGCAGTGGGTGTGCAGTAGGGCAGCCCATAGTGGATGCAGTGGGTGTGCAGTAGGGCAGCTCACAGTGGATGCAGTGGGTGTGCAGTAGGGCAGTTCACAGTGGATGCCATGGGTGTGCAGTAGGGCAGCTGACAGTGGATGCAGTGGGTGTGCAGTAGAGCGCCTCACAGTGGATGCTGTGGTTGTGCAATAGGGCAGCTCACAGTGGATGCAGTGGATGTGCAGTAGGGCAGCTCACGGTGGATGCCGTGGGTGTTCAATAGGGCAGCTCACAGTTGATGCAGTGGGTGTGCAATAGGGCAGCTGACAGTTGATGCAGTGGGTGTGCAGTAGGGCAGCTGACAGTGGATGCAGTGGGTGTGCAATAGGGCAGCTCACAGTGGATGCCATGGGTGTGCAGTAGGGCAGCCCACAGTGGATGCAGTGGGTGTGCAGTAGGGCACCTCACAGTGGATGCCGTGGGTGTGCAGTAGGGCAGCCCACAATGGATGCAGTGGGTGTGCAGTAGAGCAGCCCACAGTGAATGCCGTGGGTGTGCAGTAGGGCAGCTCACAGTGGATACAGTGGGTGTGCAGTAGGGCATTTCACGGTGGGTTCCTCGGGTGTGCTGTATGGCAGCTGGCAGTGGATGCAGTGGGTGTTCAGTAGGGCAGCTGACAGTGGATACAGTGGGTATGCAGTAGGGCAGCTCACAGTGGGTGCCGTGGGTGTTGAGGTAGGCAGCTGACAGTGGATGCAGTGGTTGCGCAGTAGGGCAGCCCTCAGTGGATGCAGTGGGTGCGCAGTAGGGCAGCCCTCAGTGGATGCAGTGGGTGCGCAGTAGGGCACCTCACAGTGGATGTCGTGGATGTGCAATAGGGCAGCTCACAGTGGATGCAGTGGGTGTGCAGTAGGGCAGCTCACGGTGGATGCCGTGGGTGTTCAGTAGGGCAGCTCACAGTTGATGCAATGGGTGTGCAATAGGGCAGCTCACAGTGGATGCTATGGGTGTGCAGTAGGGCAGCCCACAGTGGATGCAGTGGGTGTGCAGTAGTGCACCTCACAGTGGATGCCGTGGGTGTGCAATAGGGCAGCTCATAGTGGATGCAGTGGGTGTTCAGTAGGGCAGCTCACATTGGATGCAGTGGGTGCGCAGTAGGGCAGCCCTCAGTGGATGCAGTGGGTGCGCAGTAGGGCAGCCCTCAGTGGATGCAGTGGGTGCGCAGTTGGGCAGCCCTCAGTGGATGCAGTGGGTGCGCAGTAGGACAGCTGACATTGGATGCAGTGGGTGTGCAGTAGGGCAGCTCACGGTGGATGCCGTGGGTGTTCAATAGGGCAGCTCACAGTGGATTCTATGGCTGTGCAGTAGGGCAGCCCACAGTGGATGCAGTGGGTGTGCAATAGGGCAGCTCACAGTGGATGCCATGGGTGTGCAGTAGGGCAGCTCACAGTGGATGCAGTGGGTGTGCAGTAGGGCAACTCATAGTGGATGCAGTGGGTGTGCAGTAGGGCAGCTCACAGTGGAAGCAGTGGGTGCGCAGTAGGGCAGCTGACAGTGGATGCTATGGGTGTGCAGTAGGGCAGCTCACGGTGGATGCCGTGGGTGTTCAGTAGGGCAGCTCAAAGTTGATGCAGTGGGTGTGCAATAGGGCAGTTCACAGTGGATGCCATGGGTGTGCAGTAGGGCAGCTGACAGTGGATGCAGGGGGTGTGCAGTAGGGCACCTCACAGTGGATGCCGTGGATGTGCAATAGGGCAGCTCACAGTGGATGCAGTGGGTGTGCAGTAGGGCAGCTCACAGTGGATGCTATGGGTGTGCAGTAGGGCAGCCCACAGTGGATGCAGTGGGTGTGCAGTAGGGCACCCCACAGTGGATGCCGTGGGTGTGCAATAGGGCAGCTCATAGTGGATGCAGTGGGTGTTCAGTAGGGCAGCTCACAGTGGATGCAGTGGGTGCGCAGTAGGGCAGCCCTCAGTTGATGCAGTGGGTGCGCAGTAGGGCAGCCCTCAGTGGATGCAGTGGGTGCGCAGTAGGGCAGCCCTCAGTGGATGCAGTGGGTGCGCAGTAGGGCAGCCCTCAGTGGATGTAGTGGGTGCGCAGTAGGGCAGCTGACAGTGGATGCAGTGGGTGTGCAGTAGGGCAGCTGACAGTGGATGCCGTGGGTGTTCAGTAGGGCAGCTCACAGTGGATGCTATGGGTGTGCAGTAGGGCAGCTGACAGTGGATGCAGTGGGTGTGCAGTAGGGCAGCCCATAGTGGATGCTATGGGTGTGCAGTAGGGCAGCTCACAGTGGATGCTGTGGGTGTACAGTAGGGCAGCTCATGGTGGGTTCCTCGGGTGTGCTGTATGGCAGCTGACAGTGGATACAGTGGGTATGCAGTAGGGCAGCTCACAGTGGATGCAGTGGGTGTGCAGTAGGGCTGCTGAGTTGATGTAGTGGGTGTGCAATAGGGCAGCTCACAGTGGATGCCATGGGTGTGCAGTAGGGCAGCCCACAGTGGATGCCGTGGGTGTGCAGTAGGGCAGCTCACGGTCGATGCCGTGGGTGTGCAGTAGGGCAGCTAATAGTGGATGCAGTGGGTGTGCAGTAGGGCAGCTCACCGTGGATGCAGTGGGTGTGCAGTAGGGCAGCTCACAGTGGATGCAGTGGGTGTGCAGTAGGGCAGCTGACAGTTGATGCAGTGGGTGTGCAGTAGGGCAGCTGACAGTGGATGCAGTGGGTGTGCAGTAGGGCAGCTCACAGTGGATGCAGTGGGTCTGCAGTAGGGCAGCTGACAGTTGATGCAGTGGGTGTGCAGTAGGGCAGCTGACAGTGGATGCAGTGGGTGTGCAGTAGGGCAGCTCACAGTTGATGCAGTGGGTGTGCAGTAGGGCAGCCCACAGTGGATGTAGTGGGTGCGCAGTAGGGCAGCTGACAGTGGATGCAGTGGGTGTGCAGTAGGGCAGCTGACAGTGGATGCCGTGGGTGTTCAGTAGGGCAGCTCACAGTTGATGCAGTGGGTGTGCAATAGGGCAGCTCACAGTGGATGCTATGGGTGTGCAGTAGGGCAGCTGACAGTGGATGCAGTGGGTGTGCAGTAGGGCAGCCCATAGTGGATGCAGTCGGTGTGCAGTAGGGCAGCTCACAGTGGATGCTGTGGGTGTACAGTAGGGCAGCTCATGGTGGGTTCCTCGGGTGTGCTGTATGGCAGCTGACAGTGGATACAGTGGGTATGCAGTAGGGCAGCTCACAGTGAATGCAGTGGGTGTGCAGTAGGGCTGCTGAGTTGATGTAGTGGGTGTGCAATAGGGCAGCTCACAGTGGATGCCATGGGTGTGCAGTAGGGCAGCCCACAGTGGATGCCGTGGGTGTGCAGTAGGGCAGCTCATGGTTGATGCCGTGGGTGTGCAGTAGGGCAGCTCACAGTGGATGCAGTGGGTGTGCAGTAGGGCAGCTCACAGTGGATGCAGTGGGTGTGCAGTAGGGCAGCTGACAGTTGATGCAGTGGGTGTGCAGTAGGGCAGCCCACAGTGGGTGCAGTGGGTGTGCAGTAGGGCAGCCCACAGTGGATGCCGTGGGTGTGCAGCAGGGCAGCCCACAGTGGATGCCGTGGGTGTGCAGATGGGCAGCCCACAGTGGATGCAGTGGGTGTGCAGTAGGGCTGCTCACAGTGGATGCCGTGGGTGTGCAGTAGGGCAGCTGAGTTGATGTAGTGGATGTGCAGTAGGGCAGCCCACAGTGGATGCAGTGGGTGTGCAGTAGGGCAGCTGACAGTTGATGCAGTGGGTGTGCAGTAGGGCAGCCCACAGTGGGTGCATTGGGTGTGCAGTAGGGCAGCCCACAGTGGATGCCGTGGGTGTGCAGTTGGGCAGCCCACAGTGGATGCAGTGGGTGTGCAGTAGGGCAGCTCATAGTGGATGCTGTGGGTGTGCAGTAGGGCAGCTCACAGTGGGTTCCTCGGGTGTGCAGAAGGGCAGCTCACAGTGGATGCAGTGGGTGTGCAGTAGGGCAGCTCACAGTGGATGCAGTGGGTGTGCAGTAGGGCAGCTCACAGTGGATGCAGTGGGTGTGCAGTAGGGCTGCTCACAGTGGATGCAGTGGGTGTGCAGTAGGGCTGCTCACAGTGGATGCAGTGGGTGTGCAGTAGGGCAGCTCACAGTGGATGCAGTGGGTGTGCAGTAGGGCAGCTCACAGTGGATGCAGTGGGTGTGCAGTAGGGCAGCTCACGGATGTTGTTGCGCTTCACCTGGAGGAGAGCACTCATGGTGTGCCTTGGGTCTCAGGCAGGACAGCAGTCTAAAACAGAGACCAGCATGGCAACTGGGTGTTGGTGGGATCGGGGTGGGTGCAGATGAGGCTGGAAATGACAAAGACATGAGGGTGAAAGGCGTAAGGGAGGGTGGCCTTGGTCGGGTGGCTTGGGGGGTTTGGGGAACAATGGCAGGCAGCTGGAGCCTGACATGGAAGACTGGCATGCAGACACAGAGGGGGATGGGTTGGATTCGTTTGCCAGAAATAAGAGGGGATGAACAAAATTACCCAAAATAACTACAAAAATCCCCTAATTAATCTGATTGCTAGTTACACCTCCATTAAGGCAACAGTAAAACACGTAGATTTAAACAGTCCCCTGGCAAAGCATACCCTGGACAGTCGAATTCAAAATGAGTTTCTTTCAGCTCTGGGTCCTTGCAGACAGCGGTTTGAGGCTTACAGGCTGGAGGCTTTAGACCTTAGAATCCCTCCTCCTCTTATCAACAGCCTTCTCTTCCTTTATACATATTTTACTCTTTAAATGCAAATTTTCATTGTATCACTACGTCTTTTGAACCTTACCTCTTCTAATAATAAGACCCTTTCATAATACCAATTTTATTAGTAAGCTTTGAAAAAAGTAAACACATTGGGAAGAATTTTTGGGTCAGTGAGTGGGGGCGGGGCCCACTTGCCGAAGCGTAAAATGTTGCGCGGTGACATCGAGCTGGTGTCCTGACGTTGCCACGTGTCATTTAGGTTTCCAGTTCGGTGGGAGTTGGCTGTGCGCCCGCCGAACTGTCAAAGGCCTATTAAGGCCATTTAAATAATCACTGAAACAATTAACGGAGCTGCCTGTCCAACTTTAAGGTTGGCAGGCAGGTGAAGAGCCCAGGTGGCCTTTGCATTTTTCATGGAACCTCATCCGTGGGCGGGATGAGGTTCCATGAAGGTTTCATTAATTAAATAAATTTTTTAATCAAAATTCATGAACATGTCCCAACTCAGGTGACACTGTCACATGAGGGGACATGTCATAAAATATTTCCTTTTCTTTATTTAAATTTTTAAACCTTAAACTACTCTCCTTAAGGCACCTCAGGGAGATTTCTGCACTATTTCGCGCACATGTGCGAAAGAATGCAGGCCCCGACTCAGGGAATCCCCCCCACCGACCGCACAGGGAGCGTTCAGTGCTTCCAGGCCCATGTCATACTGGGCGGGCCTTAATTGGCCCACCCACGTAAAATGGCAGCGCGGCCCCGATTGGGGGCGCTGATTGGGTTTGCACCTGCCCTCGCCCACCCCCCGCACAAACCCCCAACAGGGGGAAATTTCTGCCCATTTCTTCTTCTGGCTAGGTATAATATTTCACCCATTCTTTTGAATGATTTATTTAAAAATGCATATTGCCCCCTTGACACCTATGTTTTTAAACTTCCATATGTTTACCTAATTAACATTTCAAACCTACTTTTCTTCTATACAAAGCCTCTAGGCAAGCTGGCTTTAATCCAATTAAGACACACACACACACAGGCCAGGATTATGCAGTCGGCGTGCGGGGGTGGGCCCGACAGGCTGGCATGTAAAGTGACGCCGATGATGCCGGGTGTGCGTCCCGATGTCATCGCGCTGTCTCACGACGTTTCGTTTGGCGGGCGCGCGCCAGAATCGGCTGTGTGCCCACCGATAATTGAAAGGGCTATTGAAGCCATTAACTAGGTAATTAATTTCAAGTTTACGCTGCCTGTCTAACCTTACAGTTGATAGGCAGGCTAAAAGGCCAAGGGGCCTTCACGGTTTTTAGGAAACCTCATCCACGAGCAGGATAAGGTTTCCTAAAGCTTTTATGAATGAAATAAAAAGTTTTTCTGAAAAATAAAAACATGTCCCATCTCATGACACAGTCACATGGGGGACATGTTTCAATAAATTTTTATTACCTTTATTTATTTTTTCCAAAGCGCTTCAATCTCCCTGAGGCAGCTCCGTGCCTCAGGGAGATTGAAGCGCTCTTTCGTGCGCATGCGCATGAAAGAGCGCTGGCCCTGACTCTCCCTCCTCCCCCCACCCACAGAGGTAGTGCTCAGCTCTACTGCTCACATATTACACTGGGCAGGCCTTAATTGGCTTGCCCGCATAAAATGGCGATGCGGATCTGATCGTGGGCGGCGGTTGGCTCCGCGACTGCTCCCACCGAGCCTGTCCAACGTGGGAAAAATTAAGGCCAAAGACACAGACGCCACTAGAACTCTATTATAAAATAATTTCCAATAACGTTATAGACATTATTATATCTTCTTGATAGGGACATCAACAGTAATGGGCTCTGGGGTTCTGGGGGGAGGGCAAGAATATCCACTACAATAACTATGGGATCCAGAATTGCTGGTGGAGGCTGGAGAGCGACCGGAGGGAGGTCTACACGCACATTGTGGGGTTCCAGGAAGGTGGGGAGGACACAAACAGGGGGTGGGTCAAAGCTGGTCTCGAAATAGAAATGCAGCACCACCAACTTGAGAGCCCGAAGTAATGACTCAGTTTAGAATCAAAGCTGGAAAAAAATTCTCCATGGGAGGTGCCTCAAGCAGTGTGGGAGAAGCCCATAGCTGGACTCAAGGGGCCCTTGCTGGGGGCACCCTCATACTCCTTAGATTTTCAATGTGGAGGTGAAGTCTCACCTGATGGAACCCATGAACACTGTAATGAGAAGGTAGATTTGGGATCACTGACATATTGTATGCTTTAACGTGAGACTGCAAGAATCATTGGGGTCACATTTAAGATGATCAATGTGACCATTTAAAGAGAGGAATGAGAAGGGAAGATGCAGCCAACCATTAATGGAGCACAGCTGCTGGATATCTGCAAGATGATCACCGAAACCCTGTAAAGTACATTGTCCAATTGGCATGTTTCATGGGCCAAAGGGCATCCACTCATTCCAAAAGTGCAACTTTGGCATCATCATATACCAAATCAGGCATTGTGTGAGCGCCCACAGTGAGGGTGAACATAGCATGGCTGTGCTCAAGCCTTTCCAACCTCAATGGGATTGAGATGTGTCGTTGCTGGGATGGCTTCTTAGGTATCTAGATTTGTGAGGTAGCGCCTCAGCTATAAGGCTGGAACAGGGAAAGGTGAGTAGCACAGATGCATCACTAGGGCATGACAGTAGCTTTCTGGTTGAGAGTGGGAGGTCTACTGTAGCTGGGCATTTCTCATTAATCCGTAGTATCTCTCTGTTCACAGGAAGAAGGAAGATTGGAGGATGGAGGCTGCACTCAATACTGCCTTCCTGATGGTAATGCTCCGATTGAGAAGAAGGGCCTGGCGCCACCTGGCTCAGCTTTGAGAGGAGGCCCAACCTGAGGTCCTTGATCTAGGGGATCCCCAAGAAGAGCCAGAGAATAAGGAGGTCAGATGCATCCCACGGAAGAGACTGGCACAACCAAGAGTCTACCGAAGACACCTTTCCTATTTGGAGAGACAGTGCCGTACACGTCTGAAATTGTCAAGCGATGTGGTGGATCATACCTGCCACATTCTGTGGGAGGATCTAATGCCCCATGGACTGGGAGGACATCCCTTGCCAGTGCCCCCGAGAGTCATCGCCGCATTTAATTTTTTTGCAAGCGGATCGTTCTGGGGATCATCAGAGACCTATGCAGCATCTCTCAATCTTCAACACATAAATGTATCAAGGAGACGACAGACGTCTTCTACAGTAAGGCTCATCATTATGTGAAATTCACAATGGATGACACCAGCCAGACAGCTAGAATTCTTGGATTCGTGGCTATCTCAGGCTTCCCCAGAGTACAGGGTACAATCAATTGCATATGTTGCTTTGAGAGCTCCATGGCAGAAGCCCCTGATCTTCATTAACAGGAAAGGGTTCCACTCCCTCAATGTTCAGCTGGGTGTGCAATCATTAGAGGAACATCATGCACACTTGCACCAGGTACCCTGGGAGTTCCCATAACTCCAACATCCTGAGTCATTCCCAGGTGACTCAGCTATTCAAGGAGCTGCAGTGTTTGCAGGGCTGGCTGTTGGGGGATAAGGGGTGCCCACTGAAAAGATGGCTCATGATACCTGTGCGATACAACACGGTGCACTGTGACAAGATCCATAGAGCAGTCCATTGGCATCCTGAAGTGCACTTCCGATCTTTGGACCACTCAGGTGGGGCTCTGCTGTACTGTCCAGAGAGAGTGTCCTGCTTCATTGTGGTCTGATGTGCCCTGCAAAACCTGGCGTTTCAAAAGGGGGATCTCTTGCCAGAGGGAAACATGAAGGAGGCCAAGAATCCTCAGACAATGTGGACTTGGAAGGGCAGAAACCTGAAGAGGATGATGAGGCTCAACGTGGAAGACAGGCCTGTGACACGCTGATGGCTACAAAGTTCCAGCAAGAGTAAGGTCCAGGCAAGGGTGACCAAGAGCATATCTCCTGTCCCTTAGTTCCATACCAGTGCTTGGGAAGGCCTTTACAAGCAGTGACATCGAGAGCAAGGTCTCATACAACCTTGGACCTGCAACCCTCATGTCTCACTAGGCCCTACTCTTTGGAAAGGTCAGCAGCCAAAGCTGCAAGTAGCCTCCCTGGGAAGTGGAAGCCAGCTCTCCAGAGCAAACCCTGCATCTATGGGACTTGACGCAGTCATGGCCACTTGAATGAGACACTTCTTGTGATAGAGATGTGCACATGGCTGGAAATACTATCATGGCTGCAGGTCTTCTACTTTGGCCCAAATAATTATGACAGCTCATTGTTGATGAGACACCATTACTGGTAACCCTCCAAGGCACATGAGTACATGTAATGCCATGGTGTCTTGTGAGGAATAAAGGTTCCACAGTCAAAGTGCAGACACTTTCAGGAAGAGCTGGACACATCTCCCTGACATTACACAACAGGCGCGTAACTAACATTGAGCCGGCTAAACATCACATAAATCTGAAGCACATAAAGGCAGCCATTCATGGAGTGGGGGCTTGGATCACCTTGCAACGAGTGGGCACATAGAGGCATATGCACGATGCATTCAAATGATGAGACCATTGTCATGAGCAGTTTTACAAAGATGCATTATATATACAGTGAGTGAACACCCGTACCCTATAGTTAGATTGATGTTTTTTAATTTTTCTAACTCTATCGCTATGTCTAGGTGCATCCCTGACATCTGCAGCAGAGGTAGAGGTGGCCTGCTGACTGTGACGCCATGTTGTCTGTGATGACCTTGGCGGGTGTCGTCTAGAGGGCCGAGGTCCCTCTGCTTTGGGTCACCTGCTGTGAGGCAGATGCACCCTCCTTGGCCTGTGGAGCTGGGGGTGATGAGTCACAGGCAGAAGGGATTGGGATTGGCTGGACTCTCTTGCAGTGGATAGCCCCAGGGTGTCCAGCTGCTGGTTCTCCTCCCTATGAGTGCCTGAGGGCCCCTGCCTGATTCCTTGAGGAAAAGGGGTGCCAGGAGTGAGGTCGAGATGCTCAGTCCCTAGCCATTGATGGATTCCACGAATGCTTATAACGATGGAGTGCAGGTCCGAGCACAAATCTGACAGGATCTGCTGGACCAAGGTCTCCAAGGTGGATGCCACGCTTCCCATGGAGACCTTGAGGTACTCACATGTTGGAGCCATGACATGAGAGAGAACATGGACAGATTCCTCCATCCTTCGCTCTAGTCTGTTGGCTCTTGCAACTCTACTTGCTGTTCCGCCCCGCCTTCCTTTGCATCTCTAGCATTTGTGAGATGGCTCTTTCCAAAGGCTCATCATCTGACTCAGACTCAGTGGGTGCCTGATCTCCAGCAGGCTTCCAAGGGCCAGAGACCTGGGCTGTCACTGCCTCCGACTGCTGTGGAGATGTGTCGGTGTGGTGTTCCCCAGAATGTGACCCCGAGCCTAATCTAGATGTGTGACCCACTGGGGTGTGTCTGCTCTGGTGGAGGGTGCAGGTGAACACTGCAATGGGTCTTCTTCAAATGGCTCCTCAGCATCCTCTTCTGAGGTGGCCTGCATGTAGACAAATGGATGGGGTGTGATGAGAAGGGATGGAGCAGAGGTTGGGGAGCATGAATGCCTGCTGTGTGTGCTGAGCCCTGCCCAGTAAGGGCTGAAGATGCTGTTTGTGCAGGGTGATAGGTAAAATGCTGGTGAATAGGCTTTCAATGGGGAGGCGGTGGTATGGTGGCATTGAATTGGAGTTACTTTGAATTTTTTTTAATCAAAATATATTCTCACAAGCTTTAGTTTTAATAAAGGAACCTAAATGGTTACTATGCCAGATGAAATGCGTTTTTGCCATAGACTAAAAATAGCAAAATTGTTTGTCACAACATAATCTGTCAAAAGTAGTTTGTCTACATAATTATAAAAGTGCCTCATTTCCATTGTGTTGAACAATCCTTTGATCTCTGTCTGTGAACAGCAAGAAATAAAATAACAGAAACTAGGACACGGGGCAGACAAACATTTGAAATATGAAGGTAACGAAGTGTTAGGTTTGTTCGATGGAAAGCTGCAATGTAGAAGCAAGAACTACTGGAGGACAGTTAGAAGCCATTTTAAGTCAACAGTAATTTGCATTTATATAGCTCCTTTTATATAGTAAAATGTCCCAAAAAACATAAGTAAAACAAAAAATTGGCACCAAAGTTTCTGTATCAGTTAGCACAAGAGTGATTGGTGAATGGGATTTGTTGTGAGTTAAGGTATTTAAGTTTATTGAGGGTGAAGAGCATTGGAATAGTTGAGTCTGGATGTAATAAAAGTATGGATGAGGGTTTCAGTAGCAGATGGACTGAGGCAGGAGTGAAGATGAGTAATATTATGGAGATGGAAGTGGGCAATGTTTGTGATGGAGAGGATACGAGATTGGAAGTTCAGCTCAGGTCATATAGGACGCTGAGGTTGTGAAAAATCTGATTCAGCCTGAGACAATGGCCAGGGAGGGAAATGGAATAAGTGGCAAGGGAAAGGAGTTAGTGGCAGGGACCGAAGGTAATGGTTTCAGTCTTCCCAAAGCTCGATTGGATGAAAGTATGACTAATCCAGGGCCAGATGTCAGACAAGCAGTTTAACAAAACAGAGACAGTGAAGGAGTCAAGAGAGGTGATGGTGAGGTAGAGCTGTGCATTGTCAGTGTATATGTGGAAACTAACACGGTATTTTTGATATACCCAGGGGCAGCATGTAGATAAGAAACAGGAGAGAGGCCGAGGATAGGTCTTTGGAGGATTTCAGAGGGATTGGTGCAGGTGGGACAAAAAAGCCATTGGAGGAAATTCTCAGGTTATTTTATGGATGGGTAAAAGGTAGAACTTGGGCAATGGCCTTTCCACTCCACTGGACAACAGAAGAGAGGCGTTCGAGGTGCAGATGTGATCAACCTTGCCAAAGGCTGCAGATGGGTTGAGAAGGATGAGGAGGGGTAGTGCACCATGAACACACTGACTTAGGATGCCATTTGTGACTATTGTCGGAACTATCTCAGTGTTGTGGCAGGAGTGGAAACTTGATTGGAGAGGGTCAAACATGGAATTGTGGGCAAGTAAAATTATCCACAGATATATGCTAGAATGCTATGTTCTTTATTTTGCACTGTTATGTGAGGATAAGTTGTACAAATAGAATTGAATGAGTCTGGTTGCAATGGCTGTGCAGCATGCTCACCTTACTGTGAAATAAAGCAGTTTACCAATGTGTATCTGTTCTCAACATACCAAGTTTTTGCCCAGTCCACTTTTGGAGAGAATGCTTTCTTATTTGTCCATGGGATATGGGCATCGCTGGCAAGACCAATGTAATAAACTTGGAATGCAGGACTAATTTCTTGTAAGAAACAGTAAATTTTATTTACACGCTCCAGATGAGGCTATACGCTTGTTCCAAGACTAAGGCTAAAAAGCTCCACCCCTAAGATTCCCCACGCTTAGGGCCGATCCGTCTATATAGTCACGTGATCCCCATAACAGTAAGACATGGCTTAACTTACAATCATTACATTCCTCCCCCTTTAATTTTGTTTTCCCCTCTTATTTACAAAAACATCTTAACCCATATTACATACAATTATACACAGTTCATTCCATTATAAATTCAGTCTTTGAGGAGATTTTCGGATTTGTGTAGAGCGACGCAACTCTACAACTGGAGGTTCTTCTATTGGATCGACTTGCACAGGAACTGCAGCATCAGGGACATCCCTAGACAATGGCAGTTCAGAATTATTTACTTCAACAGAGACATCTGGTATGTCTATTCTTTGTCGACCTGGCACCTCAGGGGTCTAAGTTTCCACTTTGATTTCAGGTGGATTAACTGGTTGTTGGAGGTTTCTCAACTTCTGAGATGATCCATGGTTTCCTGGCAATCCTGTTATCCACTTCGACCTGATAAGATAAAGATTCAGAGACGATTGTACCAGGGACCCATCTTGCTCCAGTTGCAAAATTCCATACAAAAACTGTATCCCACATCAAACTCTCAACCATCACTGTGAAATTCATGATTCACTTTCTGACTATCCTGGTTTCTCTCCACCTTCCCCTCTAAATTAGGGAATACTAGCCTCGATCTTGTGCAAAATCGACGCTTCATTAACAATTCTGAAGGTGTTAAGCCAGTGGTCACATGAGGAGTTGTGCGATAGCTGAACAGAAATATTGAAATTCATGTTTTCCACGTTCCCTCTTGATAGTTTCTCCATGCCTGTTTTAAAGGTTTGTACTGCTTTTTGTGCTAACCCATTGGATGAGGGATGATATGGTGCTGTTCTGACGTGTTTAATCCCGTTTAGGTTCACGAATCTTTGGGTTTCAGTGCTAATGAAAACCGTGCCATTATCTGACACAATAACTTCAGGTAAACCATGAACACTGAAACTCTGGTGCAGTCTTTTAATGGTTGCAGATGAAGCAGGTGGTCTCACTTCAAACACGTCCACCCACTTTGAATGTGCATCGACAATCACCAGAAATATAGTACCTAGAAATGGACCTACATAGTCTATATATTGTCTAACCCAGGGTCGACCAGGCCACTCCCACGGAGCTGAAACAGGCAACTTCTGCTGTTGCTGACACTGCAGACAGTGTTTCACCATTTTTTCTATATCACTGTCTTTACCTGGCTACCAGATATAACTTCATGTGAGCATCTTCTTTTTTGAAATACCAGGATGCGCTCTATGAGGCTCTTCTAATAATGGTTCTCTTCCTTGCACAGGGATAACGACTCTTGCTTCCCATAACAGGATACCATCTTGACAACTCAGTTTGGATCTACGTACAAAGAATGGTTTTAATTCTTCAGGGACTTGTGCATTTGACCATCCTTGTAATACTTGTTCACAGACTCTTGCTAAAATTGGATCCCGATTTGTCCAATTCTTCATCTGTCTCGCGCAGGCTGGTGAGGAGTCCAGGAAATTCAATGCAAGTATCACTTCTTGTGGTACTGGAACATGTGTAATACTATTTGGCAAAGGGAGATGACTGAGAGTGTCTGCATTTGCTATATGCACACCCAGATGGGTGCATAAATGTGTACTCGCATGCTGACAAAATTAAAGTCCATCTTTGAATTCTAGCAGAGGCTATCGGTGGGATTGCCTTAGCTTCACTAAACAATCCTAACAGTGGTTTGTGACCTGACACTATGGTGAAGTGTTGACCGTGCAAATATTGATAGAACTTTTTTACTCCAAATACAATAGATAAGCCCTCTTTTTCAATTTGTGAGTAACCTTTCTCGGCTGCAGAAAGGGTTCTAGACACGTATCCTATCAGTCCTTCAGATCCATCCTCCAACATGTGTGACAATACTGCTCCCACTCCATAGGGAGATGCATCACAAGTGAGTATCAGTTCCTTAGATGGGTCATAGACACGATGAGTGTAAAAGCTTCTTGACTTTTATGAAGGTTTCCTCTTGCTGTGCCTTCCAGGACCATCTGTGGTTCTTTTTTAATAATAAATGTAAAGGGGCCAACACTATGGCAAGAATCGACCGAAATAGTTTACCATGCCCAAAAAAGACTTGAGCTACGTGATGTTGGTAGGAGAGGGCACTTCCTTGATTGCCCTGACTTTCTCCTCTAACAGATGCAACCCTTGAGCATCCACTCGATGACCCAGACACGTAACTTCCTCTGCTTGGAAAGTGCACTTTATTTTTCTTTAAATGAACTCCAGCTTCCAAAAATTTCTTCAGAACCTCTTCCAGTTTTGCCACATGTTCTGCTTCTGTGGATCCTGTGATTAGGACATCATCCAGGTACACCATAACTTGGGGAAGTTCTTGTAGTAAGCTTTCCATGGTTCTTTGGAAAATCGCACAGGCAGATGAAACACCGAAGGGTAGCCATGTATATTGGTACAGGCCCTTAAGTGTGTTTATGGTGACATAACGTTTTGATATGTTGTCCAGCTTGAGTTGTTGATGTGCACGATTCATGTTCAGTTTAGTGTAGGATCTTCCTCCTGCGAGTTTAGCGCACAGATCTTTGATCTTTGGTACTGGGTATTTGTCTAATTTCGCAACTTTGTTTATTGTTAACTTATAATCTCCACAGATGCAAACGATTTGGTCTGGTTTCATCACAGGGACTATGGGTGCTTTCCATTCTGAAAATTGGACTGGCTGGATTATTCCTAACTTCTCCAAACAACATAATTCCGCCTCTACCTTCTCTTTTAGAATGTGAGGCACAGGTCTTGCCTTCAGAGTCCATGTATATTTTAACTTGTAGATCTTTGATTTTCTGCAACTCATCTTGGAAAACTTTGTCACATATTTTCAGCAACTCTGGAATTCCTCCTGTCCTGACCTGAAAAATTTCTGACCAGTTTAGTTTGATTTCTTTCAACTAATCACAGCACAGAAGGCTAGGTTCTTCTCCTGTTACAACAATTATTGGTAGCTGAGCTGTCTGTTGCCTGTATGATACAGGTACCGAGGTGATGCCTTTCACCTGTATTGCTTCTCCTGTATATGTTTTTAACTGAGCAGCGGTTTTCTCCAAACTCAATGTCTGGGTACCTTCTCTGAGGTATTTAAAGATATGTTCTCCCACCACTGAGGTCGATGCTCCTGTGTCCCGCTCCATGAGCAGAGGCTTTCCATTTACTTGGAACGTAACAATGATTGGTTCGGTTTTCCTGGCCTTCAGGTTGTGCAGGGAATAAACGTCAGCCTCAGTAACTTCTGACTCATCTATACTGTGCACTTCATTTAACTTGACCTGATGTCTGTCTGGCTGCCTTGATCGAGTTCTGCACTGTTTAACCACATGCTCTTTTTTGTGGCAGTAGTGGCATTCTGCCTCTGTAAATCTACAGGTGTTGGGTGCATGATTTCCCCCACAACAGTAACACTTTAACTTCTAGATCACTGGTGAGCTGCTTCCAGTATTTCTTTTTATTTTTCTAGCGGTAGGGAACGTGTCCCGCTTTGCGGCAGCCTCCCTGGTCTTCGTGCCACGCCCAGCGGCAGGTCCTCGCCCTAGCTGCAGAACGGCGCCATGTTGCACACTCTGCAGAGCCTGCAAATCCCTCTCAGCACTCTCCATTTCTAGCGCTATCTCCATGGCGTGCATCAGGTCTATCTCAACTTCTGCAAGCAAACGGCATTGAATGGCATCATCGCTTATGCCACAAACCAAATGATCTCGCAACATGTCGTTTAAAGTATCACCGAAGTCAGTGCTCTGTTAACTGTTTTAACTTTGCAATGTATGTTGCGATCGACTCATTAGGGGCCCTTACTCAAGGGTTAAACTTGAATCTTGGATCACTGAGGGTTTAGGCCGAAAATGTCCTTTCACGAGGTCTACTAGCTAGGTGAAGGATCTGAAATTTGGTGCATTTGGAACTGTCAAGCTACAGATTAGGTTATAAGTTTCGCTCCCACAGACACTTAGGAGGATTGCCTTCTGTTTCTCCTTTGCTGTTATTTCATTAGCTACAAAGTAGAAACCTAATCGCTCAATGTATTGACTCCAGTCCTCAATGGATGAGTCATATGGGTCCATTCTGCCAAAGAGAAGCATTGCTTTTCTTCTTCTCTTAAAATTTCGGAATACTCACAGCCGCGAGGCGGGGTGCTGCATCGGTGCTATTCATCCTCGTCGCCAATTGTATTAAACTTGGAATGCAGGACTAGTTTCTTTTAAGAAACAGTAAACTTTATTTATTGACTCCAGATGAGGCTACATGCTTGTTTCAAGACTAAGGCTAAAAAACTCTGCCCCTAAGATTCCCCGTGCATAGGGCTGATTCTTCTGTACAATCACATGATCGCCACAACAGTAAGAAATGGTTTAACTTACAATCATTACAACCAGCAAATATTGCCCTTCCGTAATTGCCCTTGAGAAGGTGTCTTCTCAAAATGCTGCATTCCTTGTGGTGCTGGCACACCCTCAGTAACATTAGGTAGGAAGTTCCAGGAATTTGAACCAGTGATGATGAAAGAATGACAACATATTTCCAAGCCAGAATGGTGTGTGATTTGGAGGAGAACTTGTACATGGTGATTCCCATGTACCTGCTGCCCTTGTCCTTCCAGGTAGTAGAGGTCTTGGGCTTGAAATGCCAATTTTGGAATGTGCTGTCAAAGAAGCCCTGATGATTTTCTGCAGAGCATCATGTCTACCACTGTGTGTCAGTGGTGGAAGGAATGAACGTTTGAAGTGGTGAATAGATCAAGTGGGCTGCATTATCCTGGATGGTGTTGAGCTTATCGAATGTTGTTGTAACTGCACACATCCAGGCACTTATCCTGACTTGTGCCTTGTTGATGGTGGAGAGGATTTGAGGAATCAGGAAATGAGTTATTTGCCAGAAAATTCCGAACCTCCGACCTCTTGTAGCCACAGCATTTTTTAAAAATTCATTCATGGGATGTAGGCATCACTGGCTAGGCCAGTCTTTATTGCCCATCCCTAATTGCCCTTGAGAAGGTGGTGGTGAGCTACCTTCTTGAACCACTGCAGAGTCCAGTTAAGTTTTTGGTCAATGGTGACCCCTCCCCAGAATGTTAATGATGCAGGGTTCAGTGATGGTATTCCACTGAAAGTCAAGGGGAGGTGGTTAGACTTTCCCATGTTAGAGATGGTCATTGCCTGACATTTGTGTGGCATGAATGTTACATGTCATCCCAAGCCTGAATGTTGTCTAGATCTTGCTGCATGCGAGCATGAACTGCTTCATTATTTGAGGAATTGCAAATGGAATTGATCATTGTGCAATCAACAGTAAACATGCCCAATTCTGAATGTATGATGGAGGGAAGGTCATTGATGAAGCAGCTAAAGATGGTTGGGCCTAGGACACGGTCCTGAGGAACTCCTGCAGTGATGTCTGGGGCTGAGATATTTGGCCTCCAAGAACATCTCCCTTTGTGCTTGTTATGAACCTAGCCAGTGAAGCGTTTTCCCACTGATTTCAATCTTACGAGGGCTCCTTTATGCCACATTCGATCAAATGTTGCCCTGATGTCAAGGGGAATCATCCTTACTTCACATATATACAAACCAGAATGATGTGTGGTTGGAGGGAACTTGGGAGGTGCAAAGGACGTGAATATCCATTTCATGTCACAAGGCAGTATAATTGTAAAACCAATCAGCTGTGTTAATGTACAACAACACTTGTATTTATGTAGTGCCTTTAATATAGTAAAAATGGTCCAATTAGCTTTATTAGATTTGCAATCATCAGATAAATCTTTGACACAGAGTGACATAAAGAGCTAATAGAATCAGGTGACCAAAAGCTTGGACAAAAATGTAGGTTTTAAGTAGAGATTTTAAGGGCGTTCCAGAGCTTAGGTCCTGGGCAACCGATCGCACAGCCTGCAATAGATCTGCAATGCAAATTGGGGATGTGAGAGAGGCCAGAATCAGAAGAGCGCAGAGATCGCCAGGATTGCAAGGCCGAAGGAGGTTACAGAATTAGGAAGGGGATGAGTGTTAGGGGATGGGGGGTTGAGGGTGGGGGGAGGGGGCGGTGTCCATGGAGATATTTGAACATAAGAATGAGTATTTTAAAATGGAGACATTGTCAGATTGGGTGATTGGTCATTGACCACAGGGGTGATGGGTGAACTGGACTTGGAGCAAGTTAGGATATGAGCAGCAGAAATTTGGACGAGTTCAAGTTTACAGGGTAGTAGACATAGGGCACCATGATTCAGTTAGTATAGAAAGCAAGACACATGGACTGCTTACAAGAGCAACCGACACCACTGAAACCAAGTCCATATCTATGGCAGGCCCAAATTTGTAAGAATGACACTAATATTAAGGAAACTGAAAGATAGTTATCCTGTTAGCCTTAACACAGAATGTCCTGTCATACCACATGTATTGTAGTACCATAGGATCAGGCTCTAAATGACACACGTGTGCACGCACGCACACACACACATGCACACACACACACGCAGACACACACGCAAGCACACACACACACACACACACACACGCAGACACACACTCAAGCACACACACACACACGCGCACACACACACACACACACGCAGACACACACTCAAGCACACACACACATGCACATGCACACACACACGCAGACACACACACGCGCACACACACACACAAACACACATGCACACACACACGCACACACACATGCACACGCACACACACACGCAACCACAGACATAACCAATAACCCCATGCTGCATATGTATATGTTACACCCAACTCTCCACAAAGTTCCAGTCTTTATGGGAAACAGTCCACAGTCACTCCCAACTTCCAGTGGATTCATTTCTCTCTGTGTCCATTGGAGGTCCTTTCACCTAGTCTCCTGAGAATTCCCAAACCAACTTTCAGCAGTAAGGCCCACTTCAGTGATTCCTTCTCCTGGCCTGGCCAGGGCAAATCTTCCAGTGTCCTTAAATTAAATCAGGTTCCTTCTCTTCGACCAGTGTACAAGCTATCCCCAGCATTCTGCCTGGTAGTTAACAGAAAAAAACAGCCTTTCCTCTCTGCAGATCGGAGCAGCTGCTGCTCCTTGTCTCTCTCTCTCTGTCACTCTCTTTCTGTGTCCAGAGCTTTTTCAATCAGATTGCCTGGGAGTTTGTAAGCCTACACAAGGCAAGACAACTGTCTCCCTCTCTGTGTTTGGGTGTGAAATATGGCACATGTGTTCAGTGAATCTTAACCTGGGCCCTCTGTCCCCATGGTAACAATCACCTGGCCCGTCGCTGGGCAAAATCCAATACAACTTCACACCATTGCCCTTTTCCAGGGCATTCTGTTTTCCTTTAAAATAAAAGAGATCATTTGAACATAACCATATTATTGAACCTCACCATTTATAACAACTCTTAATATACAAAGAGGAGAGAGCAAGAGGAGGACCCTGGGACAGGCAGTCAGCAGCACCTGGAGAATCTAGTCTATCTAGAGGATCTAGCATCTAGTCTATATTCAAGTAGGAGTAAGGGTAAAATAAAATCAAGGGTCCATATTCTATTTAGTTAAGATATGTCTGGGGAGCTCAGTTCCATGACTTGCATATCCTGCACTATGTGGACAATCCTAGACATTCCTGGCGGCCTGGTTGACCATGTGTGCAGGAAGTGCCTCTGACTGGAGCAACACGAGCTCCGGGTTTTGGAGCTTGAGCAGCAGCTGGGGGCACTATGGTGCATTCACGAGGCTGAGAGGTTCATCGATAGCACATTTCAGGACATGGTCAGCCCGCAGTTTAAGGAAGTGCAAGCAGAGAGGGAATTGGTCAGACAGATCGCCAGACAGAAGAAGGGGACCAAGGAAGTAGTGAGGGAATTCTCCGAGTGCAACTCGCTCGCAAACCGTTTTTTGGCCTTGGAAAACAGTGAGAGTGACGATTCCTCTGTGGAAGCCAACCAGAGCCAAGGCCATGGCACTGTGGGTGGTCCAGCTGCTCAAGGGGGGAGGAAGAAGTGTGGAAGGGCAATAGTGGTAGGGGATTCATTAGTGAGGGGAGTAGACAGGCACTTCTCTGGCCATAGACATGACTCCAGGGTGGTATGTTGCCTCCTGCAGGGTCAAGGATATCACGGAACGGCTGCAGGACATTCTGAAGGGGGAGGGTCAACAGCCAGAGGTCGTGGTCCATATTGGGACCAATTACATAGGAAGAAAGAGAAATGAGATCCTGCAAGCAGACTTTAGGGAGTTAGATAGGCAATTGAAAAGCAGGACTTCAAAGATAGTAATCTCTGGATTACCACCGGTGCCACGCAGTAGTGAGTGTAGGAACAGAAGGATAGTGCAGATGAATGTGTGGCTGAAGAGATGGTGCAGGAGGGAGGTCTTTAGATTCCTGGGGCATTGGGACCATTTCTGGGGGAGGTGGGATTTGTACAAGTTGGACGGGTTACATCTGAACAGGAACGGGACCAACATCCTTGTGGGGAGGTTTGCTAATGCTTTTGGGGTGAATTTAAACTAAATTAGCAGGGGGATGTGATCCTGAAAATTATTTCACAGGGGAGAGAAGCTGAGATGGAATTAGAAGTTAAAACACTAGTAAGTGAGTCTGGAAGGCAGAGGGAACATAGGCTAGATAAGAAAGAAGTGAGTTTAGCAAGTCTAAATGGAACACATTTTAATGCAAGGAGGCTGAGGAATAAGACAGATGAACTGAAAGTTCAGGTAGGCACATGGGAGTATGATATCATAGCTATGACTGAGACTTGGCTAAAAGAAGGGCAGGATTGGCAGCTCAACATTCCTGGTTATAGGTTAGTCAGGCGAGGTAAGGAGGGGGATAGAAGAGGAGAGGGGGTCGCAATATTGATCAAGGAATCAAATATAGCAGTGAAGAGGGATGATATCCTGGAAGGATCATCAAATGAGGCCATATGGGTAGAAGTAAAAAAACACAAAAGGGGAAAACACGCTGTTGGGTGTGTACTATGTGCCCCCAAACAGTCAGGGAAAGATAGAGGATCAAATATGTAATCAAATTTCAGAGAAGCGTTGGAATAATAACGCAGTAATAGTAAAGGATTTTAACTACCCAAACATTAACTGGGATAGTTTTAGTGTGCAAGGTAGGGAGGGAGCAAAACTCTTAAGTTGCAACCAGGAGAAATTTTTTAGCCAGTATGTAGAAAGCCCAACAAGGGAGGGGGCAGTTCTGGACCTAATATTCGGAAATGAGCCCAGGCAGGGGGAAGGCGTATCAGTAGGGGAGCATTTTAGAGATAGTGACTATAACTCAGTTAGATTTAGGATAGTTATGTAAAAGGATAAGGTTGGGCTGGGAATAAAAGTTCTAAACAGGAGAAAGGCTAATTTTACTAGGATGAGATACAATTTGGCCCAAGTAGATTGGGAGCAGCTGCTTGCAGATAAAACTGTATCAGAGCAGTGGGAGGCATTCAAGGAGGAAATAGCGAGAGTACAGGGCAAATATGTTCCTGTAAAGACAAAGGAGGGGACCAGGTCCGACGAACCCTGGATGTCAAGGGACATAAAGGTTAGGATTAAGAAGAAAGGAGAAGTTTATGGCAGATACTGAGGGCTCAATATGGCAGAGTCCCTAGAGGAGTATAAAAAGCACAGGGGGGAGCTTAAAAAGGAAATTAGGAAAGCTAAGAGAGTGCATGAGAAAGCATTGGTGGGTAGAATAAAGGAAAACCCAAGGGTTTTTTTTAAATATATAAAGAGCAAGGGAATAACTAGGGAAAGAGTAGGACCAATTAGGGACCATAGAGGTAATCTGTATGTGGGCTAAAAGACGTGGATACAGTCCTCAATGAATACTTTGTGTCAGTTCTTCACAATGGAAAAGGACGACGCAGGTATAGACATCAGGGTGGAGGACTGTGAAATATTAGGGGAAATTAACATAAAGAGAGAAGGGGTACTAGTGGGTTTAGCGGCCTTAAAAGTGGATAAATCTGCAGGCCTGGATGAGATGTATCCCAAGCTGTTGAGTGAGGCAAGGGAAGAGATATCAGGGCCCTGGTAGTAATTTTCAAATCCTCTCTGGCCACAAGTGAGGTGCCAGAGGACTAGAGGACTGCTAACATTGTCCCATTATTAAAAAAAGGAGGAAGGGTTAGACCAGGAAATTACAAGCCAGTTTAACCTCGGTGGTGGGGAAGCTACTAGAAAAAATCCCGAGGGACAGAATATACCTGCACTTGGAGAGACACTGATTAATCAGGGATAGTCAGCATGGATTTGTTAAGGGAAGGTCATGTTTGACAAATTTGATCAAATTTTTGAGGAGGTAACCAGGAGTGTTGATGAAGGTAATGCATTTGATGTGGTCTACGCGGACTTTAGCAAGGCTTTTGATAAGGTCCCTCATGGCAGACTGGTCAAGAAAGTAAGAGTCCATGGGATCCAAGGCAAAGTGGCACGTTGGATCCAAAATTGGCTGAGAGGCAGGATGCAGAGGATGATGGTAGAGGGATGTTTCTGTGACTGGAAGTCTGTTTCCACTAGGGTTCCGCAGGGCTCGGTGCTGGGGTCCTTGCTGTTTGTGGTGTACGTAAATGATTTGGACTTAAACGTAGGGGGTGTGGTCAAGAAGTTTGCGAATGACATGAAAATTGGTAGGGTAGTAAATAGTGAGGAGGATAGCTGTAAACTGCAGGAGGATATCAATGTTCTGGCCAGGTGGGCAGAGCAGTGGCAAATGGAATTCAAACTGGAAAAGTGCGAGGTAATGCACTTGGGGAGGGCTAACAAGGCAAGGGATTACACTATGAATGGTAGGACCCTGAAAAGTACTGAAGATCAGGGGGGCCTTGGTGACATATCCACAGATCCCTGAAGGTAGCAGGGCAGGTAGATAAGTTGGTTAAAAAGGCATATGGGACACTTGCCTTTATTAGCCGAGGCATAGAATACAAGAGCAGGGAGGTTATGCTGGAACTGTATAAAATGCTGGTTAGGCCACAACTGGAGTACTGCATTCAGTTCTGGTCACCACATTATTGGAAGGATGTGATTGCACTGGAGAGGGTTCAGGGGAGGTTTACCAGAATGCTGCCTGGGCTGAAGGGTCTGAGCTATGAGGAAAGATTGGATAGGCTGGGGTTGTTTTCCTTGGAGCAGCGAAGATTGAGAGGGGACCTGATAGAGGTGTATAAGATTATGAGGGGCATAGATAGGGTGGATAGGAAGGCACTTTTTCCATTAGTAGAGGGGTCAATAATCAGGGGGCATTGATTTAAGATAAGAGGTAGAAGGCTAAGAGAGGAGTTGAGGAGAATTTCTTTCACCCAGAGGGTGGTGAGGGTCTGGAACTCACTGCTTGAAAGGGTGGTTGAGTCAGAAACTCTCATTAGATATTCACTTGCATTGCCATAGCCTCTAGGGCTATGGGCCAAGCGCTGGAAAATGGGATTAGTGTAGTCAGATCTTTGTTGACCGGCACAGACACGATGGGCTGAATGGCCTCCTTCTGTGCTGTAAATATCTATGAGTCAATGAGTCTACAATTAGCAGGTTTCCTTTTCTTCTTTAAATGAAAATCATAGTTCAAATAGAAAACCAAAATGTCAAAAGAAATTAAACTGAAGAGCTCCATAATCTGTACAGACATCACACTGCAAGCTGCCCATCATCTAGGATTCCTAACAAATTCTTTGTACATGCATTTCTTTTTGTAAAACAATCCAGCAGTTGATGGCTTGCATCCATCCATTTAATTTTAGGGATTTCCTTTCTTCCCTGCATTTGTTTCAAGCCAGTCAGGTCAAACTGTAATCTTTTCTCATTGACACTTTGTGTTCCGTATACGTTATCCCACAATGAATGATTTTCATAACATAACATTCAATGGAAATACTATCTTAAGTACACCGATTCTATAGAAACTCATAAAATATTTGACAAATTGAACCTCATTTGCACTGTCTCCACAGGAGCCAACGTTTCAACAGCCAGAGTACTTCTAACAACCTTTTTTATTTTCTTAGTTTCCCAAGCTAAAGGAGAACATTTCCAATTTTCACTCATCAGAAATATTAAAAAACAGCTATAGTAAAACATCCATCAGAAAGATTAGCATGTGAAGCATCACTAAATATGACTAGCTTCATGGTCACCTAAGGATGGGAACTTAAGTATGCATTTATTCCTATTTAATTTTCTTAATGTTTTATGTGCCGTTATAACACTTTCTACTTTAGAGTGTTTCACCATTGTACTTAACTGCAACGTGTCAAATCTGATCTAGTCTGCGTGCACAACTAGTTCAACTAACCAATCAAACTTCTCAATTATTCTACCTTTTCTTTGGGTATGACATAAATTGCTGTGATATCCTACTATGGTTAATTGGGGTGGGAGTAACACTCTGAATGGATTGTGGATTTAAAGTTATTCCAGATCTACTTTGCTTAATATTTAAATCAATATATTTAAAAGCCCCACAAGCTTGATTCCCAATTTTAAATGTTACTTTAATCTTATTAATGACACATTGTTCAAATTCTGCAATACCACCCAAAATAAATCATTAACATTCATCATGAAGATGCCTGTAAGTTTTCACTTACGATACCAATAAAACGTTGCAGGATTCATTTTTAGTTGAACACAACCTATTTTCAGCAAAACAGACCTCACTGGAAAATATCACATCCTGGAAGCATCATTCAGGCTATACATACATTTGATCAGTTCCAATTTTCCTTCTTCACCTTCTGCCTCTTTGGGCTGTTTCAGTAACAGTTGTCTCTGAAAAGTAAAAACCCTACAGAAAAACATCTTACATATTGATTAACCAACTCTCCCCTGAATGTGTCCAAAAGAACTAAAAGATTTTTTTAAGGTAATTCTTCAAGCTGTGGAAGAATCCATTCTAACATCTGTATCTCCCAGTTGCTCTTCAAAATCCATAGCAAGGGGGACATGGTTGTGTAGTGGTAATATCACCAAACAAGTAATCCAGAAGCCCAGGTTAATGTTCTGGGGACAAGGGTTCACATCCCACCACAGCAGCTGGTGGAATTTGAATTCAAGTGATAATCTGGAATTGAGAAGCTAGGCTCAGGCAGAATTTTACGCTGGCAGGATTTTAAGGCCCCCCTGAAGTCAACCGACTTTTGGACGTTTCATCACATTTTATGGCCCTGCCCCTGCTGTGAGGGGGGTCGTAAAATTCTGCCCTCAGTATTGGTGACCTGAAACCATTGTTGATGGTTTTAAAAACCCATCTGGTTGACTAATGTCCTTTAGGGAAAGAAATCTGCTGTCCTTACCCAGTCTGGCTTACACATGACTCTAGACCCACAACACTGTGGTTGACTCTTAACTGCCCTCTGAAATGGTGTGGCAAGCCACTCAGTTCAAGGGCAATTAGGGATGAGCAACAAATGCTGGCCTTGTCAATGATGCCCACACCCCATGAAAGAATTTTTAAAAAAGTCTCCCTTTAGCCTTTTGAGTCCCGCCTACAAGGCCTTTTTCTGTACAAATCCACGTATGGGACAAAATGGCGCTATGATCTTGGTATAGGACAGTAACATTTCTGGGTTTTTTTGGAGCTCCAAAAACCCTGGTATTTACCAAAAGCATGAAACCACAAGGTTCACTGTTTTAAAAAAAATATTTATTGTACAAAAATCAAAGAACATGAATGCTAATCTTATTATAGTCAATTATATTAAATATATTGAAAGTCCAAGGATCACAGTTACTTATACTCTAAACCAATCTTCCTAACTCAAAATTCCTCTACACCCATTTGACTCCCTAAATCTCAAGTCAGATACTTATCAGAAATTGGAAGATCAACCATTTGGTCTGAGTCCTGGTTCAAAGATTTATATAAGGATTGAGATTTCTTGGATCCTCTGCTCACTTCCGGCAAGTTTGTCCCTTCAAATCTCCCCCACCTGTCCCATGATTGTACACTCCCAGTTCAACACAGGCATCGCTAGCATCTTAAGAATAGCCACCTCATGTCAGAAATCCCCTAGTTGTAAGGTTCTTCAACTCTGGGGTTTTACATTTAAAACTGTCTCCCTCTCCCATTCAGCTTGGCTATATCAGAGGTCCAACTCACTGTTAGGAATCTTTCAGTTAACAAGAGTTTTAAAATCCTTTAGCCAACGCACAAAACTCCAGCTGAATCTTGCTTGAAAGAGATGTTTCCTGCAGCAAGCTTGTCCTAAACTAAAATCTCAACCTAAAACAGAACCACACTCAGGAACATTGGGCAATTAACGGCCAGCCAGCGTGAAATGCGCACTTGAGGAGCTCAGTGCTGCCGGGGTGGGGGGCGGGAGGAACGTGAGCGCAGAAGTCTGTGCATGCGCGGTGGAGCATGCTCCCTGAGGACACAGAGCTGACTCAGAGCGCTGAAGAATTCTGGACACAAAAATAAACATTTTAAAAATGAGAGAAATATGTCCCCACATGTGACTCAGTAGCATGAAGAGGGACATGTTTAAAATGATGTTTAAAAATTTTTAAAAAATTACTTCTGGAAACCTCATGCCGCCCGTGGATGAGGTTTCATAAAAAATGCAAAGGCCACCTGGCTGATACGCCCGCACCAACCGAACAGTTGGACGGGCAGTGGAAAGTACAAATTAATTACCTGCTTAAGGGCCTTAATAGGCCTCTTAATTGTCGGCGGGCGTGCTGCCGGCTCTCGCATGTGATTGTGTTGGGCGTGCGCCTTTCCACGGGATGTAAAATCCTGACCATACTCACCCCAATAATTAACCCCTGGTTGACATTTTTTCCATTGTTTATCTCCCAAAAAACTCAGTCACATGATTAGTTATTGGAAGCATGGCTGTTTACAATAAATCATCTTGAAGAGAAACCTCGTTCTTAAAGGGGTCCCAATACCAAATATAGGTTTTTTTTTCCCTAAAAGCACATGTGCCATCACAGCTGGTTGATCCTTATCTGGTATCTCAGAATAAACTCCAAACCTTCTCCAACTGTCTTACTCATTTGCATAACCTCTCTTATTAGTTTATCCTCAGGTTTATTGACAGCCACCAAAACGTCACAATCATGTGGATTTCTGCTTCCAGTTCTGTTATGAGACTGTTCTGTGATTTTTATTTAATTGTCTAGCCTAGTCAAACTACAGACTCTGCTTCCACTTCTATGTCTACTGAGACTACTAATGTGAGATCTCCCTCTTGCACCGTCAGAGTTCCTTTTTCCTGATACATAATCATTTTTCCTGATACATAATCATTTTTTATGTAAGAGTCGCTGCCTGACTCATTCTTAATACTTGCACTGTGCTTTCTTACTTCCACTTTTTCACTTCATTCTGCCAGTTCCTCGCTACTCCTACCTCGCTACTTGGCCACCATCCTGAACCCCTAGCAGAAGGTCATATGCTGTCTTTCTCTCTCTCTCATTGGAGAAATAACATTCTTAGCAACCAGGACCAGGGGTAAATGAAGGTAATATCTAAGGAAAATTATGCTATCAAGGGGTCTCATAATGAGTTCCCATGGTGCAGGCTTCCATGTTGACATTCTTAAATTGATAGGATGGTGTCTTGTACCCTCTTAACTATACAAGTGTCTGGCAAAAGCTGACAAATGGCCCTCAGCATGAGGTAAACTAAAAGATGACCTTGAGCTAAAGTGATAAACAAGGGGGAGTTGCTCACTCCCTGATACCTTGGGTAACTGTCCTGTGATCATTGGCTGGAGTTATCTGAACAAGTGATTGTTATAGGGTAAACAACCAGCCCCTAGGAATAAAGTACAGTAAGGGGTGCTCGGAGGCAGGAGACAGTCCTCATCAGGCAATTGGACAGACAGAAAATGGATTAGGGAAGATGAAGGAAGGTCAGTGGAAGAGTTTATGAAAACTTTAGCTACTGAGCAGAATGCTGCCGCCACAAGCTACAGGGGTCAACATAGTCTGTGTCATCCATCCGTTTGTCCTCTAGGATCAGTACTGTGTTCTCACCTGTTACAGGTCATATGCTTTTCCTATCTATTTAGCTTATGCATCATATCTGAACTGTTGTTTCTTAATAAACTTAATAAACTACCTTCAAATCACTTCTGAGTTCTTGACCACCTATTTTGGGTAATCTGACTCCCGAGCCTTAAAACTTGAACCTTTTTTCTGTTTCATCAAACTCTATCTCTTTCACCATCTAGGGAGCTGTGGCTTTGTTTGTCCTACCTTTACTCCTCATGGGAATGTACTGTTTCTGAATCACCTTTTTAAGTGCAGCCTATTGTTCTGTTACAGTTTTGTCTGGCAATCTTCTTTGTGTCACCACAGAATTTGTTCCATGAAAGCTGAAGGAAATGACTGCTTTCTCAGGAATTATTTTAAGGTAGAAGACATCTGATCCAACAGAGTCTCCTTCTCAAAGGACCAAACACCAGTTAGAACTAGTTGCCAGTCCATAGGAGATACATTATCACCAATTAGTAACATAAACAAAAACAAAAATACCTGGAACACAGTTCCTCTCTACAGATGCTGTCAGACCTGCTGAGTTTTTTCAGGTATTTTTATTTTTGCTTTGGATTTCCAGCACCCGCAGTTTTTTGCTTTTATCTTAGTAACATAAACAGTTGTGCTAATCCAGGGATTTAAAAAAAGTGAATTTCCTCAATCTTTTATACTATCTGTTAAATTCCATTATGTATTCTTTCTTGGAATGACTATCTGTTTTCCAGATTCTATCAAATTCTTACCATGCCTCATAGGCGTTTAACTGATCATTTTTTTTGTAGATTTCATTCAGAAACTCAAATAGAAGGTCTAAATCTTCATCACTATTGACCTTAGACTATCCAACTGATAAGCATCCAAAATACTTGACTTTTGATTTTATTGCTTGCAGAAAGTAACAACATCAATGTCAAACCTTGTTTTCACTTTGTAGGGTCATAGCTCAGGTCCAAATAGCTAATTCATTCTTACACTGGTCATATGGTTCAGAATTTGAGAACATTGAAGGGCAATCCTACACCAATGTTTTCCACCATTTTCCACAAAGACCACTAGGGTTTTAGTTTCATGTTAGAAAACTTTTCTTAGCTTCCAATCTTCATCTTTATACAACTATTCTTTGCTAGCATGTTATAGTCCAGAAAACCAGGTGGTGAAGCATAGAACTGGAACTAAGATTTTTAGAAGCTTTTATTTACAAAGCTACACATTACAAACCCCCATCTCCTAACCTCACAACCATTATTTCAGTCTGTTCCTTTTTATAAGAGCACAAGTGAATCTCCAATTAATGCCCACTAACTGCATACCATTAAACACAAATAATATAAAATGAACAGGCACTTCTATATTCATTACCTAATTCCAGGGTAACTTTTGTTTTATTCAGACCATTTAAATTTTTTCTCATGCTTTTAATTTATGCATATTATTTTTAGTTATATACCCTTATCTGCATGAAGAAGCAAAATGGCGGAAGACTACCTAGTCGAATAAATTATTTGAGCAATCTAATTGTTGAGTTTAGTAATGCTTGCTCCTTAATGATTGGTGGCATTGAAAAAAATTGAACACAACTGCTGAGTTTTCTTTTACTTACTTGCTCATAGTTAGTTGCTGATTTAAACTCCCTTTGATCGATCCACTTAGTCAATCAGATACATGGTTAGCACATGAACCAATAGGACCTCATCTCACCCAATCACTATTTGCTGTCTTATGGATGTACTTTCCTGGTGAAATGTCCAGAAATGTGTCACTATTGAGATGTAATGTTTTAAAGGTGTGATAACAATGGACAACTGCTAGATTGAACAGTATGATGATAAGAATTTGCATTTTTGTGAATGTGAGGTGGAAAATGTGGAAGCATTTTGGTTCAGGCTTTTAAACCACCATTTTTGTTTCAATTGTCATCCAGTATTTTCTGTGAGCAGGTCTTATCTTTTATATTAATGCATTTGTTTTAGGTGTTCTACACTCTTGTAAAGACTCTTGTAAAGACTCTTGTAAAGACAAGCAGGATTTAACAATGAACACAAATGTAGTAAAATACATACTGGAATTTACATTCATGAACAGCATTTTCATTTATTTTGAAAAGTAAAAATTTCACAAAGAAGATCAGAGTGGTATGGGCTAAAAAAAACTACAATGTTTAATTACAAATCAGATCATAAAAAAACATAGAAAAAAGGCAATAGTTACATATATCAGGTTATTTCAGCCTACAGCCATCCAAGAACGCTACATTCCTCCAACACTGCTCAATGACCTACTGTGCATCCTCCGCTTCCTTCACCCACCAATGGCTGTCAGACCTTCAGCTGTCAAAGCTCTAAGCTCTTAAATTCTCTCTGAAAACCTCTTCAACTCTCCACTCTTCTCTCCTCCTTTGAGAGTAAGCTTAAAACTTTTTTCTGTTTTTACTTTAGATTTCCAGCATACGCAGTATTTTGCTATTGTTTTAGTGTTTAATCTACTGCCACTTCTCTTCCATGAATGCCTACCTTGAAAAAGTTTTGCTCCTCTCTTTGACAGGATTCCCATTTGTCTCTTTCTATCTTGTTCACAGACCTTCCCTTTTGTTCTTTCTCCGACCCTTTCTGGTGCTCAAAGCCTATTACTTTTCTATCTTCCTTCAGTTCTGAAGAAATGTCCTTGATCTGAAACGTTAATTCAATTTTTTTCTCCATAGATGCAGCCAGACCTGCTGAGCATGTCCAGCATTTTCTGTTTTTATTTCAGATTTCCAGCATCCACATATTTTGCTTTTGTCTTAGGCTTAAATTTGACCAAGCCTTTGGTCACCTGTCCTAATTTCTCCTTCTTTGGTTTAGTCTCAGCTTTTTATCTGGTTATGCTCTCGTGAAACTGTTGAATATTTTCCTTCTTTAAAGACTCTATATAAATGCATGTATAAATTTATTTTCTTAAAAGTTGTTCAGAATAAACATAAATGATCCATATTTAATAAAAAAACAGATCACTGTCGCTGGGTCAAAATCCTGGAACTCTCTCCCTAACAGGACTATGGGTGTACCTACACCACATGGACTGCAGCGGTTCAAGAAGGTAGCTCACCACCACCTTCTCAAGGACAATTAGCGATGGGCAACAAATACTGGCCTAGCCAACGATGCCCATGTCCCGTGAAAGAATTTTAAAAATCACCAGTTTAAAATCAAACAAATATTTTACCAGTAATATCTTTTAGGCTCTTGAGGTTTTCTTTTGTGTTACAAAAATGGAGTTTGCCTTAGTAAATGATAATCTTTTTCTGACTATTCCAAGGTTAGAATAAACTTAATATGTGTAGTCAGTTAAGTTCAATTTTCCCTTTGAAGTTAGAAAAGAAGATCAAAGGAACAGTATTATTTTGACATATGACCCAAATACTGCAAAATTTTCTAAAATTATATGAAAAAATCTGTAAAATTATTGAATAATTTTGAAACCTTCCTGGCCAATCTCTCCCCTGTTTACATAGTTGCCTGTACTTGAATATAACAATTATCATAGCAGACACTCAATTTTAATTAACTATATTGGTCATTTAAAAGAACAAATTATCACCTGCTTTACTCCCAATTGCACAAGTATTTTTTTAAATTCCAGCACAACATTTGAATGGATTATCTGAGAGGGTATCACTAATTTAATAGAAATTGATATTACGTTTTATATATTGCAACATTTGCAACCATTAGGGTCAAGTGAGTTCTGGTTCTTATTCAGCGGCACTGCATCATTGTATCTGCTAGAGGATTTACATTATTTTGTAAGGAAAAAGAGCTACGTATTTATTAAGTTGAATACAACGCCTATTCCATTCAATAAGGATACAGCATCTAGCAAATACTCTCGCAACCGAACTTGAATTGAAGCCTGTGCGGATAGGTGAATAACCACTGTCAAAGAAAAGTCCTATTTATCGACGTAAGAAAGAACATTCCTGAACATATTGGTGTTTTATCGTGAGCCAAATTATGCACTATGACTATATACACTTCCGAAATCACAGAAACACTTCATAGCGTACTACAAAGACCAATTCTTAATCGAAATGATTGCACAAAATTTACCTGGTGTTACTTGCATTCCACTGCCTTTTGGTATAGATTTATGATGTAGCAAGATACAAAGGTCAATAGGAACTGCTGGACTGTATATTTTTAAGGAAGGGATTACACTTTTTGTCCGATTTAATAAATGTATTGTATTTCCACCAAAATACTTGTAATACTCTTTAAAGCTACAATTGCACTAAAACTTTCATAATATATATAACGTTATATTAACTACTTTAGAGGTGACAAGTTCAGCAGTCACATGCGTTTTTTGAGCGTGGATAATGAAAAGTGACATTCCTTCTGTCAACACTGGTCATTTATTATTTGAACACATTCAGTTTATTAGAAAAATTATCAAATAGATAACAAACGAGTAACAATTTCCCTGTCGTAGTGCTCGTAAATATTTATTAAAACTCACAACATGTGGATGTATTTTTCGTACTTTGAATCGATTGTTCTCCGCATATATTTACGTTTTGCTGTACAGTATGTCGAAATATTTCAAGTTTACGGATGTGGCGCTCAGTACTAACGTTCATAAATTTGAAAATAAAGAGAATGCAACAGTGAATACTTTAAGGTTTCTTTTTTTAAAATTGGCGGCCCCGTTATTTTGACTTATTCGAGTTTATTACTCAATATAAAACAACAGTGTATTTAAATGGCTTCCTAATGTTGTCTTTAAACCGTAAATTGTAGCAGAAATCAATCCAACGCTGCTGGAAATTATTTCATGACCAAGAGACTCGAAATAAACTGGAAAACAGAAACTAGTTACAAAAAGAATTGCACAAATCCTGTTTGTTTGTGTATGGTTGTCTTTTATTCCTTGCTTTCTGCATTTTGTATTTAACTTTAGATCTTTCTCCAGGTAGGATTTTGCAATATTGCTATTGATAGACAACCAGTAAAAGAAAATGACCCTCCGAAAGTCTGGTGTGTTTTTGGTGGTGGTGGTAAGGGGCGGGGTTCCTATTTTTTAAAGACGTACTCAAACAAAAACAAATATTTGGTGTTTTAAAACAATTTATCTGTATGTCCAACAGCATTTAACTAATTTTGAATGTTTTTACAGGAGCAGAACAATTGCAAAGTTTAGAGTGAGCTCCAGAAGAGGGCGCAAGTTACCTGGCCAGACAACAGGCAGTGTGTAGTAGGGAAAGGTACAACCATTCAGCTCGACATTGCACAGGATGCAAGAATAAAAACTATTTACAGCTCTCTGCATTAGCCCTTGGAAAAAAAAATCAGATTATAGAATCACTAAATTAAAAAGAAAAACAATTTTATGACTTACTCCATTTCTTGATGTCACTCTCGAATTGGTTTCAGATTCACTCGTGTCATTTATGCCAGATAAACAGATAACATATGAAGCTAATCATAGGCAAAATTCTGTTATTAATTTCCCCAATTTATTATATTAAAAAAGTGATGGCATTTCGATTTACAGCCCAGGTTTCCAGCCTGTCTTTTGCTCATCTGTTACAGACCCCCCCCCAACTCTTACCTCAAAATTGTATTTAAAATCACACAGAGGTGGTCTAACCACGTCTCAGCACACACACATATTCACATAAATAAATTCAAACCGATTATATTTGTTAGCCACATAGGCATAATTCCATCAGTTTATAATTAGATGTAAACGAATTACTAACACTAATACCCTTTTAATTCCACCGTATCATTACGGATATTTTTGAAATTCACTGTGCCCTGCAGGGAGTTACGTGCTGGAAGCTAAAGAATTTCCATTGTTCGGTAGGAATTAGGTTATTAAAAACTGTGACTGCGAGATTGCTTCTGCGAATCAAAGGAGATGTACAGTAATGGCAACATTAAAGCAGTTTGTGGTTCAGCTGGAGCGACTTGCTTAAATGGACAAGAGTCTGGCGCCTTTCACTGCCATTACCGTTTTGAATATCAATATTTTTTTGGGGAGGGGGTCGCTTTCTGTTCAATTTTCGCACATTTTCTTAAATATTAACGTGACTCAGTGTAGCAATTCAGAATCGCCGTTCCCGCATAAAACTATGGAGTTTATGGAAGACCGTTAAGTTGCATATGCTTAAAACAACTGACGCCCTTTCCCCGTAATGTTTGTCTCAGTGCTGTGCGAAACTAATTAGTTTCTTTCGGGAGCTCTGTATGAGTTTGATGCAGTTGCTCCGTTCTGAGTAAGCATGTGGCACATATGATTTTTTTTTTAAAAATAAGATTTTTTTTTTGATGAAGCCGATAGAAAGGGTGCAGATTTCAGAAAGCTTAATTTGCATTTGAGGTGTTTGCGGTACTTTAGACACATCTCTCAGTGAGAGAGGAGGCAGAATGAAGGAGAGTATTCATTGTGTGTTGCAGTCCGCTCCAGGCTTGTCCAGGGCTCCATGCTTTTGGCACGATCGAGCACTCAGGATTTTTTCATTATTCACCATGCGTGCTCTGCACTTGGACAGCGATTTCCTCCGTGATTACGTGTGGCGCGTCTCCCTGCGGGAAAGCTCCCCCGTGGAGAGGTCCTGATGGGTTTGGGCCTTACTTGAATTTCCCAGCTTATTATGTGTCTGCACTGCGCGCTAACGCAGTTCCTCAGCAGCCAGCTCCGCTTCCAGCAGCAGCAGCACAAAGAGCTGGCTCTGCTGCCGAGCCGGCCAGCCGGACGGCGGTCATGGCACCAACCTCGTCCCGCTCGCCGGCACCCCGGTGAACATCTCCCGCACACTCGGACAGCCCGGACAGACAGCCCCTCTATTTCTATGTGTGCGACTAACGGAGGAGGATCGGGACACTCTCCTGGCAGGAAAAACAAGGGGCGCCTCGCACCCTCTTTAGATTTCTGGCTAAACAGGTGATCCCCCCCCCCCCCCTACTACTCTCCCTTTACCACCACCACCTCCCTCCTCGTCAAAAAATAACGCCAAGTTTGTTGTTGTACAGAGTTAAGCGTCAAATTGACGGGTTTTTTGTTTTGTTTTCACTCTTTCCCTCCTCCCCCTCCCCGTTTAATTGTTGCTGAGAATTTTAGTCCTTGAGGTCGCCGCTGAGTTGGGAAGGGGGGGGGAGGGGGGGAGAGAATTTGCTCGGAAGGAAGGTGGAGGTTAATGCAAGTGGATTTCGTGCAACAATAGAAAAAAAAAGGGGCAGCGGCACATTTTTTTTAAAATCGAGTTTATTGAAGAAAAATAGGAAGCCCCCTCCTCCTCCCCCCCCCCCCCCTCTGTAAATAATCACTTCTTGTCTTCGTGTGGGCTGGTTAGATCCCGCATCCAAATCCACCAGTTGCAAAGAAGTTGGTGTGTGTTGGGAGAGAAGAGGAAAAATAGGAGGGGAATTTTTTTTTGAAAAATCACTTGACTGAAATCTAGTTTTAGCACCACCGCGAACAAAAAAAAAAGTAGGAAGGAGACGTCACACGTAGTCCACTCCGAGAGGTTGAAGTTGCCGCATTGCAACGGGCAGGAGGAGGGAGAGAGAAAGGAAAGAGCACGGAGCAAAAGATTGATGTTTGGAGCTCCAGTCACTGCCCCGGACAGCGGCGCCCAGAGAGAGCAGATTCTTCCAGCAGAGTGAAGGACTGGACATGTCCAGGCGCAAACAGTCTAAGCCTCGGGCTGTTAAAGGTGAGCCTCTCCATGACGCTTTTGAAAAAATTTTTAATGTCTTTTTCTTCAAAAAAAAAAGCGGGAACGGTTGCAGGAACGGACTTTTCCGCGCGTGCGACGCGCTCCTCTCCGCTGGCGCCCAGTAGGCGGAGGCTCGAGCCTGGAGGCGGCGCGGAGAGCGGAACGAGCGCGCGCGTGCGCGCGGCCAACTGCCCACCAACAAGAGGGGCGGTGTGGCGATGAGCAGGCGGGCACGCGGCTTGGGCGGGGCTCGAGGCGCGAAGCTCAGGTGCTGCTGCACGTTCGTGGTTGTAGAATCCTGGTCGTGTGTTTGTTTTCTCGAATTTTTTTTTAAAAAGGGGCGTAACCATTCCGCACTCGCGCTGGAAGGACGGTTGAATTTAAATATTTGAAAATAAAACGGACCCAGCACATGGCAGTCCAGGTGGGGATGGCTGTCCACTTGAAATCGGTTATAACACTCTGGACACACTACACCTGTGCAGCTTCCCTTGCCCTAGCTACTGCCCCCAGCTGTGTCACTTGCACACTGTATCGGGATTATGGATACTCTACCCACATGTAATAATTAACCACCAAGCAGATCAACAGTTGAAATTAGCCTCCAATACCCCTCACGCACAGATGTAATCGCCTCCCATCCTATTTATATCTTCTATGTAAGGCATTTAGAATCTTTGCAAGAACCACTGGATGTAATTTCAAAGTAAGTTGCCAGCCTAGACATGTGCTCCTGAGCTGTAAAAGCAAAATGGACAGTTGGGTAATTCATAACCACCATCCAAACTCTTCAAATGAGAATATCTTAAGTTCACTATATTGTTCCCATGATTTTTCCATCTACTGATTTCAAGAGATGGAAAATTGCAGACACTGCCTGTAATTTTCCAGTATGTTGCTGTTGGCATGCGTGACTCCTCATTACTGCAAATGGAAAATTTAGCTGATAATAGTTCCCTACTCCTTTTTCTGTTGTTTGTTTATGGGATGTGAGTGATGCTGGCCAAGGCACATTTGTTGCCCATCCCAAGTTGCCCTCAGAAGGTTGTTGTGGGCCACAGTCTTCTTGGACCACTGCAGTTTGTGTGGAGATGGTGTTCCCATGATGGTGTTGGGTAGGGAATTCCAGGATTTTGATCCAACGTAAATGAAAGTATAGCGATATTTGCCCTGAATTAGGACTTTGTGTAACATATTTGTCATTGATAATGCATGAATGGGATGCATTGGATACCTTCATCAAGAGATTTAAGAAAGTGCAAGTTTATTATATAATCTAATCAAAGGCTAAGTGAAATATATAAAGATTTGGGGTCTGAATTAGAAAGCAATTTTATTGAAATGTTCGGGTGACTGTATAACCCACCAGTCTGGATGTTGAATGTTTTACAGTTGTTTAGATTCTGAGATGAGATTATTTGCATTGTGTTCACTGATATTTTTCATGTGTAACGTGTGTCTACTTAATGTAATTGCTGAAGGGTTAAATTTATGTCTTTGGTCCACAAGATCATTGGAATATATTTCACTGAACATTAACATAGATTTATAAACCTTTGAATTTCAATAAGGTTACAGTCCTTTAATCAATGGTTAAAATAGCATTACCTTATTTGACAGCTTTTGTACATATTTGAAAGCATTCCATAATCTTAGACCAGTGCAAAACATAGCTTGCAAAATATTTTATTTGTGATATCACTGATTTAATAACTCCAATATAGGACAGTGAAATTGTATACTTAAATGAAATAAATGAAATATTCAAATGAACTCTTTTATTGCAGTAGTGATATAAAAATGTACAGGTATATTGTAATAACATACTGTACATCTTAATTCTGTTATTTGCATCTGGACTGGTCCCATACAATGAGACATCACCCTGAAATAATACTTCTGGTACCAGGAGAGTACAGTTGGTATCAGGTTTGTATTCTGGAATCAGATGAAATATGTGGTTTGTGTGTACTTCAATAAGGACACAGTCCGAGACACTCCCGGAGGGGTCAATTCACATTGCATGGGGTAAAGCTCCAGTGCGATGTCCGCGTGTTTAAAAATTTTCATGCTTCCTTGAAGCTCCTGCACACTTAGCCTTAAATGTTTTGAGAGTGTAGGTGCTCCTGCCCATTTTTCAAGATATTGAAATTTAACTGCTGGATGCACAGCCTTCTCATAGATGTGATAGTTTGGGTCTGCACCAGATATTGACTGGCTGCAATCAATTCTGTAGCTACCCATTGCAATTCAGTATAAATGCACTCCAAGCGCCTTATGAAGGCCAACAAGTCTTGGCTCCAACTAAATGATTCAGGCAGTCCCAGGTCTACTAGCTTAGTCAGCAAAAGTCAGAGATGGTCTGTGTGAGGTTGGAGGGAGATCTATGTGAAATGATTCATATATGGATCTTTTTGATAATTGGCAGCTGCGTTATGCACATGGATCTTAAATTTATGTTATGTAAAAATTAGACCCTTGAGCGAATTTGTCATCTCTCTTTGGTGTTGCAGCCCTTGACATTTGTGACATACTGGTGATTATGAGACTCATTATTAAAAGAGAACAAAACTCTGGGGGAAGTACCTTCAATCAAGGCTGGTGGTTCTGAACTTTTTATGTATGTTGCTTTGCGATTCATGACCAGGACTGTGTGAGATTCTGATTTCCCTGATTAGTATAATGTCCAGATGAAAGTGGACCCTCTGGCAGCATAGTTTTTGCTGATTTCTAACAAAGCATAAACTTTCAGAAATAATGCAATTTAAAAAAAAAAGTATTTCCTCTTAAAGTATCCTCTTGGTGGATCAGGTGCTGAGCAATGTGACTCCCATAGGAGTATGCTAAACAAGAGGAGATGAATTTAAAGGAGTGATCGCCAAGAATTAGGATGTAGTAAAAGACATTTCTTCTATCTTAATCTTTGCCTTGCCTTTGTGACCATTCATTGACGCATATTGATTGTTGCACAGGACCCGAGATCATTGTATCTATCTCTCTTTTTTCCCTCTTGACCTCTTTTAGGCTCTCCTCTCCTATCTCCTCCCCTTATTATCAGTCAGTTGTGAAACTTCATGCCCCCTGTCTTGGGTACTTTGCTCCCCTAATCCCTATACAAACCCGTTAATTATTTGACTGTCTTCCTGCTGTACCTAGCTTGAATCCCTTTTTTATATGCTCTCAGCTACCCGTTTGCCTCGGGGCATTTTCTGAAGGCACAATCAAGGCACCAGTTGTTATTTCCTTGTGAGCATCAACCCTCAACTCTCATCTTGCTCTCTTGTACAGCGTGCACTGGGGAAAACCATGCTAACCTCCTTCCCACCCTGCTTTCCCCATCCACTGCTACCTCCTTCGTCTCTCCCAGCACATCACCAGTTGCTGCCCCTCTACTACTTCCCCTAGTTCTACTCTGAATGTCCAATTGAGTCATTGTCACTCTTGCTCTCTTAGTATTGAAAGACTTTTCATCCATGGTGCTTTCAATCTCTGTCTTAACTCATCGTTCCTTTTACCCTCTGATTCCATTTCCCTCTTGTCCACTCTTACCTTTCCCTGCACACAGACTCTCCTTTCCATATTCATGCCAGCTCTTCAACCTTGCCATCTTATGTGACCTCCATCGTCTCATTGTCTCAATCACTGACAGGGCCATTGTAATCATTTCTTTAATCCATCCCTTAACAATCACATCCTTTTTACCCCTTCCAACTCAGTGCTTCCTACATCTTCCCTGGGAAAAAAACTCTCCTTTAGTCACTCAACTGCACTCCCAACTATCTAATCCAATTATCTTAATACTTTTGCAGCTGTTGACCTACTGAATCTCTTATTCACCTTTGTTTGACGCCACAATAAAACTCTTGCTCTTCCACCTGGTATGGCTTCTCATTATCAGTCTCAGCACTGGTTTAGTCAACTATCGCCACATCTCAACCATATGAAGCAAAACTACTACAAGCTAAACTTTCCCAAGGTAAACCTTTGCCTTAGCCCCAAACCCGTGTCTTTTTCTAAATTCTTATTTTTTCCCCCCCCATCTCTGAACTGATCTTGCCATAAAAACCATCTCATGTTCTTGTTATCCCATTCCCACTAAACTATTGACCACCCAACTTACTCTCCAAGACCCAGTGCTGGCTGATACTAAAATTGTTCCTTGTCCTCGGATACTGTATCCTCCCTTTCAAAACTTCCATTTTTACTGCCTCAAAAAACCCACCCTCCACCCCCCTATCCTTGCAAACTACTGCCCATCTCCAACCTCTCTTCAGAGTCCTTGAACACATGCCCATCTGTCCAGCAACTCCGTCTTTGAATTTTTCAAATAAGGTTTCCACCCTGCCAGAGCACTGATTTGCCCCTAATAAAAGTAATAATGATTTCCAATGTGCTATCCCTCCTCAGCCAACTCTACCTCTTTGCAGCCGATGTTGATTACACTATCACTAACCTGTTCCTTTACCTATTTAAACGTATATATACATGTATATGCTAAGAATATTGCTGATTTCTAACACCATCCTCCTCCAATGCCTTCTTTATTCCTAGCTGGCATTGTGGCATTGCTGTCACTTGGCTCCACTCTTAGCTAATCAATTGTAACATCTCCAGCAGTAGCTGCTCTTCCTGTTGTTACCCCTGTAGCCGATCATAGATCTATTCTGGGCCCTCATCTTTTCCTCATTTATGTGCTGACAGTTGCTGCCATGAGCCAAAAATGTAGCATCAAATCCCATACATATGGCTGTTAACACCGAGCTCTTTTTCTCCATCACCTCCCGTTATTCCTTCACCACCACTGTTATCAGCCTGCTCGCCCAGCATCCGGTCGTTGAAGTGCAGTTTTATCCAGTTAAACGCTGGAAAGAGCAAAGCCATCGCCTTTGGCCCTCCTACAACTCTCTTCCGTTGCCACTGATTTCCTGCCCTCTTACAGTTTGATGCTTTGCATGCTGTGTTATACTGGAAAGCTAACTTCCAGTCACGCGTTCTGGACTTTTGCTTTTGATCAAGTATATATTCAACTGGGCCCTAAGTTGAGTTTCCAACCTCATATCTTGTGCATCACAAAGACTTCGTATTTCCATTTCTGACCCCTGACCATTTTCTTTCGAAACCCTCATCCTAGATGTTGTCATCCCTAAACTCGATCATTCTAGGGCTCTCCTGATTGATTCCCATTCTCAATCCTTTTTTTTTGTTGTTGCTTGTATCCTGAACTGCAGCAAGTTCTACGAGCCCATCGCACTGGTGCTTGCTGACTTGCAGTGGTTCCCAGATGCCCAGTGCACCCAGTTTAAAATTCTCATACTCGCCCAAGATCCCTTCATGGCTTCAATCCTCTCTAATTCTGCAACCTCTCCCAGTATTAAAACCCTCTTGCAAATCTGTGTTCTTCCAATTCTGGTCTCTCTATCTCTCATTCCTTTTGCCCTACCATTAACTGCTGAGCCTCCAGCTGTCTCGGACCTAAGCTGTCTGAAATTCCCTCCTGAAACCTCTGCATTTCTCCCTTTTCTCCTTATAACTTTGTCTTGGTTTCCCCTCCCAAAAAATCCTCCTTCGATTTTATGTCAATCATGTTTCTGCGTAGTGCCATGGGAGCCTTTTCTGCATTAAGGTGCTATATAAATGCGATTTATTGTTGTACGTTGTAACCTCTCCAGTCCAAAAATCATTGTTTGGAATCACTAGATGTGCAGAAATTTTTTGAGCAGACCCAAGCAACTCACAGCATCATTTTAGTGCATTACTTTGGGAGCGAAACATGGGAAATACAGTATTTGGATAAGTAAAACAATTTTTATTACTGCTTTATAATGTTTTATCACTTTATGTTTCAGGTAAATATTTATATCTGTGGTGTTTGCTGGTTCACACACTTGTGGCTTAGTATTCTAAAATCATTTTGTAATCCAGAAAATTCCAAAATCCAGAAACTATTTTGTCCCAAGCATTCCTGACTGGAGAGGTTACAATGTAGTGATAAATTGCAGTGTCACGAAGTGCATTCTTATTTTGTGATCACTAATGGTCTCTAACTGCCTTGTTTGCTTTCGAACTAGAGAGAATGTCTAGTCAGAATTTGCATTGAGCTGACCACACGATCCTTCTCCACCCCTCCACTGTTGTCCAACTGTGTTGGGACCGTTCTCACCTGGTTCCATTCTTATCTATCTAATCGTAGCCAGAGAATTACTTGCAATAGCTTCTCTTCCTGCTCTTGCATTGTTACCTCTGGTGTCCCCCAAGGATAAATCCTTGTCTCCTGCCTATTCCTCATCTACATGCTGCCCTTCAGTGACATCATCTGAAGGCACAGCGTTAGCTTTCACATTGATGCTGATGATGCCCATCTACCTCACCATCACTTCTTTTGACTCCTCCATTGTTGCTTATCTGACATCCAATACTGATGAGCAGAAACTTCTCCATTTGAACTTTGGGAAGACTGAAACCATTGCATTTGATCCCCACTCCAGTGATCCCCACTCCAAACAAACTGTTCCTTAGCTGCTGACTTTATCCCTTTCACTGGCAACAGCCTTGAAGTAGCCATTCTGTTTGCAACCTTGCTGTCACATTTGATCCTGAGATGAGCTTTTAACCTCATACTCGTGCCATTGCTAACACCCCCTCACTTCCACCTCTGTAACTAGGCCCTGGCCTCGGCTCATCTACTGAAATCCTCACTTAATGCCTTGGTTACCTCTAGACTTGACTATTCCAGTGCACTCCTGGTTGGTCTCCAACATTCTACCCTCTGTAAACTTGAGGTCATACAAAGCTCTACTGTCTGTGTCTTTACTTGCAGCAAATGCTGTTCCCTTATCACCTCTCTGCTTGCTGACCTACATTGGCTCCCAGTCAAGCAAAATTTTTGTTTTGCAATTCTCATCCTTGTTTTCAAATCCCTTCATGGCCTTGCCCCTCCCAACTCTGTACTCTCCTCCAGCCCCTCCGAAATATCTGTGCTCCTCTAATTCTGGCCTCCTTTGCATCTGCAATTTTAATTGCTCCAACATTGTAACGTGTCTTCAGTTGCCAAGGCCCCAAGCTTTGGAATAACCTCTCTACATCTCTCCGCCTCTTTAGCTTGCTTTCTTCCTTTAGGACACTCCTTAAAACACCGCTCTTTGATCATTTGAGCTAAGCTCTCTTTCTGAGGCTCAGTGTCATATTTTGTTTTATAATGTTCCTGTGAAGAGGTGTTTCATTATATTAAAGATAATATATATAAATATAAGTTGTTGAATGCGTGCAACAAAGAACTGGCTGGCAGACCTCAACAAGCTCGGGTAACTTAAAAGCACGAGCAATGCAAGATTTGGTTTGGCAGTGCTAATCGGAACCTCCAGTATGAAGCTTGCTGTCTTGTAGTGAAAAACTAGCAGCCAACCAGGAATTTGAGACTTTGTCAGGTATGCATTTAAAAACCAGTCTGCATATAGAAAATTAAGAGGGGAAGTGAGGAAAGAAATAAGAAAAGTAAAGAGAGAGAGTATGAGAAGAGTCTGTCAGCTAACATAAAAGAGAATCCAGAAGTCTTCTACAGGCATAAATATAGGGTGTTAAAAGGAGAAATGGGGCCACTTAGAGACCAAAAAGGCATGGAGGCAGGAGGCATGGCTAAGATACTAAATGAGTACTTGCATCTGTCTTTACCAAGGCAGAAGATGCTCCCAAGTCATAGTGAAAGAGGAGGTAGCAGAGACATTGGATGGACAAAAATATTGATAAAAGAGGAGCTGTTGGATTGCCTGGATGTACTTAAAGTTGATACATCATCAAGGCCGGATGAGATGCATCCAAGGGTACTAAGAGAAGTAAGGATGGAAATTGCAAAAGCACTGGCCGTAATCTTCTAATCCTTCTTAGATATAGAGGTGGTGCCAGAGGACTGGAGAATTACAAATGTTAAACCTTGGCTCATAAAAGGGTGTAAGGATATTGTCCAGCAACTACAGTTCAATCATAGTGATGGGACAGCTTTTAGAAATGATAATTCGGGACAACATTCACAGTCACTTAGGCAAATATGAATTAATTAAGGAAAGCCAGCACAAATTTGTTGAGGGCAAAACATTAGTTCTTTTTGATCCGGTAACACAAAGTTGATGAGGGTCATGTGGTTGATGTGGTGTACATGGATTTCCAAAAGGCATGTAATAAAGTGCCACATAACAGGTGTGTCAGCAAAGTTGATGCTGATGGAATAAAAGGGATGGTGACAGCATAGATATAAAGTTGGCTGAATGACAGGAAACAAAAAGTAGTGGTGAATGGTTGTTTTTCAGACTAGAGGAAGATACTTAATGGGGTTCCCTTGGGGTTGGTGCTAATACTATTTTTCTTGATCTATGTAAATAATCTAGTCTTTGGTGTACAGGGCATGATTTCAAAATTTGTGGATGACACAAAACTTGGAAGTATCGTGATAAACTTCAAGAAGACATAGGCTGGTAGAATGAGTGGACAAGAGACAGATGAAATTTAAATGTAGAGAAGTGTGAAATGATTCATTTTTGTAGGAAGAACAAGGAGAGGCAATATAAAATAAAGGGAATAATTTGAAAGGCTGTGCAGGAGCAGAGGGACCTGGAGGATAAGTGCACTAATCATTGAAGGTGACAGGGAAGTTTGAGAAAGTGGTTAATAAGACATATGGAATCCTGGATTTTATAAACTGGGCAGAGTACAAAAACAAGGAAGGTAGGATGAATTTGTATAAGACCTGGTTTAGACTTGATTGGAGTATTGTGTCAGATTCTGGGCACCATACTTTAGGTAGGATTTCTTTTTTATTCATTCATGGGATGTGGGCGTCTTGGGCCAGCAGTTTTTGCCCATCCCTAGTTGCCCTTGAGAAGGTGGTGGTGAGCTGCCTTCTTGAACCGCTGCAGTTCATGTGGTGTAGGTACACCCACAGTGCTGTTAGGAAGGGAGTTCCAGGATTTCGACCCAGCGACGTTGAAGGAATGGCGATATACTTCCAAGTCAGGATGGTGGGTTACTTGGAGGGGAACCTTCAGGTGGTGGTGTTCCCATTTACCTGCAGCCCTTGTCCTTCTAGGTGGTAGTGGTCATGGGGATGTGAAGGCATTAGAGAGGGTGTAGAAAAGATTCATGAGAACGGTTTCTGGGATGAGGGACTTCAGCTATGTGGATAGATTGGAAAAGCTGGGGCTGGTCTTTTTGGAGAAGAGAGGGTGAAAAGGAGATTTTATAGAAATGTTCAAAATTATTTAGGGTCAGAGTAGATAGGGAGGATCCGTTCTTGTTGATGGAGAGGTCAAAAACCAGAGGAAGCCAATTTAAGGTTGTTGGCAAAAGAAACAACGGTGACATGAGGAAAACCTTTTTTACACTGTGTGGTTAGGATCTAGAGTGCACTGTTTGAGAGTGTGATGGAGGCGGATCCAACCATGCCTATCAAAAGGGAACTGGATAATTGCCTGAAGAAAAATTGCAGGGCTACAGGGAAAAGGCTAAGAAGTGGGACTAGATAAGTTGCTCTTAGAGAGCCAGCAGAGAAATGACAGGCTGAATTACCTCCTTCTCTGTTGTAGTCATTCAATGATCCTATGTGTTATTCAGTTTGGCGTTGTGTTCCAATTATGAGGTTGTGTTTTGCGGCTTTAAATTTTAAGGTAAAATGAAGGGGTCATGTGACCTGCTCTGAAATCTGCCTCTCAGCAAGCCTGGCTGTTTTGATTGTTGAGAGATAAAAGATTGTTTTACTGGGAAGAACGTGCAAGGTATTTACACTTGGAGGCAATGGCAGCAGCCTGTGAGTCTCTGTAGTTCCAGAAAAATATTGAGAATGATGGGTTATAAACAATTGTGCTTCAAACTGTACATTTGGTTGTCATCTTCCAAAATTCTATAAATTCTGGAACAATCCCGGCAGATTGGAGGGTGGCAATTGTGACCCCACTATTTAAAAAAAGGAGGGAGGGAGAAAACAGGAAAGTAAGACCAATTGGCTTAAGATCAGTAGTAGGGAAAATTATACAGGATGTGATAACAGGACACTTAAATTCTCAATGGGATTGGACAAAATTATGAAAGGAAAATCATGTTTGACAAACCTACTGGAGTTTTTTGAGGACGTAACTAGCAGAATAGATGGGGGAGAACCTGTGGATGTGGTGTATTTGAATTTTCAGAAAGTACACTAACCTCTTATGTGGGACAATATGAAAGCACATGTCATGGACTGAGAATTCGGTTAGCACACAGGAAACAGAGAGTAGGAATAAATGGGTCTTTTTCAGAGTGACTAGTGGGGTACCTCACGGATCAGTGCTTGGGCCCCAGCTATTCGCAATATATATCAATGACTTGGATGAGGGAACCAAATGTAATATTTCCAAGGTTGCTGACGACGTAAAACTAGGTGGGAATGTGAGTGGTGAGGAGGGTGTTAAGAGGCTTCAAGGCTATTTAGACAAGTTGAACGAGTAGGCAAATAGCATGGCAGATGCAGTATAATGTGGATAAGTGTGAAGTTATCCACTTTGGTAGAAAAAGTAGAATGGCAGAGTATTATTTAAATTGTGATCGATTGAGAAATGTTGATGCACAGAGGGACCTGGGTGTCCTTGTACACCAGTCACTGAAAGTAAACATGCAGGTGCAGCAAGCAGTTAGGAAGACAAATAGTATGTTGGCCTTCATTGCAAGAGGATTTGAGTGTAGGAGCAAGGATGCCTTACTGCAGCTGTGAGCTTTGGTGAGACCACACCTGGAGTATTGTGTGCAGTTTTGGTCTCCTTACCTAAGAGAGGATATACTTGCCATAGAAGAAGTGCAGCAAAGGTTCACCAGACTGATCCCTGGGATGGCAGGATTGTCGTATGAGGAGAGATTGGGTCGACTAGGCCTGCATTCACTGGAGTTTAGAAGAGAGGACCTTATTGAAACATATAAAATTCGGACAGGGCAAGACAGACTGGATGTAGGGATGATGTTCCTTCTGGCTGGGGAGCCTAGAGCAAGATGTCACTGTCTCAGGATATGGGATAGGCCTTTTAGGACTGTGATGAGGAGAAACTTCTTCACTCAGAGGGCGGTGAACCTGTGGAATTCGCTACCACTGAGGGCTGTGGAGGCCAAGTCACTGAATATATTTAAGAAGGGAATAGATAGATTTCTAGACTCTAAAGGCGTCAAGGGGTATGGGGAGAGGGTGGAAGTATGGTGTTGACGTAGTAGATCAGTCATGATCACATTAAATGGTGCAGCAGGCTTGAAGGGTTGAATGAACTACTCCTCCTATTTTCTATGTTTCTAATTAGTTCCAAGATATGAGAGCGTTATGCTCTCAAGGATAGTTAATCTGCAATTCCACCTGGATGCAAGGCCCAAGTGATTCACGTAGTATAGCAATGGACTTTGAGAGGGGAAGGATTTCTAAAATTTCCTTGAAAACTCTCAGCCATAGTTAGTTTGCCAGAGTGGGGGGGAGAGAGCGAGCAGCTAGAGGCCAAATGTCTCTATGGTTCACCGCTCTGGAATATGGGTGGAAGTTTGCACTCTAATTGAAATGACCAAATTCATGGGGAGTTAAAATGAGGATAGAAGATTTGCGTACTTTGCACTGTAGGAGGATCTCCAGTAATACTCTCATCGTGAAGGATAGTTCTGGGGTTAGAAGTTACCAAGCTGAGAAAGGAAAATAACAGAAGTAAACCCCCAGGAGCTAAGAATCATTTTGACCTGATTTCAGGAGCACTGAATGTATATTTGAAGGACAGTGTAGCATATAACCTGTGAAGTTTGTTGTTTTTAGGTTATGGTAAAAATAAGAGGGAAATTCTGTTCCGTGGTTTAAAGTATAAGTTGCCTACAACGATAGTGTTTAGTCAATAAAGCTTTTAGCTTTTTGTTACAGTAAACATCTTAAAATGTGAAACCTTGTCGTCGCTTTCTGTCAGCTATTAACTGGAAGTTTGAATCTCTTTTTAGAAGTTATCGGTTTCTAAGGAGACCACAACAATAGAACTGCCCTTTATATAGGTGGCTATTTTACTGATATTGACTCAGTTTGACGAAACCTGCAACAAGAATTTTCAGAAACCAGAATCATTGGATAATAGGGAAGATCTGACAACCAAAATTGTAAGGAAGTATATTGTCACACTAGGGACCTGATTCAAAAAATATCCATCAATTTTGAGGTATGTGATTTATGAACACACCCCAAGTTCTACTGGAAGATGATTTTAGATGCTTTTGGATCCCTTTTCTTCAGAAAGATGTGCAGCTTGTGATGCTTTCTGTTAAGTATCTGGAAATGATTCTAAACAATCAACTGGAGCTTTTAGTGTTTCCACAGCATTCCAAAGGAATCCAATTTAATCTCTTTGAGAAACTAGCCTCTTAGAGAGATCTATTAAGTTGCTGAATTGAATACTTGTGTTCCTCAGAAAGTGAATGTTATGGAAATATAAATGGAAGTTGATCTTAATATAACACCTGTGCAGCAGTCACTCAGAGAATTCTGTTCAGCCCAACATGATGGATATCATCAAAAGAACCATACAAAACTTGGCTACATTATAAATAGTGAGCATGATAGCAGATTTCATGAGGACATACACTGGTACGGTGAAATGGGTCGACACGTCAGATACGATATAATGTTGGTAACTGTGAAGTGATGCACATTGAGGGAAACAACGTGGTGAGGCAGTATAATCTAAATTGTACTATTTTGAGGGGAGTGTAAGAACAGAACCTTGAAATGGTGGTTAAGAAAGCGTAAAGGATACTGCACTTAGTTATTATGGACACTGAATACATTAACAAGGAAGCCATGCTAATCCTCTACAAATCTCTGGTTAAGCCTCAGCTGGGGTATTCTGTACAGACTTGGCCACCAGATGTCAAGGCCCTGGAGAGGGTGTTGAGGAAGTTTAGGTTTATCCGGATGATACCAGAGATAAGGGAGGCCAGTTATGTGGAGAGATTGGCGAAGCTGGGATTGTTCTTCTTAGAGCATGGAAGGTTAAAGGGAGATCTCGTAGAGGTATTCGAGATTAACGGATTTTTATGGAATGTAGGGAGAAACTGTTTCCTCTGGCCAAATGATAAAAGAACCAGAGAAGAAATTAGAAGAAATTTCACCATGCAGTGTGTTGTTAAAGTCTGGAACGCATGATCTGAAAGAGTGGTGGAATAAGATTCCACAGGGACTTTTAAAAGGCATTGGATATGTACTTGAAGAGGACTAATTTGCAGAGTTATGTGGGGCATGGGACTAAATTGGACAGCTCTTTCAAACACCTGGCAGATGAGTGACGGACCAAGTGACTGCCTTCTGTGAAAAATGAATTCATTCTCTTTGCTGGCAATATTAAGCATTGCAGTTACAGAGCATCAACCATACAGGGAAGACCTTCCAGGAAGAGCTATGTAATTATAATAACGTTGAGTTTACACAGTGTGACGGAGGTATCCACTCTACAGAGTGCCCTCTTCACTTGTTGTATATTGCAGCCCATCTTCCTCAATATTGAAATGATATGGGCAGGTGTTCAGCCTCTTAAACATCACAACTGAAGCAATATTACAAGAGTTTTACTACTTGAATTTAAACTAAATCTTAATCTTTTGTAGGGTGTGCATTTGCTGGTGCCACATTTTATTTCACAAGTTTTGACTCTGCTTTACTGTCAGTATTACACATTGTAAATTGGATGTTAACGTTTCAAATTCAGATTTAGTATGTCAGCTGTTACTCTAGTTGTAAGGACCAACTCTGCAGTTGGGTTTTCAAAGTACCCCTTGGAATTGTGTTACCATCTTGTGTATATTTTTTAAAAAAAGCATTGATGTAAGGATTGTGGCCAATGCCATGGACAGTTTAGTAATTATTTTAGCCAATGCAAGAGCTGTGCTTCAACACCTTTCAACATCTTGTATTGATCCAAAAGGTTTGCATAGAATCCCAATGAGAAGACTTCATATAATAAAAACAAAAAGCTAAAAGCTACTGCGGATGCTGGAAATCCAAAACAAAATAAAAACAGAATTACCTGGAAAAACTCAGCAAGTCTGGCAGCATCGGCGGAGAAGAAATCAGTCAACGTTTCGAGCCCTCATGGCCCTTCAGCAGAACTGAAGCATAGTTTCAACAAGGGAGAAATATAAATTGGTTTAAGGTGGGTGGGGGGGAAGAGACACATTGAGGGTGTGGTGTGAGCAGATAATCAAAAGATGTCAGAGACAAAAGGGTCAAAGAGGTGTTGAAGGTGGCGGTCTTTGTCTGAGAAAAGTGCTAATTAAGAATGCAAGACAGGATATTCAAAGTACAGCTCTAGTGGGGGTGGGGTGGAAGGACTAAAGGTTTTAGTTTTAGATTTAAAAATAATGGAAATAGGTGGGGAAAGAAGAATCTATATAAATTATTGAAAAAAAAGGCGGGTGGGGGGGGAAAAGAAACGGGGTGGGGATGGGGGGAGGGGGGTTTAAGATCTAAAGTTGTTGAATTCAATATTCAGCCCAGAAGGCTGTAAAGTGCCTAGTCGGAAGATGAGGTGCTGTTCCTCCAGTTTGCGTTGGGCTTCACTGGAACAATGCAGCAAGCCAAGGACAGACATGTGGGCAAGAGAACAGGGTGGAGTGTTAAAATGGCAAGCGACAGGGAGGTTTGGGTCTTTTTTGCGGACAGACCGCAGGTGTTCCGCAAAACGGTCGCCCAGTTTGCGTTTGGTCTCTCCAATGTAGAGGAGACCGCATTGGGAGCAACGAATGCAGTAGACTAAGTTAGGGGAAATGCAAGTGAAATGCTGCTTCACTTGAAAGGAGTGTTTGGGCCCTTGGACGGTGAGGAGAGAGGAAGTGAAGGGGCAGGTGTTGCATCTTCTGCGTGGGCATGGGGAGGTGCCATAAGTGGGGGTTGAGGAGTAGGGGGTGATGGAGGAGTGGACCAGGGTGTCCCGGAGGGAACGATCCCTACGGAATGCCGTCAAGGGGGGTGAAGGGAAGATGTGTTTGGTGGTGGCATCATGCTGGAGTTGGCGGAAATGGCGGAGGATGATCCTTTGAATGCGGAGGCTGGTGGGGTGATAAGTGAGGACAAGGGGGACCCTATCATGTTTCTGGGAAGGAGGAGAAGGCGTGAGGGAGGATGCGCGGGATATGGGCCGGACACGGTTGAGGGCCCTGTCAACGACCGTGGAGCTACCTCGACTACAGCTCCTCACACCCCGCTTCCTGTAAAGACTCCATCCCATTCTCTCAGTTCCTTCGCCTCCGTCGCATCTGTTCTGATGACGCTACCTTCAAAAACAGCTCCTCTGACATGTCCTCCTTCTTCCTTAACCGAGGTTTTCCATCCACGGTCGTTGACAGGGCCCTCAACCGTGTCCGGCCCATATCCCGCGCATCCTCCCTCACGCCTTCTCCTCCTTCCCAGAAACATGATAGGGTCCCCCTTGTCCTCACTTATCACCCCACCAGCCTCCGCATTCAAAGGATCATCCTCCGCCATTTCCGCCAACTCCAGCATGATGCCACCACCAAACACATCTTCCCTTCACCCCCCTTGACGGCATTCCGTAGGGATCGTTCCCTCCGGGACACCCTGGTCCACTCCTCCATCACCCCCTACTCCTCAACCCCCACTTATGGCACCTCCCCATGCCCACGCAGAAGATGCAACACCTGCCCCTTCACTTCCTCTCTCCTCACCGTCCAAGGGCCCAAACACTCCTTTCAAGTGAAGCAGCATTTCACTTGCATTTCCCCTAACTTAGTCTACTGCATTCGTTGCTCCCAATGCGGTCTCCTCTACATTGGAGAGACCAAACGCAAACTGGGCGACCGTTTTGCGGAACACCTGCGGTCTGTCCGCAAAAAAGACCCAAACCTCCCTGTCGCTTGCCATTTTAACACTCCACCCTGTTCTCTTGCCCACATGTCTGTCCTTGGCTTGCTGCATTGTTCCAGTGAAGCCCAACGCAAACTGGAGGAACAGCACCTCATCTTCCGACTAGGCACTTTACAGCCTTCTGGGCTGAATATTGAATTCAACAACTTTAGATCTTAAACCCCCCTCCCCCCATCCCCACCCCGTTTCTTTTCCCCCCCCACCCGCCTTTTTTTTCAATAATTTATATAGATTCTTCTTTCCCCACCTATTTCCATTATTTTTAAATCTAAAACTAAAACCTTTAGTCCTTCCACCCCACCCCCACTAGAGCTGTACTTTGAATATCCTGTCTTGCATTCTTAATTAGCACTTTTCTCAGACAAAGACCGCCACCTTCAACACCTCTTTGACCCTTTTGTCTCTGACATCTTTTGATTATCTGCTCACACCACACCCTCAATGTGTCTCTTCCCCCCCACCCACCTTAAACCAATTTATATTTCTCCCTTGTTGAAACTATGCTTCAGTTCTGCTGAAGGGCCATGAGGGCTCGAAACGTTGACTGATTTCTTCTCCGCCGATGCTGCCAGACTTGCTGAGTTTTTCCAGGTAATTCTGTTTTTATTTTGTTTTGGACTTCATATAATGTTCCTTCTAGCTGTGGAAATATCTCACAACCATGTCATTTCCTGCAGTTATTACCTGTGTTTATACAGGAATTTAAATGCAGTGTTAATCATTTTTCTAAACCAGGGTGGTTTGACCAAATATGAAGGCAAGGGGAACGCATAACTTTCTGAACTGTTTTTCTTCTCTTGGCTCCAGGCTTACAGATAACACTGAACTTGCATGGCCAACCTCACAAACAATATCCAGTGTAACTGGTACTTGACCACACTGCTGCCTTCGAAACTGTAGACTGGTTCTCCCTTTCCAGTGTCTCCTTTTACAGTTTCACTCTGTGCACTGCTCTGTTCTAATTTTGCCTGTTACAGTGAAAACATTACTCTCTCTTGTGGTTAATGTTCCTTTGCTTGCATTATCATCTTCAGTTTACATTCCAGTGCTTTTTCCTTGATCCCCTTATCTTTATATATGACTTCCAACTCTATTTCATTGTTCTAAAGATTGTTCTTTTTTCTTTAACTCTTATTCGACATCAATACTTGGAGGATACAAAATTCCTTCAGCTTATCATGACAATACCAAAGCTGTCATCTTCGACTCCATCAATGTTCTTTACTGCTACCTCGGGTTAAGTCGGGGATTACGGGACCTTGTTAGATTTTTGTGGGAAGCTTTCTTCGAGGTCGATGGTGAATGCTGTCACTTTGCTGCTGACCGTAAAATCCGGGTTTATATTTTCAATTTTCTGCCCGTTGTAGTGTTGTGTAGATGATGAAAGATAATTTGAGCCAAGTATAAGAGCACATTGCACTGTGTGTATCATACTAACATAGGTATTATGCATTAAGCTGAATGCTTAATTAACTGCATTGCTTGTAAATTCGAGGCTCCACCTTCTGTGAACACATTGGAGTAGTGATGCATTATTTGATTTGTTTCACTTATATTCCCTGCTATGTTTCCTTTCTTGGTGACAAGAGGACACAGATTTAAGATGATTGGCAAAGAACCAAAGGCGATATGAGGAATAATTGTTTTACTCTTGAGTTGTTATAATCTGTAATGCACTACCTGAAAGGGTGGTAGAAACAGATTTAGTAGTACTGGATGAATACTTGAAGGGGTGCGGGAAATATTACAAGGCAATAGGGAGCGAGCAGCACAGTATCAGTATGACGTGTTGAATGGGCTCTTTCTGTCCTGTACAATTCCATGCTTCTATAATTTTTTTCCTCCAATTTTCTTCCCTTTGCCAAAAGCCTTTGACTCCTGATGGGAGTACAGCCCTCGGGTACAATGAAAGGAAACAGGGAATATTTATATGAGTGAAACTAGCAGGTAATCAAACGTGCACTTTTAGCACAGGTGTTGAATAACGATCAAATGTGGAAAATTTGGCTGATTTATTTTCACCCAACCCCAATCTCTAGCTCTACCTGGTCATTTCTACTACCCCCACGACTGCCTTGGTTGAGTTAAGCTAATGGAACTTGAGACCTTCCTGATGTGTATGACTCAGTACTCACTGGATAAACTTTCTCAGCCACTGGGGAATACTGTTGGTTCTTTTAAATCTTCATTATTTTTCCCTTCGTTATATTTGCAGGGACAGGAGAAAAAAAACAGTTTAGTGGAGGTAAATTTGGAATGGAAAATGTTTCCCCCAGGACGCCAATCTCAATGGCACAATGCAACCGAGAATGACTTCCTGAGGGAGAACACTTTCCATTACCAAAAAGGCCCTGTTGCCTGAAATATGTACACTATGGAACAAGGCAGGAAAATTAGACTGGAACAGGTGAATTAAATATTGCTTAAATAAAAATATGTTCTTAGACTGTAGTGTAACAACAACTGGCTAGTAACACATACATATTCAAAACTTAATTTAATGTTGTGCGGATTAAAATCATTTTTAGAAGTTTAGCTTATCAACTTTGTTTCATTAGAGTGCCAGCTAACAACAGGGAAAAGGCTTGTTTCATTGTTTGTAATATTGCGAATATTCTGGTAAATTATAATAAGTGAATTTGTTATGTTGTCCATGTGTTATGGCAGTCAAGCTAAAAACACCTGCAAAATTTTTTTTCATTCGCTCATTGGATGTGAGCGTTGCTGGCAAGGCCAGCATTTGTTGCACATCCCTAAAGGTCCTTGAGAAGGTTGTGATAAACTGCCTTCTTGAACTGCTGCAGTCTGTGGTTTAGGTATATCCACAGTGTTTTTAGGGAGGGAGTTCCAGGATTTTGACCCAGTGAGCATGAAGGAATGGTGATATACTCCCAAGCCAGATGGCTTGTGATTTGGAGGGGAACTTCCAGGTGGTGATGTTTTCATCAGGCTGATCAACTATCCCCAGTTTTCTGGGGTGGTTGTGGAATTTGGCTTCTTGTTCTGCTTCCTGCGCGTGGGGGGGCTTCTTGGGACACTATTTGCCCCAGATTCCTTCAGCAGCAAGTGAGGTGACTGCTCAGAGTGCCTGCGCATGCTGTGCTGCTGCGCATGCATAGACACTCATGAAGCAGCAGTACTGGCCGCCCCTCCTACTAGAGAGTTTTTTTGACTTTGGCAGGTGTGTGGTTGGGATTGGGAGGGATTCGGGGGTGGGGTGGGACAAGGGAGTGGAGATGTCCAGATGGTTGGGTGGGGTGGGGGAAGAGAGAATGTCTGTCTGGTGGTGGCGGCACACAGGCCTGAGTTCAGCGGTCAAGTTCGGCCCAAGCCCAGGAGATTCTGGCAAGCTTGAGAACAGGAGGGTGGTAGGGAGAAGACCCAATCGGATACTGGCAAGCTTGACAGTGGGTGGGCCTGGCCAAGCCTGAAAAGTTGTTGGGTGGGAAGAGTGCGGTTTCCGGACAGGTGTGAGGGGGTGAGCTGGTGTTGGCTGGCCGTTCCTTCTGTCTTGCCATCACCCTCCACCCCCCAAACACTCCTCTGGGTTCTGTCAACACCTCCCCTCTGGCAAAGTGTCCCCCTTTTTTTCTCCTTCGAGTTGGCCGCCCTGGTTTCTACATGCCTGCTGTGCTTTTTCTCCTAGGTTGTAGAAGTTGTGAGTAAGGAAGGTGCGATGAATTGCTGCAGTGCATCTTGTAGAATGTATGCACTGCTGCCACTGTATGTCATTGGTGGTGAGAGTCAATGTTTAAGGTTGTGGATGGGGTGCCAATCAAGTGGGTTGCTTTGTCTTGAAGGGTGTCGAGCTTCTTGAGTGTCCTTGGAGCTGCACTGCTCCAAGCAACTAGGGAGTATTCCATCACACTTCTTGCAGGTACCTTGAACAGGCTTTGGGGAGCTTAGTGGCGAAGTTACTTACTCCAGAATTCTCAGCCTCTGACTTGCTCTTGTAGCCACAGCATTTGTGTAGTGGGCCCAGTTAAGTTCTGGTCAATGGTAAGTCCTAAGAAGTTGGTGGTGGAGTATTCACTGAATGTCAAGGGTTAGATTCTCTCTTGTTGGGGTTGGTCATTGCCTGGTACTTGTGTGGTACAAATCTTACTTGCCTCCTATCAGCCCAGGCTTGAATGTTGTCTAGATCTTGCTGTTTGCGAGCAGGGACTGCTTCAGTTTCTGAGGAGTTGAGAATGTGCAATCATCAGTGAACATCCCCTTTCTGACATTATAGAAGGAAGTTCATTGATGAAGTATTCGGCAATGGGGAGATGGTACCATCGTGGTAATGGCACTGGACTGCTAATCCAGAGACCCAGGCTAATGCTTTGGGCAGCTGCTGGAAATTAAATTCAGATAAGCTAGCCTTAGTAAAGGTAACCATGACAGCTATCAAAGATTGTTGTAAAAACCCATCTGGTTCACTAATGTCCTTTAGGGTACATGTGATTCCAGACCCACAGCAGCATGTTGACTCTTAACTACCCTCTGCAATGGCCTAGCCAGCCACTCAGTTCAAAGGCAATTATGGATGGGCAACAAATAATAGCCTAGCCAATGACATCAACATCTTGCAAAAGAATAAAAAAGAAGTCAAAGATGGTTGGGCCTAGGAGACTACCTTGAGGAACTCTGCAGCGATGCCCTGGGAATGCTGTGATGATTGGTCAATAACCACAACCATCTTCCTCTGTGCCAGGTATGACTCCAATCCCCTGATTTCCATTGACTTCAATATTAGGGCTCCTTGATGCCACACTTGGATAATTCCTGCCATGATGTCAAGGGCAGTCACTTTCACCTTATCTCTGAAATTTTGTTAATATTTGTGCCAGGGCTGTAACGAGGTCTAGAGCGAAGGTAATCTGAGAGCATTTTTTTTGTTGTAAAGGTGGACCTTACAAAAAATTACGATCCTGTTTATTTTTAAAAGATCTTTAAGTACTCGCACACATTCTATGTGCAGTGGCACTTGTACTGTTAATAACATGGTCCACTTTTATTTTCATTTCCTTTGACTATTCCTTACCTTATTTAAAGTTTACTTTCGAAGATTACTGTTTCCTACATTATAACAGTGACTACGTTTCAGTTTGGGATGCTTTAAGTGCTTTAAGATGTCATGAGGTTTCGAAAGGCATTGCATGAATGTTCTTTATTCCTGCTTTGTCTTATCTGTCTTTCTATCGACTCTTTCTGCCTAACCTTTTATCTATAGTGTCAGCTGTGGTTCAGTGGATAGCATATTTGTCTCTGAGTTAGGAGGTTGGGGTTCAAATCCTACTCCAGAGACTTGAGCACAAAAAGCAAGTCTGACAATCCAGTGCAGCACTGAGGGAATGCCATCTTTCAGATGAGATGTTCAAACTGAGGTGTTGGTTACCTTCTTAGTTGGACGGAAAAGATCTTGTGACACTATTTTGAAGAATGACAGAAGTGTTATCTCCAGTTATGGCTAGCATTTAGTTCTTAATCAACATTTGTTAAAAAAAGGTTACCTTGTAATTTATCACATCCCTGATTGTGGGATGTTGGTGTGTGCAAATCACCTGCATTTCCTACATTACAACGGTGACTATACTTCCAAAGTACTTTGTTGACTGTAAAGAACTTTAGGACATCCTGAGGTCGCAAAAGGCAGTGTGTAAATGTTCAGTGCCTTCCTTCATGAAGTTTCACTACTTTGGTCGTAGGCCAGGGACTCCATGAGTTAGCAGAGATGTTTCACCTGTTAGGGGATGTTTTGACGACAGCCCTAAAGTATTTCCTCTGTCCTCCTGGGAGTTTCCTGCCATGACTGAATTCCAAGTAGAACAATTGCTTTGGGAGTCTGGTGTCAGGCGTATGAATGACATGCCCTACCCAGAAGAGCTGGTCTTGAGTTATTAGCACCTCAATGCTAGGCATGTTAGCTTGGAGAGGACACTGCTGTCGGACTGCCTTTCTTCCCACTGGGTTTGATCGTACTTCTCCAGTGCTTTGAGATGCTTCTAGTCCTCTAGCTATAAAAGACAGCATTTCATCAGCCTTTTTGAGTTTTTTTTGTACCTGTTCATGACATTTTAATCTATGTACCTGGCCCCCTGGGCCTCTTTGGACCCCCACTGTTTCTAGCTTTACACCATTTAGAAAGTACTCTTTTTTAGGTCCAACACGGTTGACTTCATATATTTGTGAAATCCATTTGCCATGTTCTGCCCATTCACTTAATTTATTAATATCTTTGTAATTCTATGCTTCCACCTACACTGCCTACATTGCCGCCTATCATTGTGTCGTTGGCAAACTTGGATATGTGGCTTTCTATCCCATCATCTAAGCTGTTAATACAGTGAATAGTTGAGGTCCCAGTGCAGATCTTTGTGTGCACAGCTATTCATGTCTTGCTAAGGAGAGTACCTACTTGCTCATTATCTCTATATTCTGTCTCTTGCCATTCGACCAATTTTCTAACCAGGTTTGCCTTCAGTTCCATGAGCTTCAACTTAAAATAACAGTCTCTTATGAGGAACTTTATCAAATGCCTTCTGGGAGTCCATTTAAATAACATCCATGGGCATTCCCCTGTCCTGTACTTTAGGCATTTCTTCAAAAAAAGTTCAATCAGGTTAGTCGGACATGGCCTCCCCTTCGTAACTCCATGCTAATTCTGATCAGTTGAAAATTTCAAGATGCTCAGCCACTCTATCCTTAATTACAGACGCTAGCAATTTCCCAGCAACACATGTTAAGCTAACTGGTCTATAATTCTCTGGTTTCCCTCTTTCACCTTTCTTAAATAGTGGAGTGACATGTATAATTTTCTAATCTGAAGGAATGGTTTCCAAATTGAGAGAACTTTGGAAGATTGTAGTTAGGGCATTGCACTGTTCTCGGTTACTTCCTTTGAAACCCTGGGATTAAAACCATCTGGTCCTGGGGATTTTTCAGCCTTTAGTGCCACTGTTTTCTTCATTACTGTTATTTGTTTATATTAATTTTGTATGCCAGTTCCTGATTCCAATGTCAGTTTCCATGGAATGTGTGGCAAGCTATCCTCTTCCTCTGTTGCAAATACTGACATAAGGTAATTATTCAACATGTCTACCATTTCTTTATTTTCACTGGCAATATCACCATTATCAATTTTTTGCTCTTAAAATCTAATCCGGTTTGTGATTAGCAGTAACTGGAAGGTACTGTGTAAACAAGCTAAATTCGTTCTCTCTTGCAGGGTAAACTCACTCTCAGCTGTAGGAGCTGAGTAGTTAATTAGCTAACTGGTTGAATCTGGTTACTGTAGTGCTACTTCAGTTTACTATAAATGCAGGGTTTTTTAATGCAGCCAAGGCAAAGGGAGCTAACTGAGTGAAGACTTGGGGCAGAATTTGCTGGCTGATGTGCGGGTGGTGGAGCCCGCACGTCAGTGCTTAAAATGTCGCGTGAGCGTCATGACGTCAGTGCGCAGCATTGCGATATTTCGGTCGGCGGGTGCGCACAGCAGCGGGACGAGCGCCCGCCATTAATTAAAGGCCTCGTTAAGGCCCTTAACTTGCCAATTATCGAGGATTTTGAGGGGCCCGTGCGAACTTCGGGTCGGCGCATGGGCCCAACGGGCAGGCAGATAGGAGATTTTTTAATAAAACTCATGCACTGGCGGGATATGTGGACTCAGAGGCGTTGTTCATGTTTTCCATCAAGTTTTAATTGCAGAAAGTGTTTTAAAGTAGCCTGTTTTGATTGTTAGCAGTTCACATCGATTTCCAAGAGCTTTTTGTGTACTTTGAAACCAGTCTGCAGACAGTAATCTTTCTCAGGCCTGCAGCTTTCTGGAGGCCTTCATTTAGCCTGGGTCTGGGTTCTGACATCTCCACTGGAGGCAGCCCCTCTGAGGAGGAAGGGAGGGATAGAATAAGGAGGAGACCAGTACTGGACAATCGGCTTCCAGTGGAGCCACCTTTGGGAGGCCAGGCACAGGCACAAGGGGTGCAGGGCCAAGAGGTTGTCCAAGGCGGAAGGGGCTGCAGAAGACGCCACTATCCTGCTGCCAGGGTATACAGGTGGCGAAGCAGCTACCTCAATATGACTGAGGTGCAGTGCCGAAGGAGGCTCCGACTCTCAAGGGAGATAGTCAACTATATCTGTCAGATGATTGGCCCTGAGATATCGCCTAACTGTGTGGGTGGACACCCCATGCCAGCGGCTCTGAAGCTCTCAGTTGCCCTCCACTTCTATGCCTCTGGCTCCTTCCAGGTGTCGGTGGGTGATCTCTGTGGTGTCTCCCAATCAGCTGTCCACACTTGTGTCAAGCAGGTTACAGATGCTCTGTTCAGACAGGCATTGACTTTCATCCACTTTCGCTGCGACCAGGCAAGTCAGGCACAGCGAGCCAGAGGCTTCGCGGCCATTGCTGGCTCCCCCGCGTCCAGGGTGCTATAGACTGTACACATGTGGCCATCAAGGCGCCAGCAGGTGAGCCCGGTGCCTTCGTCAACAGGAAGGGCTTCCACTCCATGAACGTGCAGATAGTGTGTGATCACAGGGTGCAGATTCTGCAAGTTTGTGCAAGGTACCCAGGCAGCTCCCACTATGCTTACATCCTCAGACACTCCCAGGTGCCGAGGCTCTTCAGTACTCCGGCTCGCTTGATGGTTGGCTGCTGGGTGACAAGGGCCATCCCCTGCGAAGGTGGCTCATGACGCCACTCCGCCATCCAAGAACAGAAGCTGAGCAGCGGTACAATAGGAGCCACGGCACCATAAGGGCTGTGGTGGAGAGAGCCATTGGTCTTCTCAAGATGTGCTTCCGTTGCCTGGACCGCTCGGGGTGCACTCCAGTACCCCCCAGATCGCGTCTCTCTGATAGTGGTAGCATGCTGCGCTCTGCACAATCTTGCGCTGGAAAGGGGGGATGCGGTTGACGATGAAGACCTTGACACCCTGGATGAGGCTGCACATGATGAATCCAGCAGTGACTCAGAGGATGAGGAAGCTCAGGGCGATGATGAGGGGCAGCACGACGACCCGCTATTACACCAAGGAGGCAGGGACACCCAGGACAATTTAATCCAAAGAACCTTCAGCTTGCTCCACACACATGGATCAGCAGGACCAGCATTGCCTGGGACTTCCACACGTGGCACTTAGGCGCTACATCTTCCACCTTATCAGCTGCAACTAAGGGCTTTGTACAGAAACTTCAATGTCCACTCAAACACTCATGATATGTCTGTGAAAAAGACAAATGCAGCACAAAGGAAACACCCTCAGCCATGGTCAGAAAAGTGGACTTTATTCTGTCCAACATATAACAGAAACATCTCTAATGCAAACATAAGTATATTTTTCCTTATTCTAAGGCCAACACAAAATCACCAGTGACATAGCCGTTGAGTGCCTAACGTACCTTATGCTTTCGTTTGCAGGTGCTACGTCTAGGTGCTGCCCCATCGGTTGGAGTGGCTTGTGAGACAGCCTGCTGACTCTGCTGTCCTGTTGGCGTTAATGACCTTGGCGGGTGTCCTCTGGCCCGTGGAGCCTGTGATGGCCCCGCCTGGGAGGGAGTGGCCAGTTCCAGAACTGGCACCTCTCCAGTTGTCACAGCCTCAATGGATGCAAGGTTGACTGGCAGAGGGGCGGAGGAGCTGCTGCCTTCATCCGGAGTGCCCTGAGAGGAGCTTGCAGCAGCCATTGGACCTCCCTGCTCACCACAGATGCATGGGCACCGAACGCCGACACTTGGTACCCACAACATCTCCCACATTGGGAATGACCACCCATGGCCAGTACTGCTGTGAGGGCTTGCAGGTCAGAGCGTAACCCAATCAGAAGGTTCTCCATCTGATCAAACCCACTCTCCATGAGAGTCGCCAATCTCTTAGTGGAGGAAGCATGAAGCTCTGCCCTGAGGTACATGCCTTCACTTGCACTCGCAGAGACCAACTGAAGCATACCCTCATGCAGCCCTGCCAGATGCAAACGCGATTCCTGCCACTTGTTCTGCAGCTGCTGCATTGGTGACAACTCCAGAGGCACGTCATCAGTGCAGGACTCAGCATGTGCCTGGTCCCCTGCAGCCCTCCGGCTGCTGGCACCATCGGCACTCTCTGTCCCTGCCATCTCCTCCAGCAATTGTGAAGTGCCCTCTGCACTGTGACACGGGACACTAGCCGACGGTAAATTCCCCACCAAAGTGTTTGTGTCTGCGCTGGTGCCTGGCTGGCTGAAATGATGTGCTGCAAGTTGCGCGTCTTGGGCCTCAGGTGTGGAGGGAGGGCTGCGGTGTCTTTGGGCGCGGCCATGTGGTGGTGATACTGAAATTAACAAGGACAGTGTATCAGTTAGTGTACAGTCAGTTAAACCTTTCATCCATTCCCCCCCAGCCTCATAAGTCGCTCACCCTTGAAGACCCTAAGGAGACGAACATTGGTGGGGTGGAAAAGAGTCAAGAGGAGGTCCAAACATTAGACGCGCAAACAGACAGGCTGGTCAGATGGCCTCGGGAATGCCACATGGCATGTTATGTGCCATTGGAGTGGGGAGAATGCAGAGGTACCTGACCTGGATGTATGCTGGCCTGGATAGTTGCGGGGCTGAGGAAACATCGCAAACACTTGCGACATTTGCTGTGGATCACAGGAGATTGACAGGTCACATTATTGACCTTCATACCGTTAGGAGGGGCATAGACCGGGTGGGCAGAAGGCAACATTTCCCCTTGGCGCAGGGATGAGTAACGTGGTGGCATTTATTTAAGTTGAGTGCCATGAGGTTCACAGCTGGGGTGCTGAGGACCTTTTGGACAGAGTAATGTGGGGCGTACTGGCTGAAAGGGTGGTGGAGGTTCCAACCCCCCCCTAAGATGCAATAAGTTCTTGGCTGTGCAGCAGTGATGCCATGGCATGTTAAGCCATGGGGATAGTGGTCACAAATGGGATAAGGTGACTTTGGAAGGTGGTGGGGATGCGGGACCTTTGTTTATGACCCACATGTCAGAGTGTCTCAGTCTGTGACTGAGCAGTGTTGCAGCATTAACAATTGCAGCAGCCATTAGTAGTTTGGATGGTGGGCAGACAGAGTGGATGGGACTGTGGGCCTCAAATACCTGGCCGCTGGACCCCAGCCTCGCTGACACCTGCCGCCCTGACCGCCAGCCTCCTCCCCAGCTCCATGGCCTGCTCCTCAAAGGTCGTGAGGCGCTGGAGCAGGGCGTGCCCACCTCCAGTCCTCTGGCGCTCCCGCTGATTGTGTTTTGTTTTTGCCTGCAGAACAGAGAAGAGCATTTATTGGGGCTGATCACTCATGTACTCTGCACGCGCACGCCGCACCCCAACCACAGTGGCCCATCTGAGGCCTCCAGCGGCTCCTGTCCACACTACTGGTGATCAGTCCCCAGAAGATAGTACGGCTGGTCGCAACCCCCTCCCCCAGCGGCCACCGTGGACACATTTGGCGCCCATCACTTTGAATAGCACACAGGTCTTAGCGCCCACGGCAAGGAGGCGCAACTAGGTGTGGCGCCAAGGCCAGCAGATGGCACTTGGCCACGACACCTTGAGGCTCCGCTTCCACCATCTCATCACCACCAATGTGACATGTGTTGGAGTTCTGAGTATGTGCCTAGCTGCCTCCCCTGCAGGTTGCCCCCAGACTACTCAAATGCGACAGAGACCAACATATGCTGCGGGGAGAACCCATCTTCGCTTCAACCACTAAGGCTGATGTAAGCATGGTCAGTACTCGTTTGCCCACCCAGTGTGCGCCAAATGCCCAATGCAGTAATGACAGCATGACGGGGTGGGTGGGGGTGTGGCACGGGGTGTTTGGGGGGGGGGGTCTCTCAAATGCTGCTGCCTTCTGGGTAAAATGGCCAAGGCCGACATGGTACTCACCCTTCCAGAGCGCAGCAAATCATTGAATCTCTTGTGGCACTCTGTGTCTGTGCGCTGCACATCATCATCATGGGCGCTTACAGCGTCACCCATCTCCTCCCACGCCTGTCTGGTGACATAGGGGGCCCTCCTCCTCCCATCCTCCGGATACAGTATATCCCGACGGCTGGACAACTCTTGGAGGAGGACAGCAAGGCATGCATCAGAGAAGTGAGGGGCACACTGGCCCCCCTGCTGGCCTCTCCTGCAGCCTGCCCCCCTCCTGCTCATGCTCCTGTCCTGTGACAGCTGCCCCTCTCTCTCTCTCCGAGTGGCCATGATGCATTGCCTCAAGCAGGCTGCCTGGCCGCTCTTTATACAAACCGCCAGTTCCCCTTTGGAACCGGCGGTCTGAACACAACCGCCCCCACGACTATTTTCCCATTCTCCACGGGAGTCGCTAACCCACTGGGCAGGCCTTAATTGGCCCGTCCACAGAAAATAGCGGCGTGGCCCATTTTGGTGGCGTCAATCGGCTGCCCGCCTGCCCATCAAGGGCAAAATTCTGGCCTTGGAGTTTGGTGAGAGGGGGAGTTTGGGGAAGGAGGTGTTCGATCCCTTCTTCTGTCTTTCTCATCCCATAGGAATTGGCTTTTGCTCTACTGCAGGGAAAGGAGCTAGCTGTTTGGTGAGTATCTGGTAAGTGGGTAAGTTCTAATCTGTCCCTAAGGTTTAAAATAGGACGCAAATTGGTGGAAAAGTTAATAAAATATGAGAAAGCAACATAAATGATTAATATAATTAAGTAATTATTTAAAACACATTAAGGATGGCAGGACAGGTGATGTGTCAAGGCTGCAGCATGTGGGTGCTCCTGGATAACATTGTGATCCAGGGAAACATGTCTGCAGCAAGTGTTTGAGGCTTGAGGAACTTTGGCTCAGAGTTATTGAGCTGCAGACTCTGCGACACATCAGGGAGGGGGAAAGTTACCTGAATGCTTTATATCAGAGGCAGTCACACCGCTTAGGATAGGGTCTTCTGATTTAGTCAGTGGTCAGAGACGGGAGGATGTGACTGCGAGTGAGGCAGGTAAGGGGACCCAGAGGGCAGGAATGTGAGCCTTTGTTTGGATGAGAGCAGGGGCTGCAGGGTGGATGAGCAAACTGACTATGGCACCGTGGTACAGGAAGCCAACCAAGTGATGGGAGCAAAAATGAACCTGGTGGTAGTAGGGGGCAGTATAGTGAGGAGGGGTTGACACTGTTCTCTGTAGCAGAGAACGAGAGTCCAGATTGGTGTGTTGCCTACCCGATGTCAGGGTCCGGGACATCTGCTCAGGGCTGGGGAGGAACTTGCAGTGGGAGGGGGAATATTCGGTGGTTGTGCTCCATGTAGGCACCAACAACATAGGCAGGATGAGGAGGAGGCTCTGCATAGTCCGTATGAGGAGCTAAGCATCAAAGTAAGAAGCAGAACCTCAAACGTAATAATTGCTGGATTATTACCTGAGCCATGCGCAAATTGGCATAGGACAATAAGACTAGAGAAATGAATCCGTGGCTCAAAAACTGGTTTGGGAGAAGTGGGTTCCAGTTTGTGGGGCACTGACACCAGTATTGGAGAAATTGGGATCTGTACCCTTGGGACGATCGACACCTGAACTGTGCTGGGGCTGGTGTCTTTTTGGGCTGCCTAACTAGGGAAGTAGAGAGGGTTTTAAACTGAATAGTCAGGGCAAGGAATCAAATCTGGGAAGATGTGGTAAGCCAAAGAGTAGAGACAAGGCAAGAGAGAAAGGTATTAATATGGGAAATGATAAACAGACCGTTACAGGAAGGGACAAAGAGTACAAATCTAAGAGTAAATCAGCAGATAAGGCTAGATGCTACAAAAACAATAAAAGGTAAAAACTAAAGGCTCTGTATCTAAAAGCATGTAGAGATAAATACCATCTGATAACCATTACAGAGGCATGGTTACAGGATGACATAAATTGGGACCTGAATATTGAAGGGTGTGTGAAATTTAGGAAGGACAGGAAGTTAGGAAAAGGTGGAGGGGTAGCTCTGTAATAAATGATGGTATTAACACATTAGAGAGGGATAACCTAAGTTCAGGAAACCAGGATGTCGAAACGGTTTGGGTTGAGATGAGAAATGATAAAGGCAAGAAGTCGCTTGTGGGCGTGGTGCACAGGCCCCCTAATTGTAACCACCTTGGTAGGACAGAGTATAAAAGAAGAGATAATGAGAGCTTGTCAGAAGGGTACAGCAATAACCATGGGGGATTTTAATCTACATATGGACTGGAAAAATCAGATGGGCAGACATTTAAAGGGATATTTCAGAATACACAGAATAGCTACATTCCAATGAGAAAGAAAATTTCCAAGTGGAGGGCCCATCATCCATGGTTGACTAAAAAAGGTTAAAGACAGTATCAAACTAAAGAAAAAGCATATAATTACTCAAAGACAGATGGCAGGTCAGGAGATTGGAAAGAATATAAAGAGCAGCAAAGAATGATAAAAAGATTAATAAGGAAGGAAAAATTAGAGTATGAGAGAAAGCTAGCTAGTAATATAAAGACGGATAGTAAGAGTTTCTATAAATATTTGAATAAGGTTTAACAAACTGAACGTTGGTCCGATTAAAAAGTGCGCCTGGGGAATTGATAATGGAAAGTAGGGAGATGGCGGATGAATTAAACCGGTATTTTGCTTTGGTCTTCACTATAGAGGACAAGTAACATCCTGGAAATAGCTGTAAATCAGGAAATGGAAGGGAGGGAGGAACTCGGCGGGGAAGTGGGAGTGGCAGAGGGTGGAGGGGACTAGAATTACAATCACCAGGGAAGTGGTATTAAGCAAATTGTTGGGCTGCAGGCTGTCAAATCCCCAGGTCCGGATGGACTTCTCCCTAAGGTCTTGAAAGGCCAATAAGGTAGTTGATGCTATGGTTTTAATTTTCCAAAATTCCCTATATTCGGGGAAAGTTCCATTAGATTGGAAAATAGCAAATGTAGCTCCTTTATTCAAAAAGGGAAGGACACAAAGCAGGAAATTACAGGCCAGTTAACCTAACATCTGTCATAGGGAAAATGCTAGAAGCTATTATTAAAGATGTTAAAGCAGGGCACTTAGAAAAATTCAAGGCAATCAGACAGAGTCAACATGGTTTTTATAAAAGGGAAATCATGTTTAACCAATTTATTGGAGCCCTTTGAAGGAGTCACATGTGCTGTGGATAAAGGGAAATTGGTGGATGTACTGTACTTAGATTTCCAGAAGGCATTTGATAAAGTGCCACATCAAAGGTTATTGTGGAAAATAAAAGCTCATGGTACAGTGGGTAACATATTGGCATGGTTAGAAGATTGGCTAGCTAACAGGAAGCAGAGAGTAGGCATAAATAGTTCTTTTGATGGCTGGCAGGATGTGATGAGTCGTGTGCCACAGGGATCAGGGCTGGGGTCTCAACTTTTTACAATTTATATAAATGACTTGGATGAAGGGACCGAAGAAATGGTTACTAAACTTGCTGACGACACAAAGATAAGTAGGAAAGTAAATTGTGAAGAGGACATAAGGAGGCTGCAGTTTCTGACTTATTTTGCTCTCTTCCGTTTCGTTTAGTTTCAAGCTATTGTTTATGCTATGGTTTTCTACCTGAGCCCTTTCCTCAACTCTCCCAATTCACTTACTAACTTAAGGTCCTTATGCCCACCCTATTTATCTTTGCAAGGACTCTGGCCCCAAACTGGTTCAGGCGGAGGCTGTTCATATGGCACAGTTCCTTCCTATCCTAATACTGGTGCCAGTGTCTTATGAAATGTAATTCCATTCCTTCAACCATGGGGTCACCTCTCTAATCTACTTATTTCTATTCCATTGTGTGGCTCAGTAATAATCCAGAGACTTGTAATTTAGCTCCTAGTTCCTGATGGTCCCCAAACAGGACCACATGCCTGCTGTTGTTGGTCCCAGTGTGGATCAAAATGACTGGATCCCTCTCCCTCCCCTGTCCTTTCAAGCTGGTTCAAGATATCCCGCATCCTGGCACCAAGTAGGCAACATACCATGTGGGATTCTTCAATTCTGCTTGGAAAGGATGCTCTCCACATCTCCCTACAACTATCACAGTACGCGCGCGCGCGCACACACACACACACACACACACACACACCCCCCCCCCCCACCCCCAACCAACCACCCTTCTACTCTCCTCCTTCCCCCCCAGTTTGGCTAATCTCCTGCTCTGAAGTGCCATGGTCATTGTTCTGGCTGCCCTGGCTTATCCTCACAGCTAGCAAGTATATTGTACTTTTTTTTGGATAGGATCAGTTTCTGAGGATCCTTGTTCTCTATCTCAGCAAGGTCCCCCCTTTTCTGTACATTATCAGTCACAGGAACCTTGTTCTGATTCTGCATCGCTGAGGTGTGACCAAGGTCTGGAGCAAACTGTTCAAATATTTCTCCCGCTCCCTTGTATTTCAGAGTGACTCCAGCTCGCACTGCAGCTCAGTGACTCTTGAGTCAGAGATATTCGAGATGAAGATATGCTGCAGGTGCATTCGCTCGGCACAGGCTCATTATCCTCAAAATCCCACTTGCTGCAGTCCAGACACACACACTGCTCTGTCATATTCTTATTTAACTTCTGGTTGGTTCTAAATCATTGTTCCTTTATCTGTGTATAACTTGTACTAAGCACAAAAACAACAGATACAAGTTTAAATACTTCCTACCTCAAGCTTGCATGAGCCACTTTTGCCATTTGAGGCTAAAAACAGCATCATCTTTCCGTCCACTGAATTTCCACTCTCACTAAATTCCTGATTTTTATACTTTTGTTTACAATCCACTCCGTTTGTGGCGTAGACAAGTTTACCTGTGATACTGAGTTCCTAATTCCTGAAAACGGATACCACGATTGGTTCGCTCATACCTCTTTGCCATAATGAAGATTTGATTTGGTCAGATGCTTAAAAATGTGTTCCAGATTTGGTATTGTTTAAATAGAATTCCTGGCTGGGTTTTGGAAGACCTGCTTTCAATCTGCTTTGAACTTTAGATTTTGTTGGGCCTTAAAATCATACAGCTTTTCATAAACCTTTCATTGTGGTTATTGGTAAAGCAATAATTCTATCACTTTTGTAATACTGGAGGCCATTTACTGTATTCCAGAATAAACTGATGAATATTTTGCTTTCCTCTTAAAACTTCCAATGGCAATGTTACCTGTAGCAATGTGAATACAGTCTGCATAATATTTTTTAATGAGAGAGACATTAATTCTTCGAGTAAACTTTAGTTTCACCCTGTATTCTGGAATAATACAAACGACACTTGCATTTTAAAGAATTAAGTTTTTCAGTCTGTTTTTCTGGAGATGACATCTAGTTTACAGGTTAGTTTAATTATTCATTAATTAGTGATGTGACTGTTAAAAGAACTAATCTACAAACAAATTAGCAAGATTTTAGTGCGTTGTAGCAATATTAATCCTTAGAAGATTATTTTTCTTCCCTTCCTACTGGGGAATAGCCCTCTAGAATCATACCAAAATAGCCTACTGCATTGCGAGACCCAGTTTTTCAGCTATTTGGCCAAGGGTGGGCTTTATTAGTGAGTTCCATTTGAGATGCCCCATCCGAGTTCTTAGCTGATTTTCTCTCAGAAATGCCTTCCAACGATTCCTGACTGGTTTATTTTCTTATGCTCCTTTAATTTGCATGAAGCAGTTGTGGGGCTTTCCTGATATTATTTCAGCAGAGATTAGCTAATTTAGCATAGACCAAAGAGGGAACTTGAGATGTTCTGGTCTGTTTGGCTCAACAAATCAGCAGTCGGCATGATATCTACAGAACTATTGGGAAATGGAAATTACTAGCTGAAAAACTTTAGTAACTGAGGGAAGAGCTCTTGGTTATTTTTCAGTTATTGACATCATTGGATTCCTATTCTGTTTATCTGTCATATCAATCTCTTAGAAGTAGGAGGAGTTTGTTCTAACAGGATCCATTTGGCTGAATTATTCTTGGTTTTGAAAATGCCCCCAGCTGTACCATTTTGGATTGTCTTGATACCTGAAGATGCTATCAGTATTGATTTTGTTTTCTCTCTCAAGATACAGAAAGTTGTGCTTGATGTAATAAAGTATCAATTTCCAAGAGTTGTTTTTCTACTTTGCTTACTCCAGCTGAGATTTAAGTCAAGAGACTGTTTTTCCTCACTAATTTATAGTCATTTTTTAAAAAGTTCAATTTTGAAGCTGCCTCTAATTATTATCTAATCAGCTGTGGTTTTTGTTAATAGTTGGAAAAAGTATTCTAATTACTAACAGCTGAGAAAGATGCACCTCATGGGCACCTCAAATGATAAGGTCATTTAATAAGAAACTAATGGAACACTGGGTTTTATGGCAAGAGTTATAGACTGTATAAGTTACACTATAATATTGAATCTAAATAAAATCTTAGTAAAGTTTCCAGCTGTTGAACAGTCAAAACAAGGGACCATAGATGTAAGGTTAAATGAAAGGGATCTGGGATGGAGCAGCCGGTTTTTTGATTTAAAAGGGTTGGGAAGTTGTGGAATGCGCTACTAGAAGTGTGATTTGAAGGAGAGATCATGGATGGAATTTAATGCCCTCCCCTGTGGTGAGTTTGGTGGCAGTGGGTATTTAATCAAGAGGTAGAGTACGAGTGGGGACCCCCCAACTTCCAACCTCCACCACAATTAAGTTTGTGGTGGGAAGGCCCACGGATGGCATTCTTGCCCCACTGCCAATTGTGGCCCTAATGCTCACTTAAGGGACTCATCCTTGCTCCTGGGGAAGGCCCGTTGCTGTCCAGTTAAGTGCCTAAGTGGCACTTGGCCTTCTCTAAATGAGGTGACGTGTGGCCCTTGGCGGCTATCTAGCTGGCGGGTGAAACCCTCGTCACCTCCATTAGATGCCACCCCATGTTAATATTTCACAGTAGTTTAGAAAAATAATTGAAGGAAAATGGGATAAAATTACATATACGTGGGCTTAGTGCTACTGCCTGTATAGAAAATAAATATGAATGTGGATTGGCTGGACTGAGCAACTTGTTTCTATTAAGTAATTTTTATGCTAGCGTGCAGTTCCCTCCTTCGATTATGGACCAGGGTTGACATTGAGCTTTGAAGTGAGTTTTGGTTATTGGCAGCCTGCACTTGCCTTGTAGCTGTTTGACACCTACTTCCTTCTAGATTTTTAAAATTTCAAATATGTCTGCCTTTTATTATATGCTAAGGTTTTTTTTAGAAACAAGCATGCTGGAAAATGTTTTTCAATTGTTTATCTGCGCATGCAACATGGGTGGTGAGAGCAGCAAGCTTTTCCATGCATTGGCAAATCATCTTAAAAAGCAGAATACTGAGGATGCTGGAAATCTGAAACAAAAGAGAAAATGCTGGAAATTATGAGCACGTCAGGCAGCATCTGTGGAGAGAGAAACAGTTAATGTTTCAGGTCGATAACTTTTCATCAGAACTGTTTTTACTTATGGTGGGTCATCTTATTTGAAATGACTGAACTTGTCAACGATGGTACTCACGGAGTTATACCAAGCTGATTGGAGGAAACCTATGAATATTAGTAGTAGGGAGAATGAATATTTAGAAAGAAATTGCTTTACAACTGTTTTTTTTTTGTTTTAGGGTGCCAATGTTTTGCAGCCATGGTGGGCTTACAGGCATTCCCTCACTAAATAGAAGTAGATTAATTTAGTATCTGGCTGAAAAGAATTTATTGTGGGGTGTGAGTGGAAAGAAAGCTGAAACATGTTGCTATTATAAACTTCTGGGTTCAATATTCAAAGAGAACAAAGCTTTATAAATTAATTATTTTGTGTAAATATTAGGAGGCCAAAGTTGCTACTATTTGGTGTTTGTTCTGAAAGTCAGAAAATGAAACATGGGGACCAATTTTCTACTATTAGTCTTTAAAATGCGATATTTGTTCACTTACAGCATTTCAACTTTTTTTTGAATGATATCTGCAATCATCTTTGTTTATTGGATGGATTTTGTGAATGTTCCTTTTTCAAGTTTATTTTCTCTTTCTGATGCCTTTTGTTCTGAGTTTTCTTTCTTCCCTTTATAATTTTCTTCTCTTTTTTGGTTCATTTCTTTCACACTGTTTCCGTGTTTTGATCTTATTCTTTTATTCCCACTCTCTACTGTTGGTAACCCCGATTATTAAACCTTGGCCTTTTCTGCTCCGTGTTATTCTAGAGGAATGATCCCAGGTTTCAATCACCAGTAGTCTATAGTAGCCACAGCATAAAGTAAATTTGATACAAAATTTAAAATATTGCAATTCCAATAAAATGCTCTTGTCCTTTTATGACATTGACAACTGTGATACCTCATCAACGTGAATATTTTTAAGTCTTTGAAATTGAATTTTAAAAAAATCAGAAGATAGAATTTCAAAAACTATTTGAACAGCAAAATAAAACCCTTTTTCGTTAGTTGTAGGTGTGCTGTTTTGTGTGACAATAATTGAAAACCTTTACAAGTCTTTGAGCTTAATCAAAAATAATAAAATAGATATTATCATGTGCTTGGCACCAGAAAATGAAGAACTGTATGTATCCTTTTCCTCAAAGCCATTATTGTAGATGAACATTGGACCAGGTGGGATGTTTTCACAGGACACAAAATGGCCTTTGATTTGCAGTATTTATTATACCAGGAGTGATTGCACAGCCAGGTTCAATCAGTATGTTTAATTTAAATGGCAATACGACAAAAATTAAAGTACAAGAGAAGTCTGGTTTGAATTTGTCGTGTCAGCTGTATCTCAGTTGGTAACATTCTCCTTTGAGTCACGAAGTTGAGAGTTCAAGTCCCACAACAGAATTGAACACAAAAATCTAGGCAGCTGCTCGAGTACTGAGGCAAAAACAAAATGCTGTGGATGTAGGAAACCTAAAATTAGAACACAAAATGCTGAAAATAATGAGCAGCCCTGGCAGCATCTGTGGGGAGAGAAGCAGAGTTATCTTTTCAGGCCTGTGATCTTTCAACAGAACTGGGATAAGTTAGATAGGCTTTGAACAAGTGAAAGTGGAGAGGGTGGGAAGAGGAACAAAAGAAAAGATCTTTGATCGGGTGGAGGGAAGGAGCGATTAAATAACAAAAGGTTTGCTGGTGCAAGGCCAAAGGGAGTGGCAATGGGACAAGTAAAGAAATAAAAGATGTGTGTAGAGGAGGCGTGAATGGCGGGATAACTGCCATCTGAAGGCAAAGTAAAGGAAATAAGAAAGAAACCAAAAATAAATCAACAAAGAAACACAAAATAAAATGGGGGCAGAGGTTATAATCTAAAATTGTTGAAATCATTATTGAGTTCAGAAGGCTGTAAAGTGCCCAGTCAAAAGGTGAGGTGCTAATCCTTGAGTTTCATTGGAACACTGTAGCAGGCCAAGGGCAGAAAAGACAGCATGGAAGCAGGTGACTGGAAGTTTGGGCTCTGAATGGAGGTGTTCCATAAAACGGTCACCCAGTCTGTATTTGGTCTCCCCGATGTAGAGGAGTCACATCATTAGGAGTGAATGCAATATACTAAATTGAAAGACGTATAAGTAGATCACTGTTTCACTGGGAAGGCATGTTTGGGGCCTTAGTTGGTTAGAAGGGAGGACGTAAAAGGGCAAGTGCTGCATCCTCCTGAACTTGCACGGATTGGCACCATGGGAAGGTGAGTGGGTGTTGGAGGTGACTGAGGAGTGGACCGGTGTCACGGAGGGGATGGTCCCTTTGGAATGTTGAAAGGAGATGGGGGGTGGTGTAGATTGGTGGTGGTGTCATGTTGGAAGTGGTGAAAATGGAGGAGGCAAGCATGAACCCAAGCTTCGTGATTAACCTCACCATTATTTTGAGAACAAAATCTGGCCCATTTAATGCAAATACTATAATGTCATTTCGCTACATGTCTCACCTCAAAATGTATGGCCTACTTTGCAGACACCCTGCCTGTGCAGCTTATATTTGGGCAGTTTTCAGTGATTTAAGGTTTTACTGAATTTCCAGATAAACCCACCAACTTCCATAGATTAATGACCACATTAATTTGCTCTCATTATACAAGACATTAATGAGTTTGTGCAATGCCAAAATTGAGTAGAGCCAGATGATTCTTAGTTTGCCAATTTGTAATATTTTCTTTTCTTTTGTTCCAGTCTTTAGGCTGTTTCTTAAATGCTTGATTTTTACTGATATATTAGATTAAATTTTCTCTCTCTTTCTCTTGCTGTCTGCATTTATGCGCCAACAGTCTTTGCCGATGTGAATACAGTTGACTTTGTTCTATTCAGAGTGAGTTTGTTAAATGATACTGTATCAGATGCAATAATGGAGCAAAGAAACTAGGGTAGAGAAATAAGAGTTGCTGAAAAAATGGGGCTGATCAAAAAATTAAACCTATTATTTCATATTTTTAGCATTTATCAGAAAATGTTGGAAATACTTATTCTGCCATTTTGTTGATTTCCAGCTGCCCTTACCCTGGCATTTTACTATGCAAACATAGCAGATGTGACACTTGTTCATTTACTTCCCCTCATATCATTGTTGGGAGCTCAAACAGTACTTTCATATGAGACAGTAAGTTATAATTCCAACTGAGTAGCTGCAATTTGTTGCTCACAGTGCATTCTCCTCTACACTGGGGAGACCAATTCGGATTGGATGGTTGCTCTTGCTGTGATTCTGACTTTTTTCAGTTTGTCACTTCTACCCCCTTTCATTCCCACTTTGATCCCTCTGTCTTTGGCTTCTTATATTAATAGTCATTTGGTAGTACGCTTGGTAATGTTGGGTTCCATGAGAAACGTGTCTTCAATGGAATGACACCTAACCTCCTACCCCTTGCGTATTTCCGATTTGTGGATGATATGTTCGCTATATTTAAATCAGCAGCTGCATGTAATAATTTTACATGTTTTAATGGGCTCCTTCCTGCGCTCAAATCCACCTTTGAAATGGAGCAGTCAAATGAACTCCCCTCCCTTGACATACTAGTTGAGAAATTTGCCAGGAGGTTCTCTACCACAGTCTACCCCAAACCTACCTTCACTGGTCAATATACGTGTTGGGATTCTTACTGTCCCACATGTTATAAGACTGGTTTTAACGGCAACCTTGTAAATACGTTCCGAGCCATTTGCTTGCCAAGCAAGCTTGAAGCTGAAATAGGGCGCATCAGAGGTATCCTGCCGGCTAATGGGTACCCTGATCATATTGCATGCTGTATATCGCGCACGAACGGGTCTAAAGCTGTCACTTTGGGCTCTGAAAAGCACCCAGTCTAGCTCAGATTACCCTGGAAGGACAAGGTATCTCAAAAATTTGAGCACCAGGTGAATCTAGCTGTTTCACACTGCTACTGTGCAATAACAACACGAGTGATGTTCTCCACTAACAGGATGCTGCCGTCAAGCCAAAAAGACGTCCTGCCTATCACACAAATGAGTAATGTAGTATATGAATTTCAGTGCCAGTGTGATGCTAGGTATGTAGGCTGTACGTCCCAAAGACTGGCCGATCATATCAAACAGTATGTCCCAGCTACTGTTCGCAGCAGGCAAGGTACAGACTGTACCCAACCAGCCCGTGCTTGTAAAACTCAAAGTAACATCCAACATTAGATGTGATTCTGTGATTGGACAACATTTGCTAAACAATCCTAAGTTAGCTAAGAATTATGCTGACAACCAATTTAAGATTCAGTCGGGCTTGCTGTATGGGCGCATTTGTGTGTACTGGAAGCTACCTATATTAATACACAGGGCCCTGTTCTTTGCAAACAGAAAGAACATGTACATACATTGCAGCTGTTTCAGCTAAACAAAATAAGTGACAGCTACTCGCTGATTCATTTCCCAGGGCAATATCTTGACCAATCAGAGTCAAACTGCCTGGTTTAAATTTCAAACAATGCTTGGCAGTTAACTGTCAATCACCATCACTAGTGCATTCTCCATGGCAACACCTCTGCCAATCGGAGTCCACTTGCTAACCAATCAGCACTCTCTTCTCATACAACATAAGTTGTTATTTTCCCCTTATATTGGTGTCCGTGCAAAGTGTCCTGATGAGTGCAAGACAAAAAGCTTTGACATGTCTCTCTTTTCAGCAATCCTCAGCTTCTTAAAATGTTGAACCTAACACAAAACAAACTTCAAGAATTGCTATCTTTGTCCTGAGTACCATGCAGCCCTATGGCATGAACATTGACTTTAGCAATTGCAAGACCCTAGCTATCTACTATTAAAACCATAAGATGTAGGAGCAGAAGTAGGCCACTCAGTCCGCCGAGTCTGCTCTGCCATTTACTGAGATCGTGGCTGATCCGATAATCCTCAACCTCACTTTCCTGCCTTGTCCCGATAACTCTTGATTCCCTTACTGATTAAAAATCTGTCTGTCTCAGCCTTGAATATACTTAACGACCCAGCCTCTACAGCCCTCTGCGGTAAAGAATTCCACAGATTGACTACCCTTCGAGAGAAGAAATTCTTCCTTACTCTGAGATTATGACGTCTGGTCCTAGACTCTCCCACAAGGGGAAACTACCTTTCAGCATCTGCCCTGTGAAGCCCCCTAAGAATCTTATACATTTCGATAAGGTCACCTCTCATTCTTCTAAACTCCAATGAGTACAGGCCCAACCTACTCAACCTCTCATAAGAAAATCCCTCCATATCTGGGATCAACCTAGTGAACCTTCACTGGACTGCCTCCAATGCCAGTATATCTTTCCTTACACAAGGGGACCGAAATTGTTCATATTATTCTAGGTGTAGTCTAACTAGTGCCTTGTATAGTTTTAGCAAGACTTCCCTATTTTTATACTCCATTCCCTTTGAAATAAAGGCCAACATTCCATTTGCCTTCCCGATTACCTGTTGAATTTTTATGTTAGCTTTTTGGGATTCATGCACAAGGACACCCAAATCCCTCTGTGCTACAGCCTTCTGCAGTCTTTCTCCATTTAAATAATATTCAGTTCCTCTATTTTTCCTGCCAAAGTGCATAGCCTTACATTTTCCCACATTATATTCCATCTGCCAAGTTTTTGCCCACTCACTTAACCTGTCTATATCCCTCTGTGGACGCCTTGTGTCTTCCTTGCCACTTGCCTTCCCACCTATTTTTGTGTCATCCGCAAATTTGGCAATAGTACATTCACTTCCCTCATCTAAGTCATTGATATATATTGTAAATAATTGAGGCCCCAGCATTGTTCAGGAGGATATAGATGGGCTGGCCAGATGGGCTGATCAGTGGCAAATGGAATTTAATCCGGATAAGTGTGAGGTGATGCACTTGGGCAGGACAAACAAGGCACGGGAATACACGATGAATGGTGGAGCCCTGGGAAGTACCGAGGATCAGAGGGACCTTGGTGTCCATGTCCACAGGTCCGTTAAGGTAGCAGGACAGGTAGATAAGGTGGTTAAGAAGGCATGGGATACTTGCCTTTATTAGCCGAGGCATAGAATATAAGAGCAGGGAGGTTATGCTGGAACTGTATAAAATGTTGGTTAGGCCACAGCTAGAGTATTGCGTGCAGCCCTGGAATTCGTATTATAGGAAGGATGTGATTGCACTAGAAAGAGTGCAGAGGAGATTTACCAGCATGTTGCCTGGGGTGGAGAGTTTTAGATATGAGGAGAGATTGGATAGACTGGGGTTATTTTCCTTGGAGCAGAGGAGATTGAGATGTATAAGATTATGAAGGTCATAGATAGGATAGACAAGAAGGAACTTTTCCCCTTGGTGGAGGGATCAGTAACCGAGGGGCATAGATTTAAGGTAAGGGGCAGGAAGTTTAGAGGGGATGTGATGAAGATTTTTTTCGCCCCGGTGGGGGGGGGGTGGTGGGAATCTGGAACTCACTGCCTGAAAGGGTGGTAGAGGCAGAAACCCTCATAACATTTAAGAAGTATTTGGATGTGCACTTGCGATGTCATGGCACACAAGGCTGTGGGTCTAGTGCTGGCAAATGGGATTAGAATAGTTAGGTACTTGTTTGACCGGCGCATACTCGATGGGCCGAAGGGCCTTTTTCTGTGGTGTAGACCTCTATGACTCTATGATCCCTGTGGTACTCCACTAGTTAAAGGTTACCATCCCGAAAATGCCCCCCTTATCCCAATTCTCTGTCTACTATTAGTTAGCCAATCCTCTTTCCATGCTAATATACTACCCCAACACCATGGGCTCTTATCTCATTAAGTAGACTTATGTGCAGTACCTTATCGAACGCCTTTTGGAAATCCAAATATATTACATCCACTGGTTCCCCTTTATCAATCCTGCTTGTTACCTCCTCAAAGAATTCTAATAAATTTGTTAGGCATGATTTCCCCTTCATGAAGCCATGCTGACTCTGCTTGATTAGATTACGTATTTCTAAATGTTCTGCTAGTACATCCTTTATAATAGACTCCAACATTTTCCCAATGACCAACGTTAAGCTAACTGGCCTATAGTTACCTGTTTTTTGTCCCCCTCCCTTTTTAAATTACATTGTTACATTGGCCGTTCTCCAATCTTCTGGGGCTTTTCCAGAATCTAAGGATTCTTGGAAGATTACTACCAGTGCATCCACTGTCTGTGTAGCTACTTCCTTTAATATCCTAGGATGCAACCCATCAGGTCCAGGGGACCTATTGGCCTTTAGCCCCATTAATTTCCCTAGTACTTTTTCTCTAGTGGTAGTTAGTATATTTATTTCCTCCCCGTCTTTTGCCCCTTGATTATTTAGTATTTTTGGAATGCTATTAGTATTTTCTACCTTGAAGACAGGAACAAAGTATTTATTCAACTCCTCTGCCTATTTTCTGACAGGTTGGCCTGTTTTCATCTGGGTGAGATGGGTTGGTATTGTTGATGTAGACCTTTCATCAGAACACCATTCCAGCGGGGCTGGCCATGCCCAGAGTGCTGACTTGCCTTTTCTTCTTTCTTTGATTAGCCTGCTGAGGTGTTTCTAGCAATTTGTTTTTGATTTCACTGCTTTACTTTGCTATTTCTACTGTCTTTTGTTCTTTTAATTGCCCCACTTCCAGCAGTTTTCATTTAACTCCAGCTTTTCATCTCTTTGTTCTGTCCCTTAAAAGTGTTTGTTTATCCTCCACTTCCTATTTCTGATGGTGTCCACACCTCAAATATTAACCCATTTTTTCACTTTACAGATGCTGAAGGATTTGTTTTGTTTTTGAGCATTTGGCTTTTAACTCTGAAAATAATGCTGGAGATATTGTCCAGCCGAATGGAATGTTGTAACTCATGCAGCAATATAAATTGGCTGTTCAGTAATTGAAATATAAGGAAAATAGGCATCCCTTATAAAGCGGTGTTACAAATATCAACTTTCTCTTACCACCAGTAAAACAAATCAAATCCTGATATTTAGCTCTTTCAAATAGCTGCCATGCACATGATCAACTGAATGTGCTGCATGATTCTATAATATTTCTTTTAAAAAATGCATTTATGTTTCAAACGAATAATACATGTAGGGATCAATCAGTGTTTCGTGAAAGCTGATGTTGGGCACAGAATTTGTTAGTAGTTTGTTTTCCTTAAACTATCTACCCTTGATGTATATCCATTTGCTTAAGCAGTTTAAATTAACTTCAAGTGCTCTTTAAATGTACTTGTCATTCTAAGTTTGAGGGCTGATTTTCCAAATGTGTGATTTTGTCATGGAATCGTGCCCATTGGGAGTGCACATTGGGAAATTGCAGGGAGTGCACCTGTGATTTCTAATATGTGCTCCTGGCAGGCGAGGCTGTGTTGGGAGTATGCATACAGAAAACCAGCCCTATAGAATCATAGTGTTGTGAATTAGAGTGACATGATCCAGTAGGTTATTGTTTTGAAACATCCATTTTTCATGACCAGATGTTTGCATTCTCTGAGGAAGTTACATATTCATTTCAGCAACTCGCTAGATAGAGCACAAGAGGCCAATTTCTCGATGAGGCTGGGTTGTAATTCGCATTGAACGTTGTAGAGGGTTGCAGCATTAACTTCCAGTGGTGGGGTAGAGAGAAGCGCACAACTTCTGGGATGTTTGGTTGCTAATTTGGTTTCAAAGTCAACCTGATAATAGGTTGCTGTGATGGTTTTTGAGAAACTGCAGCATCATCTCATTTACTGTGGCACAATAATAAAGATACTTATTTGCAGCTTCGATGGTTTGAATTTGATCTCTTCCTGTAGCTGGCAGGATGTATGCTGCTTTGATCTAAGATAGGCCAACACCTGTTGAAGTAGATGGGCCAAGGGAACAGTTAGTGCTTTGGGAATCTGATCACATGATATTTGGGCTGTATTTATTTTGTCGAAGATCAAGCATGTGATGCTGATTTTTCTTTCAACTTTCTTTGGCTTGATCTTAATTTTGCTGATTGGGTTGCAGCGCTTTAATGAGACTGTTTGTTTGATACCTGACCTTAGCTTTTGGATGAGTTTTTGCAAGTAGAATTGTACTTTTCCAAAGCTTTATGGCACTTGTCTTCGTTCTTGGAAGTGGGAGGTGATAAACACTGAGTGGGGTTGCAGCTGATGTTGGAAGGCAGTTCCTATTTGAAAACCCAGGAGTTCATAGTTGGTTTAGGACTGTAGGTGAGCTGATAACAAAATATTTCTTCTTCTCCAATCCTTCCAATTTTCACTCATCATTCCTTAAATGTGGGTGGGGCATACTGTGATTTGATTTCATGTTGTCAGCAACCTTCTGGTCCATCAGTGGCCGTTCTTCATTTGTAAGTGTACATTGCACGTCAACAGGAGAATAATGGGAGAAAGCATAACATCGGATCCTTCTCCTATTCCTACCTGCATCACGCATGTATGTACTAATGTGCACACTTTCTTAGAGGTCACAGGATAACAATAATGAATAGATTGATTTTTAAAAAATTATATATCCTTTTCATTGATAGCAATTCTACCATTACCCGAAGAGAACTAACTCCGGATATCTGGGTGGAACTTTAGGTGGTCTGTATGATGAAGTACTGTACAATATAGTGTCGTCTCCCCCCGCCCCTCACCTCAAGATGCCCAATGATTTTTTTCATGTTGGAACTTCGTCTTGAGTTAAACGTCTGTGCTTTCATTGGTTGATTGATCATCTTTGTCTACTGAAGCATTTCTGCTTTTTACCAGATGCGGAAGCACACCTTAGTGAGTGTAATGAACTAATATCATTACTTGGCTTCTTTGGTGGCATATTTAGTTCAAGAACTCTTCAACTAATTTCAAAACTTGCAATATTAAGCCTGGATCTTTTGGTAGATTGGATACCAACAAAGGTAGTAGCTTGCTGCTTCAAACATCCAAATCTAACACTGGGTAGTTTTTTTTTAAAAAAAGGAAATCAGGGAAGGCTACTTTGATAAAGACCTTGTATTGACCATCTAGATATATGAATACTTTCAGGTCACCAGGGGAGTTGGTTACTGAAGAATAGTTGTCATCTTTTAAATTAATTATGATTAATTGTAACATCCTTTTTCTTTCAGTGTATATCTGTTTCTTTAAATAAATGTATTTGGGTAAACAGTGAGTGTTGATAAATCTTTGGGGACTGGCTGGGAGGAGTTGCTGTGCTTTACAGTGTGAAGGAGCCAGATTAAATCAATACTCCAGGGATGCCTTAAAAATAATTTTGTGAGCTTTACCCCAGTACCTGTGAATTCTTTGGATAAAAGTAAAACCTACTGCATTTTTAAAAAATGGTTTAGCTCTTAATTCGCAAATATCTGTCTTGAGTGTAGTGTGATTGCCACTGTTAAACTGTCTCTGTGCTCATTTTCAGAGCACCATGGAAAATGAAAATAACCTGGATGATTGGTTCTAGATGCTGAATCAATATATTGGGAATTTAAAAATCTATATAATGCTCTCCTATATGATAGTTTTTCTTACGTATAATCTCGCATGACAGCCTCTAGTTTTGTACATAAACAAGTAACCACTGGTATTCTTGCGATTTTGTCCTGATGAGTGCAAGACGAAAAGCTTCGACAATGTGTCTTTTTTTCAGCAATACTCGAGCTCTGTACTCCCAAATGACTAGAAGTCACTGGACTGACATTCTTGATGATGGCCATCAGCATGTGGCTCCTTAGGAAATTTTATAAATCAGAATTTCACTGGACCTGGAAGCCATTCGGTTGGAGACTAAGCCAATAAAAATGTATTTTCCCTTTAGTGCTAAATGCTGGAGAAGATCTAAATTTTGTAAAGTTAAACAGACCCCAATGCGCAATTGGCAACAAGAAAATGCCAGTCTGCAGGATTCTCCTGGTTTTGATGGGTTAGATATCATTTTAGTATTTAATTGTTTTTTATTCTTCGATGTGCTATTCTTTCTTTATGGCAAAGCTGTACTCAGCACGGGAGGTTAGAGCTCACACTATCCATTCACTGGACGTTTCTTTGGCCAACACCTGGAGCGTTCTCAAGGCCATGTAAAGGCCTGAAATTATGTGCATTCATGAAGCATTACTGTTTCATCAGTTCAGCAACACTATGGCATTTCTCCATGTTGGCCTGAATATGCTGGTTCTTGGGGCCTCAGAATTGTTGGATTTATCTATTGTGTGCAAAAAGTGAAAGAAAAATTATTTTACTGAATTTCAGAAGTTTATAATAATTTTCTAAAATAACTTCTCTTTAACATTATGCACTAAGCAAAATGTACTTGTGATCTTTTTAAAAGAAGTTAAGCCTCATGTAAAAAGCTCCATCCTGGCCTGCTGTATGTTCTCTTTCTGAGAGTTCCATCATACACATTCTTGTGCTCTTACTGTGACTTAGTCCCAGTGCTGCTCTCACGATTAAACAGCCTCGGGTTTTGTTATAGTTAACACCAATATAGTGCTGTGGGGATGGAGGTGATCACCTGATGGCAAGGTACAAATTCTTTCAAGCAGTGGTGTGTAGGATATTCTCGTTTTCTCCCTCTCCTTTCCACCATTCCCCCTAGATGACTGCAACATCCAGTTTGTGGGTAGATGTTAAACCATTTTCAAAAGGATGAGATGATTATCACTATTGTAATCAAACGTTCTTGTAAATGGTTCAATTAAAAAAAAAATGCACACTGGTAAGATCTCTTCTGTTTAACTAAGGCTAATATTCCCAAGTTTTTATTGACATTCTAGGAGAATTGCATTATAGAGAACAATTACCTTTTATACGTTAAATTTTGAAAAAGCTGCTTTACCTATTTCTGTAATGATAAAAGAAACATGAAATGTATTGACCTTTAGATGGCTAGCAAGGGATCGGGACTAAGTCATTCAAATACATTTACGGATTTTCAGCAGTCTAAAGGTTATGTCTTGCTTTGATTTTTAAAAAATAATTTTGACATGCATCTTGAGCAGTCAACGCCAAAAGGACCCTGCACATTATGCACCATACATTTCAGAATTCTGTGTAAGTTATGTAGAAAGTAAGAAAAAACCTTGATTATTGTCAAGTTTGAAGTGACTTTTTAAATGTGATCCTTTCACTGGCTTAAATAATAACTTGCATTTGTACTATATTTAAGTTGTTATTTTTCAAAAAGACAAGTTTTTTTTAAATTAAAAAGTTAGTCCTGTTTCAATTTCAGTTTTCCTTTTATAGAAGTTATGGAATCTTCAGGTTGCTGGACAGTTCCTTGAATTACATTCCTTTGCCATGGCAGAACTCTGAATACTTCTCATTGAAAGATATGCCATTAATAATGAATGGAGAAATAGCAAATTCTAAGTCTCATTGTCATATATTTCTATTTAGATACAAGATAATTTCCTTTATTACTAGGCAGCATAATTTAATGGTAAGTTACACATATCCCTTCCTGAATTTGAATATCCCATTCTCCTTCCCACATTTATTCTTATAAATTATATTAATTGATTTACTCTATCATTCAGGTGTTCTCTGCAGCATGAAACAGGTCCAAGGCAGCCTAGAAGAATATGCTGTATCAGTAAATCTCCAAAGGTCATGGTGTACCAAAGGTTGGAAACCTTTGGTAATACATCATCAAATCTTTTGACCCACATATTGTATTTTAAAGTTCACATCCTGTCTTTGTATTTTGCTGGGTGTGAATTCTTTCTTTAACAGCCACATGGCATTTGTATTTTATTATAAAATAAGAGCTGTTTTGATTGTGGGTATGAAAAATCTATTTGTTTTACCTACCTAGGTCAGTTGAAATATTGCTACAGATTGCTTAAGAGCACACTGTGATAGAAGAATTGAACATCGGTTAATATGTTTCAGAATATTTTTAACTCGCATTCTTTGCCAATTCTGCACAGTTGTCTTAAACTTGGAGTTTGCTCTGGCCAGAAAGTTTTGATGTTTTGTGATAATTACAAATACACGCTTGACTTCTAGGATCAAAAAGAACGTTTTTGTACAATCTATATTGCCAGCTGTATGGCTCCCTGCAAAGATCTGGAATTGTTGAAACCCTGGTAGATTGGGTGGGGGTCAGGAGAAGGGGTTTAAATTCCAAATATATCCTGAAAAATGGGTGTTTCTTTTTGTATTTTTAAGAAAACTTATTGGCTCGATGAGGAGTATATTACTTGAAGAAATCTCCTTAACCTGCAAATAATTGATTTTTAATAAACTTCATGCGGGTGTTCAGATAATGGGCAGACAATAATCTTAGCAGTTGTCCCCATTAGTATCTTTATATCTCGGCTGTCTTGGAGAATGCTGGGGGTCATATAGTTAAATTAAATTGTGAATATTGTGTGTTGTGAGATGACTTAACTTTGTTAGTGTGTAAAATTAAGTTTTGGTTACATGAATTAATTATTTAAATTAATACTCAATTTCCTTTGTAACAAAAGGAATAAAAAATTGAAATTAATATGCCCCCGCTAGATGGAATGGGAATTGATTTTCTCCAGCTAAGTCACTGTTGACAACAGTCTTGCAATGTTCAATGCCAAGAACTAATAATCAGAATTTTCAATAACATTTTAAGTGTGGACAAATGAAGAGAAATATGATTGTATTTTGTAGAATTAAGATAATATCTAATGTAATGCAGACAATCCTTGTAACTGTATCATATTTAGTTTAATAGCCAAATAATTCATACTGCCAGTGGGTGGTAGCTGTGGTTTCTTCTGTAAATGCTATAATCTGACTAATCGGGGTTTGCATAGTTAAGCTGTCTTTCTTTTTCTGATTGCTGAAATTGTTTTTCTATAGCACTTTGAATCACAGGATCCCAGTGTGCTGACATGAACTTGCTGTCCAAATATTATACTAAGGGCATGTAAACAAAATTTTCTTAAAAGAAAATGTAGTGCTATTTAGCTCTACCAATGAATAAAAATGATACAGTCCAGCAAAGGGGGTTCCCAAAAACAAACCTTTGCAGTGTTTTTTTGTGGAAAATGGGTCATCTTTTTATAAAGCCAAAACAGTAACTTAAAAAGCTAATTTCTCAGGCAAACAAAAGCTATGTTTAGTTGTGATAATTCATAAATTCAAAAACCCAGATTTGTGTTAGTTGTGATTTAGTATCACATGAGGGCTCTCCTCTAAGTCAAATGTGGGTTCAATCCCCACTCCAGGAGCTTGGGCACAGAGTCTGGGCTAACACTTCAGTATAGTACTGAGGGACTGCTGCAATGTTGGAGCTGATGTCTTGGGTTGTGATGTTAAACTGAGGTCCCGCCTGTCCCCACACATGAGCATAGGTCCCATGGCACAATTTTGAAGACAAGCAGAGGCGTTCTCTCCAGTACCTTGATCAATATTTATCCCTTAATCAACATCACAAAGAAAATGAACTGACAATTATCACATTGCTGTTTGTGGGAGTTTGCTGTGTGCAAATTTGCTGAGGTTGCCTACATTACAACAATGGCCAACAGGGTCCTACCAGCCCTTTTCCTCCTTGCATTTCTTATACCATGCAGTCCGCAATCTCGTTTCTGTGACATGCTACCACATGCTTGCTTTTTTCATAAATTGCCTCCAATAATGCTGCTTTCTTCCATGCAGGCTGCAATATGTAGGACAGTCTGAGAGCAGAATTGACATCATTTTCTTCATTTTCGATCACAGGTAATCTTGGATAGTAGCCTCCATGCTGCTGAGTTGCGGTTCAAAAACCTTGCACAATCAGTGGCATTATGAATGTCAGACATTGAGGGATGTGGGATATTAATTTTTCACATGGGAGACTCGCATTTTCTTCTTCCTCTCCTACAACAATGTGTATGGTGGCCACAATATGATTAAAGCATTGAGGCTGTATTGACATCAGATTGATAACTCCACACTACCATTCCTTCTCAGCTTTGGCTCAAGAACATTTGTGGCTCCTCAGCGGGTTATGTCAACTGCCTTCTCTCTGCCCGTTGAATGTTGTGCTGACAAGCGATGAGGTTGTGGAGATGCACATGGTTGTGTCTCTGTCCTGGTACCTATTAAAAGTGTTTAGTGTTTGATTTATAAGTGTTGTTCTTGTGCCGGTTGTGATGTATTTGGGCTTCAGATTTCTGCAAAATGAAGACATCATGATTGCAGCCAGGATACTGGGCATTACTTTTCATGATTCTCTGCCTTTGGTCACTCACCAGCTGTACATTGAGGGAGAGGAATCGCTATTGGTTTGGGGTATAAGGCAGAGTTGCCACACAATGCCTGTAAAGCAATGTCTGTGCTTTCGGTGGTACTCTGCACCACGATGAAGCTTGAAACCCTAGCGAAGCTATGTACCTGTTCCTCCTCCTCCTCTTCCTCCTCCTCCTCTTCCTCTCTGGCAAGGGAGAATGAAATGTATTTAGTTCTCACTGAATAAAGAGCCTCAGTGACCTCTTTTAAACAACAGTGAACAGCAAACTGCTAGATGTTGCAAATGCCTCCAGCTTGGAAGGAGCAGATGTATTAAAGTTCCTGACCACAGTTACCTCATAGCCACTGGTTTTGCGCTACTTGCCCTGCTTTGAAGTGGCAGTTATGGCTGTAGCTGGTGGCAGATTCTGTGAGGACGTCCTTGCTGCAGCACAAACTTCTCTTACATTGTTCCTTGCTGCAGTTCAGGTAGGAGAATTGCTCCCTGAACACTCTGGGCAAATATAGTCTCTTGCTGAGTACCCTTCTCCCCTGCCTCCCCCGTCCTCACTCTTCCAGCAGCTTGCTTTGCGTTGCATGGTCTCTGTTCATTCTCCAAGTCATTCAGTATTCCAAGGGGGATGGCTAGGAGCAACTGGTTTGTGCAGAAAATTTGAAGTCAGCAAAAACTACATCAGCACCTGGCACGTCTTCCTTTAAATGTTTTTGCAACTTTTGCAACGACTATAGAAAGCTCCAAAAACTTGTGAAATTGAAGCAACAGACAGGAAAAAAAACACAACCAGCAACTAACCTGTAAGTAGTTTAAATACTGCTAGTGGTGGATGGGGCATTTTGGACCCCTTAAGGAGGCCACTTGTGGCACCCAAAAAAACGTGCGCAAATGATCCCAATATCCTGCCTAATATTCCAAAAAGCAGGTTAGGAAGGAAGACTTTGAGGTCAACACATTTTATTTTGGCAATTCACGATTCTTCAGGCTAAACAAGTCTTCACGCTTTGATCTTTGCCTCATCATCTGTAGCTTTTGCTGCTTGCGATCAGAAGACAGAGCTTGCTTGTTTTTTTTTTCTTGATGATATGAAATCTTTTCCCCCCATCGTTTGCTGTGCTTTAGTTCGTTTGATATGGCATTGCCTTTTTGGTGATCTCCCAAACGTTTTTTGCATGTGGATTGATGAGGTGTGCACAAGAGCGAATTTTTAAAAAATGTTTAGCACAGATAAGTGTGTCAAGATTGGCAACCTTGAGATCAAGGCCGTGCCAGATTTCCAATCTTGTTGGATTTTGGTTCGGACTGTGGGAGGTGGTTTGGGCCAAGCTGAGTCTCATGGGGTCAAGGGTCACGTGGTCCGTGGGAATAGACTGGTGTGCAAGGGGTGAAGCAGATAACTTCCAGCGCCACACTGCACCAATGCAGCGCCTAGCTGAATTGACCATAAGTTTTTTAAAATTGTACCCAATTAAATTTGATGCATGGCGTATTCTAATGTCCAGTTTTTGGACAACTCTGGCTTTTGGACAGCCGTATTTGAGACACTGCACCTGTACTTCAAATGCACTTCTATTCACCAGAGGCAATGCTATTTTGTCAATATTTTTTTCCATCTTGTCGAATTAAAACATTTGCATTGCCAAGAGTTAACTTTTAGTCAGGGAGGTAATTTTCTTGTGTTGCGGATGCTCAGTGTAATTGTTATTGCTGTGGTATGATTGGAGCTGATTTGAGTCTGTATCAAAGAGATTATGATCTGGAACTTCAGGGCCCTGCGTGGTTCTAATCTCATTTTGTTTGATAATTTGGCCTGTTTGAGAGCTACATTTCCAACCTTCAGTATGTTAGAAATTATGACAGGGTATTATCTGAACTGTTATGCTGCCTGAGTTGACATGATCATTGCATAGAGGTTGCATGCTTTCAGCAGCTATTTTTGTTGAGTAGCATCTACTTTTAGTGATAATAGTGATCATACAGACATGACGTTTGAAGCATGCCTTGCTCAAGCCTACCTTTATCATATTGGTACCGCTCAGTTTGTATTCGGTTCCCCATTGTTTTTTGCACAATGAAGATTCAAAGGTGATTTGCATTTCATGATTTCATTGTCCTGTAGTTGGCATTACAAAACTGCATGGTAAGAATGGTTTTTGTTCTCATTGTGCTTACCTGCTCTGCATCATATTTATCATTAGATGTGAGATCATTTTGTTCACAAAATCTGGACCTTCTTGCAATGTCCATAATGGGTTAGAGGGTTTTTGCTGAACATTTTAAGCTCCTTCAGCCAATGCTGGAAAGCCTTGTCTGAAGTAAGCTTCAGCATTGAAAACTTGAACCAAAAAAAGAGAATCCTGTGAACGTTTGGATGTTAATGATGCATGGCTGTGCTGGATGGGCTGTCTCTGGGTGTTATGTTAGTGGTCCATTGCTTGGAATGGTTTGAAACTTTATGGCAGAATCAGGAGGAGCCTGTTGGTGGTGCTGACCTGAATTGATTTTACCATTTGAAGTTTTGCAATGTTTCTTGTTAAAATAACATTCCCAGTATATTGTTTACCATTAATGAAGTGATCATATGATGGCTACCTTGTTCCACTGCCTAAATTTTTCACAATAGCTGAGCTCCGTTGTATTGAAAACAAGCTACTGAAGCTATCAGGAAAATGAGCCAATGAAGTACGGCATTTTGCAGTTTCTACCATTGGGCTTGTGGACCTGTTACTTTTCCGAACTTGTACGAATGATGCTTTGCCAAACTCAACAGAAACATTAAAGTTTATTGCATATGGACTGCTGGTAACCCTTTTTGATTACAAGTTTCACATACCCATCAAAAGAACCTGTAAGAAATGATGCACAAATTTGTACATTTCCACTTACAGGATACAATAAACCATCAACTATAGCCACACTTGTTTTCTGCTTTTGTCAAGGCCCATAACTGTTCCTGTATTCAAACTCTATGTTGCACTTTGCCTAATTGGTAATAGTTGTAGCAGAGAGAACACACAGAAAGATAGTGATATAAACAAATTCATTGCTGTGTAGGGCTCGTGCCTTCTTCTGATGCACCAATAGACATGACCAGGATTAGGGACAGGCTTCTAGCATCAGTTCCATTGTCTGAAAATGGAAATTAGGCATTGTAACAGTAGCCTGGTGCACAATACCTGCTTTTGCTCCTTGACACCGTTATCTAATAAAAATCAATATTCTCAGCTTTGGAAATTTCAAATGATCCTGCAACTGCAGCTTTTTGCAGGAGAGAGTTATAGATTTCTATCACTTTCCGTAATTTCACTTTTATTCTTAAAATTAGAGCTTGGCTATTTATGTCTCCTAGCCATGGATTTGCCCACCAGAAGAAATTCTTTTCCCTGTATCTGTCTCATTAAATCTCTTTATTTTAAATACCTCAATTAGTTTACACCTCAACCATTTAAACTCAAGGGAATACAAATTAGTTTATGCAACACGGCCTCAAATTTAATCCTTTAAGATTCTGGTGAATCTGGGCTGTACTCTGTCCAAAATCAGTATATCCTTTCTGAAGTGCAATGCCAAACACAGTACTCCAGATATGATTTGACCAAAGCCCTGTACAACTGAAATATAATGCCAACATTCCATTAGCCTTTTTGATTTACTTTTTGTACCTGTGCACCAGCTTTAGTGATTTGTGTATCCAGACATCCAAATTTCTTTGCTCTTCCACAGCCTTTTGTCTCTGACCATGAAGGGAATATTCTGGATTGGCTTTCTTAGGTCCAAACTTCTATAACTTCCCCTCATTCAACTTTATCTATCACAGTTTTGTACACCCACTTAAACTGCTTTTAAGACTCTTTAACATTCTGCTCACACCAATTTAATGTGCCTCCCAACTTAGTGTCATCTGTAAACTTGGATATACAATCTCTATTCCTCAATCAGAGTCATTAATATATATATGTGTGAAGTGTGGAAACCCTAGTATGGATCCTTGAGGAATATTCCTGTTAATTCAGTTTTTGTTTCCCAACCAATTACCCACTCAAGTAACAAAAGGTACTTACAATTTTGTATCCTTCCGTTCTTGCTAATAATCGCTTGTGCTGAATCTTATCAGTATCTTCTGGAGATCTGTAGACCAATCCAGCCCACCAGCACCCCCCGCCCCCCTCCAAAACCATCGATCTGCAATTCTTGGGGCCATAAAAATTCAACTCATCAATAAAACATTTGTCCTGTTGCCTTGTCGATTCTAAAATATATTGTTCTAAATAAATGTATCAAATACTGTCTAGGAATGCATTGTCTTTACTACTTGAGCTGTTCTGCTTCTGTGAAAATTTCTTTTATAACTACATTTATTTTGCAACATGATTGCTTATCTCAATATTAATAAATCCACTTGTCCTCTCCACTATACCACTAATATCAGGAGGTCTCTTACACAGCTTTAAGATCTTGCATCCTCATTCATTAACTTTACCCATGGTGTTTTCATTGCCTGTTTGCCCTTACCAGTTTACTGCTGTAATCCTGTATTTTATTAATATTGCTACTTTTCTTGCTTTCCTAGTTTTCCTATCTTTTCTATAGATCTTATTGACCACCTGCCATCACCACATCTATGAAATGTGCCATTCGCTGTAAGGTCAAAATACTAGGGGCTGTAATTATTTCAAAGGCTCTTTTTTTTGTCTATAGAATCCCCTTCTATGTGAAAGAGCTCCCTCCACTGGAATTGTTGATATTCCAGTTTTTTACTCAGAAAGCTAACAGGCCTATAAATTGCCAAGACTTGGAATGAAAACTAGGTAAATGAATTGCTCATCAGGTGCTTTCAAGGCTGGGATTTAAAATCCAGTAAATTTGTAGGAGAGAGAGAGAAAATTGAGGCAGTGGGGAAAAGAGGATGGTGTGAGGCAGTCCATTATTCTCAAATCCTGGGAAAGAATTGAGTCAGTGCGATATGGAGAGTATGAAAAGGAAGAGCTAGATTTGCAGTACTGCATATTTTAAGATAAAATGAACACGAGAACTTTAGTGGATCAGTGACCAAATTAGTATTGATTATAATAAACACAAGGCTGGAGAGGATACTGATGAAGGATCAATGGTGAAATGACCATCCTCTTTTCTCACTATATTCAAGGCTAAGAAAGATATTCAAAGAGCCTCCTTGGACATTGGAACAATAATGAAGTCTTAGATTTGACTTATTTTTTGTTTTAAAGTGAGAAGAAAATTATTTTCATTTACAAGGAAATAAATTACTCAGAAGCAACTGTAACAGTGGAGACAAAGTTGGATTTTCAGTGGAGATCTAAGGATCTGGAGATCAGGAATGATATTAGATGACAGAAAATGGAGCTACCAAAGGTGTTAGCTTTTGGGTAAAACTTGCAAGTCACTTGCTAGAGTTGAAAGAAACAAAATTTGTATGACTGTTGGAGAATATTCATTGGTGGATATCAAGATATGGTGATTCAGCCATAGTTCTGTGAGAGGAATGAAAGTTTTATGCAAACCTTCATGGCATTGGGGAAAAACAAAACTGAAGGAACAGGTAAAAGTCAGATGTTCAGTAAAAGTTTCGTAGGTGCATTACATAGGTAATATAATGAATGAATGGCCATGCTAAGTGTCATACTGACAATAGTAGATTAGGCTGGAACATTTTGAGATGATGGGTAACTTGGGAATATATAGCAGCTTGTATAGCCAAAAAGTGCATATGTGAAAACAGTAGAATGGCAACAGAAAACCTTAGATGTTCACAGCATAGATGGGGGCCCTTTGATTCATCATGCCTGTGTTCAGTTAGAGAAATCTAAAACTAATCCCACTGCCCCATCTCTTCCCTTGGCCCAATATTTCGATCTACAAATATTTGTCCAATCTTTCCTTAAAAGATCCTGTTGACTGCCATAACTATTCCCTATAGCAAAGCATTCTAACAGCTCTGTGCATAAAGAAATCCCTGTTAACCACTCTCCTCACTTTCTTGTCATCCATTTAAAATGCTCACTTGTTGTATGGTCAAGAGGGAAAATACCTTTTTTAGCATTACTTGAAGAAAAAAAAAGAAAAAGTGAAAAGCAATGGTGAACAAAAGAATTGCTATTGGCTAATTAAATTAATGATTAATGCAATTACCAATAGAGGAGAATGAAGAGAGTTAGAGAAACTGTAAGAAAGCGGTGGAGGAAAAAGAAATTAATTTTCAAGTACTCAAAAGTCAAGTACACAGCTAATGACCTAAGTCATTTGGTTTGTATAACTGGATGAACTGGCTATCTGTTATGTTCTGGTTTCCTTGGCCATGTATCACCTTTGACTAAGTAAAATGCCTCCTCAAGCCACTGAATTGCTTAGAACCAACTACAAATAGAAATCAAATTGGCAAGAGTAACCGGGAAGATGAGTTTGTGGAATGCTTGGTAGCAGTTTCCTGGGAAATATGTTGTGGAACCAGCCGGGATAAAGCTATTTTAGATGCAGTATTGTGAAATGAAATGGGGTTATTTAACCTCATAGTAAAAGATCCTTAGGATGGGGGTGGGGGGGAGTGATCATAATACAATTCAGCTTCATATTGGCCATAATTTTATGTCCTGCCGCCCAACAGGAACAGGTGTAAAATTGCGTGAGAGGACGTCAGGTGAGCGTCCTGATGTCATCGTGCAGTCGCACGATATTTCGTTCAGCAGGCATGCACAAAAGTCAGAAGAGCACCCGGTGACAATTAAGTGGGTAATTAAAATCATTAACAGCCCAATTGTAAGCGATTTTTCATGGCCTGTCCAACATTACGGCTTTACATTTTTGATGAAACCTCATCCAAGGGCGGGATGAAATCTTGGTTAGTATTTAAAAGAAGAAGAAATATCTGGGGACTTTTTTTTTTAGATATGCTTTCAGCTGCTTGATTGTGCTGCATGGACATTTTTTGCAGCATTTTTGTGCTTTCTTTTATTATTTGGAGGTCTGCAGCTCCCTGAGGCATCTTTCTGCCTTCAGGGAGCTCAGTGGAAACACTCACTAGCATCCGTGGTGATGTTGGCACCCGCCCTCCTCCCGTCCCCACTGGCACTGCTGAGCCTTTCTCAGGGTGCGTTTCATGCTGGCTGGCTGTTAATTGGCCAGCCAGCGTGAAATCGCAGTTGGATGGTTTCCCATCTGCTCACGGGCCCGCCGATCGCGCGCGTCCCATGAGCGCAAAATTCAGGCCATTAAGTTTGAGAGTGAAATACTCCAGTTCAAAACAAGAATCTTAAAAGTCACTTGGGGATGAGGGGAGATAATGCTAAGGCTGATTGGGGAAATAGACTAAAAGTTATAGTTGTAAATAAATGGGAAACATCTAAAGAAATGATTCAAAATTTCAAGATTCTGAAGAAACTTGACACGGTAGATACTGAGAGGTGTTTCCCCTATCTGGGGAATCTAGAACATGGGGGCACAGTCTCAAGATAATGGGTTGATCATTTACGACTAATTTCTGTATTCAGAGGATTGTGAATCTTTGGAATTGTCAATCCAGAAAGTTGTGGATGCTGCATCATTGAGTATGTTCAAGGCTGAGATTGATATAATTTTAGAATTGCACAAGAACATAAGAAATAGGGGCAGAGTAGACCATACGGCCTGTTCAGCCTCCTCCGCCATTCAGTATGATTATGGCTGATCTTGGCCTTCAACTCCAGTTTTCTGCCCGCTGTCCAATCCTGTGGTTCCCTGAGAACCCAAAAATCTATCCCAGACTTAAATGTATTCAATGATACACCCCTTTAGGGTATGGAATTCTAAAGATTTACAATACTTTGAGTGAAGAAATTTCTCCTTATCTCAGTCCTAAATGATCGTCCCCTTATCCTGTCCGCTGTGTCTTCGATTCTCCAGCTAGTGGAAACAACCCCTGTGTCAATCCTGTCAAGCCCCTTCAAAACCTTGCATGTTTCAATGAGATAACTTCTCATTCTTCTAAACTCCAGAGAATATAGACCCAATTTGCTCAGCCTATCGTCATAGGACAACCCTCTCATCCCAGGGACCAATCTAGTGACCCTTTGCTGTACTGATTCAAATGCAAGTTTATCCTTCCTAAAATGTGTAGAAAAAAACCACGTAGTATTTGCGGTGTGTCCCAGGGAATCGAGGCATGAGGAATGTAGGTGTGAAAATGGAGTTGAGACAGTCGCTCAGCCATGATCATATTGAATGGCGGATCAGTCTTGAGGGGCCATATGGTCCACTTGTGATCCTATTTCTTATGTAAGAACATCAGGTGATACTTCCTCCAATTTGTATTATTTCAATGGCGCTGTAACATTATGAACTCAGCAGAGCATGAGATCAAACCTGCATCACCTTATGGGTGATACCACGTGGTCTGCTTGGTTAACATGCAAGGAGTATCTCATTCTTAAACCCTGTGCCAGGATCACATAAAAGTTGGCCAATGATACTCGATATATTAGGCCCATTGGTCAGCTCAAACCTTGGCAGGTGTGTGCTGTCAGGTTCTCCCACACAAATGATTGATTTCTTCTGGATATGATGCAAGAGATTCATAATCCACAGTTTTATGAAAATTAATTAATTTGGGAGGAAATAACATCAACAACTTTTCCTGTGTTATTTCAGGACGAGGGTCTGCCAGGCATGGATCTCAGGTGATATGTCCTAGGAGTCAAATTCTTGAGTTTTTTACCATGTTAGAGAAAGTAACGATGAAAGATCAAAAACCTTACTCTTGGAATATTTCCAGTGAACAATGCTGATGCACTTCTTCACAGATAAGATCTTGGCTCAAGAGATAAGTCCTCCTTGGTGATTGGCCATTTTGAGGGGGAGACTGCCAGTTCTTTGTCTGCAGCCTTCAGGTGAGCATGTTGATGGCATCCTGTAAGGTTTTGTGATACATTTGGTACAAAGTGAAGGAAGTTTATTGCTTGGTTTATTCCAACGGTTCAGACTCTTTCGTGTGTGAAGTTTCACATTTGGGAAGTGTTTGTCAGGTTGGGATTCAAATGAGCTTTCAAGATGTCTTTTGTTTTGATGGTGCATCTGCTGGTGTTTTTGTTTTGAGTTCTGTTGTTCCTTAATTTTTTAGTAAGAGTGCTGAAGGTAAAACTCTTCAATAAACCTTACAAGGCATTTAAATTTGGTTCATTAAACTTTTTTTTATTTCTTTAGGTATGAGCATCTCTGGCAATTTGTTGCTCATCTCAAATTGCCCATGAGAAGCTGGCGGTGAGCTGATGCCTTGAACTGCTGCAGCCCATCTGGTGTGGGTACTCCCATAGTGCTGTTAAGGAGAGAGTTGCAAGATTTTGATCCAGCGACAGTGAACGAATGGTGATATAGTTCCAAGTCAGGATGGTGTGTGGCTTGGAGGGTAACTTGCAGGTGGTGGTGTTCCCATAAGTCTGCTGCCCTTGTCCTTCCAGCTGGTAGAGGTTGCAGGTTTGGAAGGTGCTGTCAAAGGAGGCATGGTGAGTTGCTGCAGTGCATCTTGTATATGGTATACATTGCTACTACAGTGTGCTGGCAGTGGAGTAAATGAATGCTTAAGTTAGTGGATGGGGTGTTAAACAAGTGGGCTGCTTGTCCTGGGTGGTGTCAGGCTTCTTGAGTGTTGTTGGATCTGCACTCATCCAGACAAATGGAAAGTATTGCATCACACTCCTGTCTTAGCCCTTGTAGATGGCAGACAAGCTTTGGGACGTCAGGAGGTGAGTTACTCGCCACAGAATTCCCAGCCTCTGACCTGCTCTTTTAGCCATAGTATTTGATAAATTCTTCTTTTGTCTTCCAGAAAACAGATCTTTGAGTAGCCTTACTCTTTGGAAGGAATTGGAAAAACCTTGGCACTAACTTGTTAAAATAGCCATACTTGGTTTGATATAAGAATAGTGTTTTCAAATTTCACCCTAAATATCTTATATACTTGAGTACCCTCTGGTAAAAGTTGACCCCTGACTTTTGACCAAAAATTCCTGACTCTTTTTCTACTTGCCACCCGCTCGCCACCTCTCCTGCAAGCTGACACCTTACCTCTTGTCGACTCTTTCTCATTCATTGCTTACTTGCCGGATTCTCCTGGTTGCCACTCCCTTACCCGACACTCCTGCTCTTTGCTTTCTCTCCTGAACCCTTGCTGTGAGCGAGGGTTCAGGAAAGAGGCAGCGAGAGGGAGAGAGCGAGTCTTCTTGCTGTCCTCTCCTCCACCCCATACCTAATATGTTCATTCTTCTTGTGCTTGATCTATATTGATGGACTGCAGTATTGTATTTATATTTTTATTTTCTTATCTGGGAATTGTTTTTTTCCCCGGTTTGGCCACGTGGAAGCAGAGATTAGCAGAGTAGTTAGTGAATGTGTTTTGAATTGTTCATCCAAGCAGATACACAAAAGATTTGCATTTATATAGCACCATTCAAGATATTCCATAGCTCTTTACACCCAATTAACTACTTTAGAAATGTAGTCACTATTGTAAATGTGGGAAACATGGTAGCTAATTAGCACACATTAAGATCGTATGAACAGTAATGAGATAATGACTAGGTAATCTGTTAGAGAGTGATGTTGCTTGAGGGATGATTATTGTCCAGGCCACTGGGTGAACTCCCCTGCTCTTCTAGTGTCATGGGATCTTTTACGTTCACCTGAGAGGACAGATAGGCCTCATGTTTAATATCTCATTCAAAAGGTGGCACCACCAACAATGAAGTACTTGCTCAGTATTGCACTGAGGCTTTCCAGTAAAATTAAGGAACATTCTGAAAGAACAGTCATTCATGTTCTGGACCTTAGGCTTCTGTTGATAACCTTTTTAAAAGTAGTCATTTGAAACAATTAACATATACTCACACACCATTACTGTAAAGGTCTGTCAGCTAAATGTGATTTTGAAATTTTCAAGATTATCTTTGTATGAGTGCCTTCTGCAATTAAAGAGGCATCCATTGTTCAGTTGGGCACCACGAAATCAGGCTTCTAGTATCTTCACCTGTGGTGAAGGCCTTGTTCTTTGGTAACGGAGTGCTGCTTCTATTCACTGTCCTTCCCAGTTGTCTTTCAAACTTGATTCTTCTGATGCCACTTCTATGTCATTTAGTATTGTGTACAAAATTTGATTTCCTCACAAAAAAGCCCCCTGCTTCTGAGTTTAGGTGGTTTTGCTGCTCCAACCCACTTATGGTTTGGTAAGAGAAGCTCTCCCATAGGGACGGCTAAATTAAATGTTAGTGGAAGTTCTTTCTAACCTTGGTCCTGGTGGAACTTCAAGGCAGGCAACAATTAGTGCCTCTCTTAATTGAGATGTCATAGTGGAGGACAATAACTTGGCAATTTAAAAAATATATATAGAGCTATTGGACAGCTGTGAGCAGTGCATGGATGCTATAGTATTCAATGACATAGAAATGTTGGATGCTGGCTCACATCCATAATTCCCCATGTGATTTTCTAATTTCAGTTGTGGGGAGGGGGAGTGATGGAGAGGGAGAGGTCAACAGTTACCCACAAGGAAAGTTTGAGGATGGCGATGACCCTAGTTGCTCATGATCATGTTTGCCCTCAAAATCATGAGGGGCCTGGACAGAGTAGATGGGAGAAACTGTTCCAGTTGACAAAAGGATCAAGAACCAGAGGACACTGGTTTAAGGTGATTGGAAGAAGAAACAGTGGTGACATGAGGAAAACTTCGAATGCAGTGAGTGCTTAGGATCTGGAATGCACTGCCTGTGTGTGGTGGAGGCAGATTCAATCAGGAACTTCGATGCTGTAAACATTCTATGATTCTATGTTTTTCATTTAATTAGTATCAGTGATGTAGAGCCCTGGACACAGATCACCTGGCCTCATCAGTGTGTTCAGCAAAGGCATCGAAGCAGTGGAATTTTTTTTCCCCAACAGGTAGTTGGACAAATAAGTCATAATTGAAACTCTTAATCAAAAGTTCTGCTAATAATCTAGGAACTTAGATAAAACAAAGACCAAGTGCTGCCTAGTTTGTCTTTTGCTGTTCTGGTAGCCACGTGAAACGATGGAAATGGAGTTATCTGTGATAATTGGGTACAGTATCATAATGGTTTGTATTATTGAACTAGTGACCCAGAAGTACTTGAAATTGTAAGAACAAAAAGAACTCTCAAAAGTGACATCCTGCAAAGAAAATGTCAGTATCTTGGCCCTTTCATCAGAGCTGAAAAGCTACAGGGAACTTTTCTAGAGGGAAAAGTGGAGGGCAGCAGAAAGAGGGGTCGACCTAGGCGTAGTTGGATGCCAGATGTGACAGAGTGGCTGCAGATGAGCTACAGTGGATGTGTGAGGATGGTGCAAGACAGGTGAGCATGGGATACCATGATAGCAGTTCTCCTTGTAGAAGTAGCTACCAGCAGCAGCAGCAAATCCAGAGCCCTGGACTAATGCTCCAGAAATGAGAGTTCAGATCCCACAACAGCAGCTGGGGATCTTATAAAAAAAAATCAATTCATCAAATAAATTTCAAATAAAAAAAAAACTAGTATCAGCAATGGTGACCATGTAACTACCTAATTGTCATAAAAAACCTATCTGGATCAGTAATGTCATTTAGGAACTGCTGTCTTTAACTGGTTTGTGCTTTATGCAACTTTAGACCCACAGCAACGTGGCTGACTCTCAACTACCCTCTGAATTGTCTGAGCAAGTATATATCACAGTATCTTTAAAATGCAGAAGGCGGCCATTTGACCTATCGAGGCTGCACTGGCTCTCTGAAAGAGCATTTCATCTAGTCCTACTCCCCTGCCTTATCCCCGGAACCTTGCACATTCTCTCCTTTTCTGATAGCAATCTAATTCTCTTTGGAATACCTCGATCGAACTTGCCTCCACTGCCCTTTCAGGAAGTTTGTTCCAGACTCCAACCACCACTACTTGGTTATATTCAAGAAGGTGGTTTTATCACCACCTTCTCAAAACTTAGGAATGGGCAATAAATGCTGGTGTGCTAGCAATACCTGCATCCCCACATCCTGTGAATGAGCTATATATATATATATAAAAAATTGTTGACTAAAGCAATCAATTGATCTACAACAGACCCCAGAACTGACATGAGGAAAACTGCAGTGGGTGTATGGCTTTGGAAACCATACCTCTAAAATCAAGGTCGGGAGCCAAGTAGCGATTTGTGTAAAGATAAGCAGAGTGTGACAGGAAAAGACAGAATTTAACAGTGATACTGCTTCAGCGATTAAGGTCATATCAGTCCAAAATGGTAAAAAATTAAAGACATTTCATTGTAACAAGACAGGCAACTATGACACAAATAGAAATAAATAATTTTGATGTAATGACCATTACAGAGAAAAAGAAAGAATTGTATTTATATAGCATCTTTCATGACCACCAGATGTCTTGAAGCATTTCACAGCCAATTAAGTACTTTTGAAGTGTGGTTAATTTTGTAAAGCAAGAAACGTTGCACAGGAAGCTCCCACAGACATCAGTCTGATAATAACCAGGTAATTTGTTTTTGTGATGTTGATTTGAAAGATAAATATTGGCCAGGACACTGTGGATAACTCCCCTGCTCCTCTTAGAAATAGCGCTGTCAGATTGTTATATCTACTTGAGAGGGCAGGCAGGGCTCTCATCTGAAAGACGGCACCTCTGATAGTGCAGGATTCCCATAGTACTTCACTGGAGTGTCAGCCTTGATTTTTGCGTTCAAGCCCTGGAGTGACTTGAACCCACAATCATCTGACTCGGGTGAAAGTCAAGGAGGTCTACAGCACAGAAAAAGGCCCTTCAGTGTGCTATCAATTGAACCACTGCTGAAACGTGGAGAGATGTGCTTGCATGGCGACCAAGGTTGGGAACGAAACATTCCAGGCTACTTGCTGTTTCAAGAAGCTAGACAAGATGGAAAAGAAGACAGGTAGCCCTTATAATCAAAGAAGACACAAGGACAGAAATGAGGAAGGATCTTGGCTTGGAAGATCAGGAAAACCTGGTGTGAGTAGTTTATAGTCCCCTGACAGTAGCTAAACTGTTTGACATACTATTAATGAAGAAATGAGGAGCTTGTAACAAAGGCAATGCAATAATTGTAGGTGATCTTTAATCTTATCGATTATACAAATCAGATTGGCAAAAGTAGTTGGGAGGATAAGTTCATGGAACATATATGAGGCAGTTTTCTGGACCAGTACATTGTGGAACCAATCAGGTTGAAAGTTATTTTAGATCTCATCATGTATAATGAGACGCGGTTAATTAGTAATCTCCTCATAGTAAGAGATTCTTTGGGAAGAGTGATCATAATAATGCTAGGATTTCACATTGAGGTTGAGAGTGACTTATGTAAGTCTAAACTAGAGTATTAAATTTAAAGCCAATTACATAGGTATGAAGGGGTGAAATGGCTAAAGTAGATTGGGAAATTAGATTATAAGGTATGATAGCAGGTAAACAGTGGCAAACATTTAAAGAAACATTTTGTTATTCTCAACAAATATACATTGGTTGAGAAATAAAAACTCTGAAAAAATTGATCCCTCCATGGCTAACTGAAGAGGTTGAGGAGAGCATTAGATTAATAGAAGAGGTATACAATATTATCAAGTAAAGTAGTAAGCCTAACGATTGGGAGTATTTTAGGAAACAGCAAAAGATGACCAAAGTATTGATAAAGGGAAACAATAGAATGAGAGTAAATCAGCAAGAAATATAAAAATGGATTGTAAGAGCTTGTACAAATATGTAAAAAGGAAGAGAGTATCAAAAGTAAATGAATGTCCTTTAGAGGCTGAGGCATGAGAAATTATAACCATAGAACACTACAGCACAGAAAAACAGGCCATTCGGCCCTTCTAGTCTGTGCCAAAATATTATTCCGCTAGTCCCAATGACCTGCACCCAGTCCATAACCCTCCAGACCTCTCCCATCCATGTATCTATCCAACTTATTCTTAAAATCTGTGAGCCCGCATTTACCACGTCAGATGGCAGCTCGTTCCACACTCCCACCACTCTCTGAGTGAAGAAGTTCCTCCTAATGTTCCCCCTAAACCTTTCACCCTAAAGCCATGTCCTCTTGTGTTTATCTCTCCTAATCTAAGTGGAAAGAGCCTACTCGCATTTACTCTGTCTATACCCCTCATAGTTTTGCAAACTTCTATCAAATCTCCCCTCATTCTTCTACGCTCCAAGGAATAAAGTCCTAACCTGTTTAATCTTTCCCTGTAACTCAACTCCTTAAGACCCGGCAACATCCTAGTAAATCTTCTCTGCACTCTTTCAATCTTACTGATATCCTTCCTGTAGTTAGGCGACCAGAACTGCACACAATACTTCAAAGTTGGCCTCACCAATGTCTTATTCAACCTCACCATTACATCCCAACTCCTATACTCAATACTTTGATTTATGAAGGCCAGTATGCCAAAAGCTTTCTTTACAACCCTGTCTACCTGTGACGCCACTTTCAGGGAATTATGTATCTGATCTCCCAGATCCCTTTGTTCCTCCGTACGCCTCAGTGCCCTACCATTTACTGTGTATGTCCTACCCTGATTTGTCCTTCCAAAATGCAACACCTCACACTTTTCTGCATTAAATTCCATCTGCCATTTTCTGGCCCATTTTTCCAGTTGGTCCAGATCCTTCTGCAAGCTTTGAAAGCTTTCCTCGCTGTCCACAACGCCTCCAATCTTAGTGTCATCAGCAAACTTGCTGATCCAATTTACCACATTATCATCCAGATCATTGATATAGACAACAAACAACAATGGTCCCAGCACAGATCCCTGAGGCACACCACTAGTCACAGGCCTCCAGTCTGAGAAGCAATCATCCACTACCACTCTCTGTCTTCTCCCACACAGCCAATTTCGAATCCAGTTTACAACCTCTTCATGGATACCAAGTGTCTGAACCTTCTGAACTAACCTCCCATGTGGGACCTTGTCAAAGGCATTACTAAAGTCCATGTAGCTAACATCCACAGCCTTTCCTTCATCTACTTTCTTGGTAACCTCCTCGAAAAACTCTACAAGGTTTGTTAAACACGACCTACCACGCACAAAGCCATGCTGACTATCCTTAATCAGCCCTTGGCTGTCCAAATAATTGTATATCCGATCTCTCAGAACACCTTCCAATAATTTACCTTCTACTGACGTCAGGCTCACTGACCTGTAATTACCTGGTTTACTTTTGGAGCCTTTTTTAAACAACGGAACAACATGAGCTACCCTCCAATCCTCCAGCAGCTCACCCGTGGCTAAGGACATTTTAAATATTTCTGCCAGGGCCCCTGCAATTTCTACACTAGTCTCCCTCAAGGTCCGAGGGAATATCATGTCAGGCCCGGGGGATTTATCTACCTTTATTCGCTGTAAGGCAGCAAGCACCTCTTCCTCTTTAATCTCTATATGTTCCATGACACTACTGCTTGTTTCCCTTCCTTCCTTATACTCTATGCCAGTTTCCTGAGTAAATACTGATGCAAAAAAACTGTTTAAGATCTCCCCCATCTCGTGAGGCTCCACACATAGACGACCACTCTGATCTTCAAGGGGACCAATTGTGTCCCTTACTATCCTTTTACTCTTAATATACTTGTAGAAACCCTTCGGGTTTACCTTCACATTATCTGCCAAAGCAACCTCATGTCTTTTTGCCTTCCTGATTTCCTTCTTTAGTATTTTCTTACATTTTCTATACTCTACAAGTACCTCATTTGCTCCTTGTTGCCTATACCTGCTATACACCTCTCTCTTCTTCTTAACCGGATCGCCAATATCCCTTGCAAACCAAGGTTCCCTATGCCTGTCAACTTTGCCTTTAATCCTGACAGGAACATGCAAACTCTGCACTCTCAAAATTTCGTCTTTGAATGCCTTCCACTTACTGAACACATCCTTGCCAGAAAACAACTTATCCCAATCCACTCTTCCTAGATCCTTTCTCGTTTCCACAAAATTGGCCTTTCTCCAATTTAGAATCTCAACTCGAAGACCAGACCTATCCTTATCCATAATTAACTTAAAACTAATGACATTGTGGTCACTGGACCCAAAATGTTCTCCTACACATACTTCTGTCACCTGACCCGTCTGGTTCCCTAATAGGAGATCAAGTATTGCATCCTCTCTCGTTGGTACCTCTATATATTGATTTAGAAAACTTTCCTGAACACATTTGACAAACTCCAAGCCATCCAGCCCTTTTACAGTATGGGAGTCCCAGTCAATAAATGGAAAGTTAAAATCTCCTACTATCACAACTTTCTGTTTCTTACATTGGTCTGCTATCTCTCTACTGATTTGCTCCTCCAATTTTCTTTTGACTTTTGGGCGGTCTATAATACAACCCTATTATTGTGGTCACACCTTTCCCGTTCCTCAGCTCCACCCATATGGCCTCTGTAGACGAGCCCTCTGGGCTGTTCTGTCTACGCACAGCTGTGATATTTTCCCTGACTAGTAATGCCACTCCTCCCCCTTTCATCCCTCCCCCTCTATCACGTCTGAAACAACGGAACCCCAGAACATTGAGCTGCCAGTCCTGCCCCTCCTGCAACCAAGTCTCACTAATAGCAATAATGTCATAATCCCACGTGGCAATCCACGCTCTAAGCTCATCTGCCTTTCCGATAATACTCCTTGCATTGAAATAAATGCACCTGAGAACATTTCTATCGCGTACAAACCTTTGATTTCTGTCTATACATGCATTCCTCGCTTGACCTTTATCCTCTTCCACCTCACTATCTGCTCTAACACTCTGGTTCCCCTCCCCCTGCAAATCTAGTATAAACCCCCCCCGGAGCAGCACTAGCAAACCTACCCGCAAGGATGTTAGTCCCCCTCCAGTTCAGGTGCAAACCGTCCCGTCGGAACAGGTCCCACCTTCCCTGGAACAGAGCCCAATTGTCCAGAAACATTAAGCCCTCCCTTCTGCACCATCTCCGTAGCCACGTATTTAGCTGCATTATCTTTCTTTCTAGCCTCACTAACACGTGGCATGGGTAGCACTCCTGAGATCGCAACCCTGGAGGTCCTGTCCTTCAACTTTGCACCTAACTCCCTAAACTCTCTTTGCAGGACCTCCTCCTCCTTCCTATCCACGTCATTGGTCCCTACATGGACCACGACATCTGGCTGCTCACCCTCCCTCCCGAGAATACTGAGAACTTGATCCGAGATATCGCGGATGGGGAATAAGTAAATGGCAGAGACCTTAAACAAATACATGGACTGGATTTTAACTCTGCAAGTGGGTGGGTTGAATGAGTCAAAATCTTGCCCATTGTCTCTCTCAGTAGAAGCTACAAAAGCAGCATCAGAAATAGTGGGGAACGAAGAGCCGAATGAAAGTTGGGAACTTTAATGAATTAATAACAGATAAAGAAAAAATGTTGGAGAAATAAATGGGGCTGAAAGCTGACAAATCCACTGGACCTGATGGCTTATGTCTTGGTGTTAAAAGAGGTTGCAGAGACAGTGGATGGAGTGACAATGAAAGAATGGTGATATAATTTCTAAGTCAGAACTTGGAGGGGAGCATAGAGGTGAAAAGTTGAAAATCCAAACGTACTACATCCACTGGTTCCTCTTGATCTATGCTTTTAGTTATATCTCAAAAAACGGCAACAGGTTTGTGATTTTCTAAAATTCCCTATATTTTGGAACAGTCCCAGTGAATTGGAAGGTATCAAATGTATCACTGTTATTCAAGAAAGGAAGGAGAGAGGAAATGTGGAACTTACTGGCCAGTTAATCTGACATCAGTAGTAAGTAAAATGCTAGAATCTACAAGGGGCATGATAACAGGCCATTTAGTAATTATATTATGAAAGGGAAATTGTATTTGACAAACCTGTTATAGTTTTTTGAGGATGTAACTAGCAGGATAGATAAAAAGGAATCAGTGGATGCAGTATATTTGGATTTTCAAAAGGCATTTAAGTCAGGAGCTACATAAATTTTGTAAAAATTATTTCACATGATGTGGGCAAGAGGTGCATGGGAACACCAGCACCTCCAAGTTCCCCTCTAAGTCCTGACTTAGAATGGTGATACATTTCTTTCATCATCACGGTCAAAATCCTGGAATTCCCTATCCAGTGGCACTGTGGGTGCACCTACACCACATGGACTGTAGCAGTTTAAGGTGGAGGTTCATCACCACCTTCTCAAGGGCGATTAAGGATGGGCAATAAATGTTTCCAAGCTGCCTCTAGGCACCTGCTGAGCTTGCACCTCTGGGTGCCTGTCTGCTGCAGTGGGGGATGGCCTCTGCAGCTGCTGACCTGCCTCAGTGAAGACAGCTTGGATGCAGGAGTGTGTCGACCTACCGACCCAACACCAACTTCTGTGAAATTCCTCTTGGTCTCACCTTCAAGCCACCCCTCCCAGGACTGGAAAGATTCCTCTCAGCACCTCTCTAAAGGTGGCTGTCCTAGAGATTGGCCACTTGCTCATTGCAATATTGTTTCTGCAGAAGTGCTAGAAGTGACTCACTTAATAGTAATTTTGTTGGGGAGTCGTACATCTTAAATTATTCTTTGAGTAAAAATAACATTCTCTTGGGGGGCAAAGCCTACCAATGTCAATTCATGCTTATAGTCACTTATTGGGCTACCCAGCTGTTAATAACTACTGTTTGAAAGATATGAACAGAACAAATGAATGTATATTTCAATTCAATTTTTTGACTGAGGTTTCTTTTTTTGGTATTTCTGCTTCCACAGTAGAGTTGGGTTATTGATATGGGAGATATAACAGTAAACACATTTTTGAATGACATTTACAAACCAGAAAGGGTATTGAATTTCATGTCTCATCTGTTGACTCTTGCAACATTCCGGGAATGAATAATAATGTAACTGGCTTTCTTTTTTTTTCCAGTTGAAGAAAGTGAATCTTCAGAATTTGATTTAAATTGGGACTCAGCAACTGCACGAACAGGTAACATTACATCATTAATATTGTGAGATTCATGTAGAAACAGTTTTAAGAAGTTACATACAGCTTAAGAGTCCAAATAAATATAAAAATGTTGCTGTGCTAGGTGGTAACCTCCCTTGAATAATTTCTTGGGATGTCCTTTGTCTTCTTCAACCGTTAATGTAGCTTTGTTCCATTAATTGACAACTTAACTATGACACTTGATTTTGTAGTTCTTTCCTGACTAGATTAGTACTGATCCAAAGTAGCTTTTGTTTATGAAGTTTTATACAGTCATGTTGGCTCTAATTTAAGTAGATTTAACTTTCTTTAAGATAATTAACTTCCTAATTTATTTAATAAATGTACTACTTTTGGATATACCTGAGAAATCATGCTATCAATTAATCTTGGTTGACCACTTCGCAGAATAATTTAATTTCGTGAACGGTGATTAAGGCCTCAATGTCCTGAATGTCGATTTTTAAAAAAATTGGAAGCCCTTCTCAGTATAATTGCACTTGGAAAAAATCCAATTCTATTGAATAACTGTAATATAAAGTTGTGTCTTAACCTTTTTAGAGCTATCCATCAAACAGGGGCACAGCAGGGATCTACCTTGCTCTGTGACCAGAACCTGCAGTTTAATCACTTGTATACCTACATGGTAGACAAACTGTTTTAAAGGAAAACAACTATGGATGCATGATCAACTATTTAAGGACTATATTAATGACTTGGCTATAAGGACTGGCTATATTGTAGGCAAATTTGCTGACAATACAAGATAGATAGGCAAGCAAGTTGTGAGGAGGATACAAAGAGTTTGCAAATGGATATAAATAGTCAGTGGGCAAAAGTTTGGCAGAGGGAGTATAATGTAGAAAAATGTGACATGCTCCACTTCGACAATAGAATGTTAGAAAAATATTTAAATGCAGAGAGACTACAGAGTGTGCAATAAAGAAGGATCTGGGTGTCCTTGTGCATGAATCTCTCAAAGTCACCATGCAGATAGAGCAAGTAATTAGGATAGCAAACAGAATGTTGACCTTTATTGTAAGGAGGTTGTAGTATGAGTGTGAGGACATCTTAAGGCAGTTGTACAGGGCATTAATGAGAGCACACCTAGAGAACTGTGTACAATTTTTGTCACCTTATTTAAGGAGGGACATACTTTGCATTGGAAGCAGTTCAGAGAAGGGTCACAGGCCAATTCCTAGTTTGTCTTATGAGGGAAGGCTAAACAGGTTTGGTCTATTCTCAGTGGAATTTAGAAGAATGAGAGGTGATCTCGTTGAAACATAAGATTCTGAGGGGGCTTGAAAGGGTAGATGCTGAGAGGATGTTTCCTCTTGGGGGAATCTAGAACCGGGGGCAGTTTCGAAATAATGGGTCACCCATTTAAGACTGAGATGAGGGCAAATTTCTTCGCAGAGGGTTATTAGTGTTTGAAATTCTCTTCCTCAGCGAACAGCGGAGGCTGGGCCTTTGAATATATTCAAGGCTGAGTCAGCAGATTTTTGAGTGACAAGGGAGTTGAGGGTTATGGAAGGCAGGCAGGAGAGTAGAGTTAAGGTCGCGGTCATGTGTGCAGGAAGCGCGTCCAGCTGCAGCTCCTGGCTAACTACATTTTGGAGCTGGAGCTGTGGGTGGATTCACTGTGGAACATCTGCAATGCTGAGATTATTGTGGACAGCACATACAGTGAGGTGGTCACACCGCAGGTAAAGATTGAACAGGCAGAAAGGGGATGGGTGACCACCAGGCAGAGTAGAGGAAAACAGGTAGTATAAGAGTCCCCTGTGGTCGTCCCCCTCTCTAACAGATGTACCATTTTGGATACTGTTGGGGGAGACGACTTCTCAAGGGAAAGCGGCACAATCCAAGTCCATGGCACCATGCGTGGCTCTGCTGCACAAGAGGGGAGGAAGAAGAGTAGCAGGGCTATAATGATAGGGGATTCAATAGTAAGGGGTCATAGTAGAATAAAGCTAAAATGACTAACGAGGTTAAAAAGGGCAAGTTTAAAGGCATTGTATTTTAATTCACGGAGCATTCGCAATAAGGTAGATGAATTAACAGCGCAAATAGATATAAATGGTTATGATATAGTTGCAATTACGGAGACGTGGCCACAGGGGGTGACCAAGGATGGAAACTGAACATCCAGGGGTATTCAGTTTTTAGAAAGGACAGACAAATAGGGAAAGGAGGTGGGGTAGCATTGTAAAGGAGGAAATCAATGCAATAGTGAGGAAGGATATTGGCACAGAAAATCATGATGTGGAATCTGTTTGGGTGGAGATAAACACCAAGGGGCAGAAAACGTTGGTGGGGGTTGTCTATAGGCCCCCAAACAGTAATGGAGATGTAAGGGAAGGCATTAAGCAGGAAATTAGAGATGTATGCAATAAGGGTACAACTGTAATCATGGGTGACTTTAATCTACATATAGATTGGACAAACCAAACTAGCAATAATACTGCGGAGAAGGATTTCTTGGAGTATTTAGGGGATGGTTTTTTTTTTACACCAATACGTTGAGGAACCAAAAGGAGGACAGGCTATCCTAGACTGGGTATTGTGCAATGAGAGAGGATTAATTAACAATTTTGTTGTGCGGGGTCCCTTGGGGAAGAGCGACCATAAAATGATAGAATTGTTCATTAGGATGGAGAGTGAAGAAGGTGAATCCGAATCTATGGTCCTGAATCTAAATAAAGGGAACTACGAGGGCATGAGGCGCAAGTTGGCAATGATGGATTGGAGAATCTTACTAAAAGGGTTGATAGTGGATTGGCAATGGCTAATATTTAAAGAACGTATGCATGAATTACAACAACTATTCATTCTTGTCTGTCGCAAACATAAAACAGGAAAGGCGGCTCAACCATGGCTTTCAAAAGAAATTAGGGATAGTATTAACCCAAAGAGGAGACATATAAAATTGTCAGAAAAAGCAGCAAGTCTGAGGATTGGGAGCAGTTTAGAATTCAGCAAAAGTGGACAAAAGGATTAATTAAGAAGGGAAAAATGGAGTATGAGAGTAAACTTGCAAGGAGCATTAAAACTGACTGAAAAAGCGTCTATAAATATGTGAAGAGAAAAAGATTAGCGAAGATAAACATAGGTCATTTATAGTCAAATGGGGGAAATTATAATGGGGAACAAAGAAATGGCAGAAGAATTGAACACACATTTCGGTTCTTCCTTCACAAAAGAGGACACGTAATTTCCCAGAAATGTTAGGGAACCAAGGGTCTAGTGAGAGGGTGGAATTAAAGAAAATCAGTATTAGTGAAAAAATGATGCTAGAGAAATTAATGGTGTTAAAGGGTGAAAAATCCCCAGGGCCTGATAATCTACTAAAGGAAGTGGCCCTGTAAATATTGGATGCATTGGTGGTCATCTTCCAAAATTCTATAGACTCTGGAGCAGTTCCTACAGATTGGAGGGTGGCAAATGTAACCCCACTATTTAAAAAAGGAGGGAAAGAAGAAACAGAATTACAGACTAGTTAGCCTAACATCATTAGTGGAAAAATTGCTGGAGTCTATTATAAAAGACATAGTAACAGAACACTTGGAAAGCATTAATATGATTAGACAAAGCCAGCATAGGTTTATGAAAGGGAAATCATGCTTAACTAATCTACTGGAGTTTTTTGAGGATGTAACTAATAGAATAGATAGGGGAGAACCAGTGGACATGGTGTATTTGGATTTCTAGAAGGCTTTTGATAAGGTCCCACATAAGAGGCTAGTGGGCAAAATTAAAGCACATGGGATTGGGGCTAATATACTGGCATGGATTGAGAATTGGTTGACAGACTGGATACAGAGTCGGGGATTAAATGGGTCTTTTTCCGGGTGGCAGGCGGTGACTAATTGTGTACCGCAGGGATCAGTGCTTGGGCCCCAGCTATTCACGATATATATAAATGACTTGGATGAGGGAACCAAATACAATGTTTTCAAGTTAGCTGATGAGACAAAACTGGGCAGGGTTGAGAGTTGTGAGGAGGATGCAAGGAGGCTTTAGGGTGATTTAGACAAGTGTGTGTGGGCAAACACGTGGCAGATGCAGTATAACGTGGATAAATGTGAAGTTATATGCTTCGGTGTGAAAAACAGAAAGGCAGAGTATTATTTAAATAGTGACATATTTGGAAATGTGGATGTACAAAGGGATCTGGGTGTCCTTGTACACCAGTCAATGAAAGTAAACAGGCAGGTGCAGCAAGCAATTAGGAAGACAAATGGCATGTTGGCCTTCATTGTAAGAGGATTTGCATTCAGAAGTAAGGATGTCTTACTGCAGTTACACAGGGCCTTGGTGAGACCACACCTGGAGTATTGCGTGTAGTTTTGGTCTCCCTGCCTAAGAAAGGATATACTTGCCATAGAGGGAGTACAGTAAAGTTTCACTAGCCTGATACTGGGGATGGCAGGGCTGTCGTATGAGGAGAGATTGGTTCAACTGGACTTGTATTCACTAGAGTTTAGAAGAATGAGAGGGGATCTGATTGAAACATATAAAATTCTAACAGGGCTAGACAGAGTGGATGCAGGGAGGATGTTTGCCCTGGTTGGGGAACCTAGAACCAGGGGCCACAGTCTCAGGATACAGGGCAGGCCATTTAGGACTGAAATGAGGAGAAATTTTTTCACCCAGAGGGTGGTCAACCTTTGGAATTCTCTACCACAGAAGGCTGTGGAGGTCGGGTCACTGAGTATATTCAAGAAAGAAATAGATAATTTTTTGGATATTAGGGGCATCAAGGGGTATGGAGAGAAAGCAGGAATATGGAGTTGAGATAGAGGATTAGCCATAATCATATTGAATGGTGGAGCAGGCTCGAAGGACCAAATGGCCTACTCCTGTTCCTAGTTTCTATAACGGCCATGATCACCTTGAATGACGGAGCAGGCACGTTGGGCTGAATGGCCTACTTCTCCTGTTTCTTATGTTCAAACTGGAGAGTGCTTTTTTGATGAGGGGAGTGGGGTTGTAGGGAGAAAAGCATTAGAAGTAAAGAGAAAAAAATTGGAGTGTTACAGAGCTATGCTATATTCAAATGCAGATTTTTAGAACACTGAAGACCCTACTACAAGTTGTTTGGGAAATAAAATTCAGCTTGCTGAAGGAGAACATGACCTAAAGGTGCATTTAGTGGAATATTGTAAAATTATGATTTGTGATGTGATTTGATTTTTAATTGGTTATGGAATTCAAAGTGTGGGATGTTTTAAAGCAAACAGTGACTCCATGTTCTTGATCACCAGCTATGGGGCACATGTCAAAAGCAGCTTGTGGCATAATGCCCGAGAAAGGCTGGATCGGGAGTTTGAGTACAGTTTTAAAGAAAATTGAAACAGCACTTTGCTCTCACGTACTCTAATTTTCACTTTGGGGAGGAGACAAAGTATATAGCTTCATTTTAATTGAAGTGAATTTACCAAAAAAGATTATTTTTAACTTTTTTTTCATTCATGGGATGTGTGTGTCACTGGCCAGGCTAGCATTTATTGCCTATTCCTAATTGCTCTTGAGAAGCTGGCGGTATGCTACTTTCTGAAACCAATGCAATCCATGTGGTGAAGGTACACTCCTAGTTCTGTTTATTGGGGAGTTCCAGGCTTTTGACCCAGTGATGATGAATAAATTACGATATACTTCCAAGACACTGTAGTGGTGAATTTGGAGGTTGTGATGTTACCATGCTGCTCTTGTCCTTCTAGGTGGTAAAGGGCCTGGGTTTGGGAAGCGTTACTGGAGAAGCCTTGGCAAGTTACTGTGGTTGCTATAGCCATGGTGCATCAGTGGCAGATGGACCAGAGGTTTAATGTGTTGGATGGCGCGCCGATTCAGAGGGATGCTTTGTCCTGGATGTTGATAGTTTCTTGTGTTGCTATTGCATCCAGGCAAGTGGGGAATATTCCATCCTGCTTCTGACTTGTGCCTTGTGGGTGACTTTGGGGAAGTCAGGAGGTGAGTGACTTGTCACACAAATCAGATCCTCTGACCTTTTATAGTCACATATTTATGTTGCTGGCCAAGTTAAGTTTTTGGTCAATACTAACCCTCCAGGATGTTGATTGTAGGAGATTCAGTTATAGTAATGCTGTTGAATGTCATGGGGAAGTGGTTAGACTTTGTCTTGTTGGAGATGGTCATTGCTATAATATTCTGGAAAGGCAGTAGCTGAAGGATAATACTGGTGCCAGTCTGTATTCAGTTTTGCATTTGTTTACAGAACAAAACATTACACACACACAGCACCTCTTAACTAAACCACACCACAGTTTCAGTAAGCATCCCTTTATATGTGCTCAAGTGAAACTCCAGTTAATGTCTTCTGCAGTTAACAAATACCCGACACTTGTGTGTTGCGACTGTTTTTTGCCACTTATCAGCCTGAGCCTGAACGTTGTCCAAATCTTGCTGCACGCATGCGTCGACTGCTTGTTTTTTGATGAATGGTGAATGAAACTGAACACTACAATCATCAGCGTGCCTCCCTGCTTCTGACCTTATGATGGAGGGAAGGCCATTGATGGAGTTGAAAACAGTTGGTCCTAGGACACTTCCCTGAGGTGTTGAGAGAGTAACTGCCCTTGACATCCAAGCGGCAATGGATCAAGTTTGGCATCAATGAGCTCTAGAAAATTGAAGTCAGTGGGAATTGGGGAAAAGCTTTCCACTAGCTGCAGACATGCTTAGCGCAAAGGAAGATGACTGTGGTTGTTGAAGGCCAATCATTTCATACATCCACAGTTGTTTTCCTTTAAAACAGTTTGTCTACCATGCAGGTATACAAGTGATGCCATGGGAGTTCATGGGGTCTGGAGTCGATGTTGAGAACCCCAAGGGCCACTCCCTCCTGAATGTATACCACTGAGGCACCATCTCTGGTCTGTCCTGCCGATAAGACATGATATACCCAGGGGTGGTGAGTTAAGATTCTGGGATATTGGCTGAAAGGTATGATTCTGCAAGTATGACCATGTAAAGCTGTTGCTTGTCAAGTCTCCCAATGTTGGCATAAGTCTCTAGGTGTTAGATAGGAGGACTTTGCAGGGTCAACTGGACTATGTCTGCTTTTGTCATGCTCGGTGCTTTGGTCGATACAAGGTGGTCCATCTGGTTTTGTTATTAGACTATTATGGCAGTTTGATATAATGAGTGCCTTCCTTGGCCATTTCAGAAGGCAGTTAAGAGTCAACCACATTGCTATGTGTCTGGAGTCACATGTAAGAGAGGCAGTGGTGTGGTGGTATTGTCACTGGACTAGTAATCCAGATACCCAGAGTAATGCCCTGGGCATCTGGGTTCGAATTTGAATTCAATAAACAAAACAAAATCTGAAAACCATTGTAAAAACCTATTTGGAAATCTGCTGTCCTTGCCTGGTCTGGCCTACATATGATTCCAGGCCCAAAGCAATGTGGTTGACTGTTAAATGCCCTTTGAAATGGCCTAGCAAGCCACTCGTTTCTCAAGGGCAATTAGGGATGGGCAATAAATGCTGGCCCTGCCAGTGATTTCCACATCCCATTAATAAATAAAAAATATGTAGGCCAAACAGACTATGAACAGTAGATTTCCTTCCCTAAAGAACATTAGTGAACCAGATGGGTTTTAATAACAATCTGGTATGTCATATAATTTTTTTTAAGCAAGCTTTCAATAGCTCAGTCTTATCACAATATATTCTATTATGAGTAGCCAGAGTTGTTTTGAGTTATCCAGCCAGTCTTACTCATGGATATGTTATGATCGTTGAAAATGCTTTTCAGTTTAGTAACTGTTAACGCTGTTTCTATTGCCTTCTGTGAACTATTCACAGTAAAAACAAGATTGCTTGTTTCTGTCTGACACTGTTGGTGATAAATGTTTATGGCATGTTGCAGCACAAATACAGGGTATACTTATTTTTAATTTGTCAAATGGAGTATTTATAAGTTAAAATTTTATCTATTAAATTACTTCTGGGGTATTTCGACTCTTTCTGGATTGTTTGCAATTTATGGACAATAAATTGTAAGAATTAACAACCACCCCTGTAAGAATTATAATCTAATCTAAGTTGATGGTGGCATGTTTTTTATGGCTTCTTCAGTGCTAACAGGCACCTCTGATTGGAAAGCAATAGAACTGTAGGACCTGAATAGATCTTAATGCACAATTGGCTAACTGTTAGTCATGCTGTGAGGGAGCGGAAGGATCATTACTTCAGTTCCTCTAAATTCTCCATTAGTCTTAAAAAGTTCTGACCAGAAGAGACAGACCTCCTGGGCAGATCCCTTATTATTTTAACATCTGCATTACGATACTCTGTGGCTGAAAGTGCAAAACTAGATTTGTGAGTTTCTGATTTGCAAGAGATATCAGTTAATCAAATTGGATAAAGGGAACACTATGCACCCTATTTTGGCTAATGGAATTAATTCCAACCAGGGGATGTGCATTTGTTTCAAAAAGTAATTCATATGGTTACCTGAGGGCCCAGAGGCTGAAGAAAGCTGCAAAACCCTGCAAATCAAGGACATTGGCACTAGTAGTTGAGATGTTATTGTGCAACATGTGTGTGATTTCTTTATTTTAAGTTTAGGTGTCCTGTCTTCCTCCCCTTCATTGTTTGAAGCTGTGATATAATGTGTTTCTTTTAGGGCCATTACTTTGAACTTGGAGATGGCTTGGGTACTTGCAATATGAAGATATGTACCTGTATCACTGACACATCTGAGAACTGCACATGGGAAAGTTGTGCGGGGTGGTTGTTAAAAGTGAAATAAGCTTTTTGTTTTAGGGTACGCTATTTTAAAAAAATATAATAATGCTTATTATATAATCCAAGCCTCAAATGATGTTGGAGGATGTTTGCACTGTTCAGTGTTCCAAAGGATAGTTGTTTGAAGCAGTGTTATAAGGTGGTAGCTGGTGTGAATTCTAGGATGCTTCATTCCTCTCTTCCTAAGAAAGATTTTAATTTCATTCATTGGGATCAACACCTGTGCCCCCACCCCTCAAAAACATTAGCCTAACTTGAGCAAGCTTATGCTTCACTTTGAGCAAAATGTAATAATTGTTAATTGAAAGAGACCTGTTACACTTCCACTGATTTGAGTTGCAAAAGGTCAAGTTTACTTTTAGAGATTATTGACACATGCACCTTTGTGGTCTGTGCTGAAGCTGGAAAACAGAGTAAAGCTTTTATGTGGAGGTGCTCTCTTCGATGCTGTATTAAGATAGGAACTAAAAGGTGTGGTAACACATGTGATGCGATTGATGATGCCACAGCTGAGCATCTTCACAAAGTTAATGGAGCAAGTGATGCTTGCTTACTAAAGTCTGAGGATATTTGCCACAAGCTGCCAAACTCTGCGTGTATCAGCATTCAAGTCAGCATATGCCCTAAGATCCCTGTGGGAATAGGAACCTTCCTTGTATCAATTTTGCAGATTCAGAGATTTTGGGACTCCAGATGAGACTGCAAGCTCCAAGTCCATTGGACAGTTGTAACAAAATAATTGGAGAGGATGACACTGCTGTACCTAGTGTTATCTTTTTGGTTGATGCTTAAATGAATGGCTACAACCGGATCCCTATACTTTGGGCCATAGGGCACCTGAAGCATTGAAAGCTTTTAAGAAAAGTTTGAGGTCCTAGTTACTCGGCTGTTTGAATTAATGATGCATATGTGACTAGCCTAAGTCTTTGAACTCCAAAACATAAAGTTATTTTTAGGTCCATTATTGTATCTGTGGGAGTTTAAAATGTGCATATTTTCAGATCCTGTTTTGCAGAGGGATGCACTGGATGTCCTTGAAGTGAATCCTAGGCTTGCACCTACTTTACAAGCAAATGTATGCTTTTTATGTGTGATGTAGCCTTATGTGTTAATGATTTTCGTCACTAGCTTCAACTTCAGTAAGTATTTTGCTACGGCATTTGCAAATCATGAAATAGAGAAACAAATTTATAAACAGAAATACAAACTATTTGCAGCTTTAAATTATTACCTCTGCTAGGATAAATCTGGGAACTGTGCTTTCTTTGAGGAAGCAATATAATTACAAAGACAAAAATGATAACTAAGAAACTTATTTGAAATGTGGAAACTAGTCTGAATTTTGAGCCAGAAGTAGGGAGAAATTTGCTATTTTGTCAACAAATGTGCTAAAGGTTTTATCTGAAGAAGAGTGGAAAAATGTATACATTGCACACTTGTGCAGAGGGTGTTCACAAAACATTTCTTGATTTTTTTTTGGTTGCAGAAATATGACTGGTGAGGTACTGTAACCCTACCTTGGGGCAATTTCCAGAGCTCCTGTCAGGTCTGCCATTGAAGCAGCATTCAAGATTATTTTGTGATTAAGCCTGCTCAGTTACTTGAAATAGGCTTTCTAAATGTAGTTTCACATGAATAAAATTCCTACCAGTGAAAGAGTTGTAGGACAGGATCTTTTTGTTAGCTCTAGTTCTTGAACTGACTTTCTTCTACATTTGAGGCATAACCACTGAACTTACAGCATTGTGTGAATTATTGCCTCTTCTCTGGGAGAAAAATATAGCTGCATGTCCATTCATCTATATTTAGGTTGATGACTGTTTTTTAAACTTAAATCTGCTTGAATTGCTGTTGAATAAAACAGACACAAACTTGGAGCTGTTGTCTCTGTGCAAGAATTGAAGTTCTAGGTGCAGAGGGTGTGAAATTGGACATGGGTGGGGACACAAAACAGAAAGAATTGTTTTCACTGACATTCTACCACATGCCCAATATTCAATTCTGTTGAAGCTAATGAAACTGAATATCGGTCTGGGCATATAGAGGTCCAATGTGATACTGCCGGTTTAGCATCCCAACCCATGTCCAATTCCACCATCAGAGTCTTTGGTTATAGATTTTATTAGATGGAATGGTACTCACAGACAGCACACGCGATGATCTGAAGCCTGTGGGAAACCTTGTGGTTGCTGAACTCATTCGCAGGGTGCTTTGCCCCTGGGTGTTCCCTAATTTCCATGATTAAGGTCTCACTCGTTTCCAACAATTAAAAAGCCATTTTTACATTGTCCCTCCTGCATGGCTTTCTGTCTTGATTTACATTCTTACATTAGCTCAGCATTCCAGAGATTGGTCTCATAATAAAAAGATGTAAATACAAAAGATAATCAAGTAGTTATCAAACAGGTAGAAGTATCTGTTACAAGGTCAGCATCTCAGAAGGCTAACTTACATGACTGTTATCGATACAAGGCTGAAAAAAAGGACCATGGTAATTTTGAGCTGTCTGGTGATATTCTATGCTTATCTCCTGTTTCAATAGTGCTTTAATTTCAAAATGGAGTTCTGAACGTAAAATGGATTCTTTGCTATAACCTTTCCTTTTAACATTCCTAATACTCACCTTGGAGAACAAAAAAAATTGATTACCATAAGTTCTCATAAAGTATGCCACATTATTGGAAACCTAAGCCAAAAGAATTTTTCAGGGTTTGGAGATGGTAATTATTTCTAAAGTAATTTACAATGGATTGTGTAGGGAAATGGAAGATTACATATCTGAATTAAAAGTCATAGCATAGAAGGAAACTATTTGGCCCATTGTGCCTGTGCCCACTTAAAGGATAATTTTGATTTTGTACAACATTTATTCAGCCGCCCGTTTTACCTAACATTTGTGCTGAATATTTCTCATGTTACCTACAAAAATAGCCTGACCCATGTTGTTGTTAGATTCTTCATCTCCTTGCTTTAAATTCAGTAATTCCATATATAAAAGTCAGAAATCCCATTTGTCCTTTAAATGTTATGGCTTTTTCCACTTATAGCTTGACTTGAAATTAGCGTGTGTGCACACTATTTAATCTCTCTGGTCCTATTTTCCATTGAGAATGTTGCCATTTACCATATATTTCCGTTTATTCCCCCCTCAATATATACTAATTCACATTTATCTACTTATCACATTTTAGCCATTTATGCATGCTCCCAACAAGTCCGTGCCCTGCTGTTTCCTGCATTCTTTCTCGCATTGCCATGTTCTCAAATTTTGATGGTATTCCCTCCATGTCCATGTTCACATCATTTGTGTATATGGGGAAAAAAATCCCAAAATAGATCACTGGAACATATATTAACCAATTTAAGAACAGTCCATTTACTTTTTATCTCAGTACATGTCACCACTTTTGCTGGCCTGAGAGTTTGCAACAAATCTCTTATGGTACTTGGATTAATTGCTTTTGAAAGTTCAAAATACCACATCTGCTGTAGACATTTTATATGTACACTGGGCAACTTTCTTGAAGAATTTGCTTAAATTGGTTAAGTATGATCTGTTTTTTTAATCCAAGTTCACTGTCCTTGATTAGATAATACCTTTTGAGTGTTTTCTTATGAAACTTTCAATTCACAGCCTCAACAGGGAAGCGTTCCAGATTTCTGCTACCCTTTGTGAAAAAGTGTTTCCTGACATTGCCTCTGAATGGCATGGCTGTAATTTTAAAGTTATGTCCTTGTTCTGGACTCCTTCAGCAGAGGAAAGTTTTTTTAACCTATCATCTTAAAACACCTCAGTTAGCTCTTCCAAGAGAACACAAGCCTCTTCTATGCAATGTGTCCTCATAATTTAACTCATAGCTCAGATATAATTCTGGTGAATCTGCACTGCATTCCCTCCAAAGCCAGTATATCTTCCCTGAGATGCAGTACCCAGAACTAAATGCAGTATTCCAGATGGAGTCTAACCAGAGTTTTATATTGCTGTAACACAGCTTCTACCCCAGCCTTCTAGAGATTAAGGCCAACATTTCATTAGCCTTTTAAATTATCTTTGTAGCTGTCCACTAGTTTTTAGTGCTTTCTGTACTTGGACCCCTAAACCTCTGCCTCTCCACAGTTCCTAGTTTCTCCCCATTTGGAATACACTCTCATCTATCTATCTCAGTGCATGACCTCACACTTCCCCACTCACTTAATCTATTGATGTGGCTTTGCAACTTTTTGCTCCCATTTGCACTATTTATTTATTTGTGCCACCTAGCTTGGTATCATCAGCAAATTTGGATATATGGGATGCCTAGCCTAATTTGAATAATATGATCATGGTGATTTTTTTGTGCAAGTGCAAATGATAAAGTATTGACATGCATTTTTGAATCCCCTGTTTGTTGGGAGATGCACTACAAAGAAACATCAAGCACTTCAGGGTTAATTAAGAGTTTCCCTGCATAGCTTTAGCTTCATCAACAAGATTACTGTGTGTAAATAGATCTAATTTCCTTGCACTTAAATCTTCATGTGGTTAATTACAGCAACAACAATGCTTTTTCATTAGTGAGTAGGTCATTATTAGATGTGTCTGGCTACATTTATTATGAACAAGCTGGGTGTACCTTTTGGAAATGTCTGAAGAGACTGACTGGAAATGATGGAACTTTCTGTTTTTTTAAGTATCCAATTAAAATACATTTGAATTAGCATGGAAGCAGAAGGTGCCAATGCAAATTAAATGGATGAAAAAGGGTTCTGGGAAATCCCTGTTAATTACTGTAAAATGCCTTTATTTTCTGTTTTCTTAGGTGCCTTTAAGCTTAATGTCCTTGCTGAAATCGGTCTTGAAAATGTGCGGGAGTTGCCCTCCAGGGTGGAATTACTGGTACCAGCAGTGGCAGAGAGAGAATCTCAGCATATTTTGTTTATAATTTCTGCACTACTAGAAGTAAAGTGAACTCTGTGATAGTGCTGTTGTTCTGTGTAATCATTCAGCCGCTTATTATGTCGCCTTATGACCCAACTTAGAATACCTACACACTGTACAATAGGTGGGGCTTTGGAAATGGAGGATGGTAGAAAATGAGCATTTCTTTTGCAATAAATTTCTCCAAACCACAAACTATTATGTTTGAGAGAGCAGATTGTATGTCAAAAAATTATTTGAAAGTAGCTCGAGCTTGATTTTTTTTCCACCCCACTGTGGTACTAGGGGGCAGGAAACCATTTTAATAACTACCTTGTTACATCAATTGCCTCTAGATTGTAGCAAAGTAGGATAAATACCTTCCTCTTATGTGGCTATGGGCTGCATTTGAAAATTAACATTCGTGGATCTATCAATGTCTGCTGAATGCCACCTCTAACTGGAAAGTTTTATTGTAAATGCAGAAAAAGTCATTTGACTTTGAAATGTTTGGATGGAAGGAACTCTTGAGAATCTGAGTCCTATATTTTGAATTTGTACATTTTGGCTGTTTTTCAAAATCCTGTTATTAGTAAGAGTTTTAACATACAGTAATCCATTGTCGTACTGCAGTTCAGAAACAAGCTATGCAAGAACATTATTCAGTCACTTCACATGTTAAAAATGAACCAGCATACTAAATAAAGACTTATAAATCTACATTTGACTTAGCATCTGACTTGGCAGTGAGAATACAATTACCCTAAAACTCACCTTAATGTGCCTATTGCAGCAACTGAGGGAACGGTAGCACAGTGGCTACGTTACGGAACTAATGATCTGGAGACATGAGTTCAAGCTACATTCTGGCAGCTGAGGAATTTTAATTGAATTAATTAAATAAATCCAGAACCTCACATCACTAATGGCAGCCATGAAATTACAGGATTGCCATAAAAACGTATCTGGTAAACTGATTCTCTTTAGGGAAGGAAGCCTGCTGTCCTTACCTGGTCTGGGCCACGTGTAACTCCAGACCCGCAACAATGTGGTTGACTTATAACTTTCTCATAAGCTGACTCATAAATGTCTGAGCATGCCATTCAGTTCATATCAAAGCTCTACAAAAAAGTTTAAAAATTAAACTGGACGGACCACCTGGCATCAACAAAGGTCCTGCAAATTCCTCCTGACTAACACCTGGGGACTTGTGCCTTAAATTGGGGGAACTGACCTACACACTAGTCAAACAATAACCCCGCATAATCATACTCCCAGAATCATACTTTTCAGCCAATGTCCCAGACTCCTATTTTATCATTACTGGGTTTGTCCTGCCCGCCAACAGGTCAGTTCCACCAGAGGTGGTGGTACAGTTGTATATGGTTGTGAAGGAGTGGCCTTGGGAATCTTCAACCCTGACTCCAGGCACCCTGAAGTTTTATGGTATCAGGTCAAACGGGGCCAAGGAAACCAACCTCCTACTGGTTACCACCTACCTACTGTTCTCCCTCAGCTGATGAAACAATAGTCCTCTATGATGAATGCGACTTGAAAGAATCACTGAAGGTAGCAAGGGCACAAAATGTAATCTGGATGCAGCACTTAAATGTCCCAGCAGCAAGAATGGCTCAGTAACACCACTATTTGCCCAATTGGATGAATCCTGAGGACATTGCTGACAGACTCTGCCTGTGGCCGGTATTATGGGAACCAACATGAGGGGAAAACCTATCATCTTCCCCAATCTACCTACCGCAGATGCATCTATGCATGGCAGTATTGGTAGGAGCGACCACCACACAATCGTTGTGGAGACAAAATCCTGTCTTCGCACTGCAGACACTTTTTATCGTGTTTTGTGGCATGATCCCCATATTAAATGGGATAGGTTCAGAACAGATCTAGCAGCTAAAAACTGGGCATCATGAGATACTGCGGGCGTTCAGCAGCAGAATTGTATTACACCATGATCTGTAGCCTCATGGCCTAGCATTTCCCTCACTATTGTTAGCAATCCAGGGGACCAACACTGGTTCAATACGGAGTGCAGGTGAATATACCTGGAGTACTGTTGGGTGTTTCTAAAATGGGGTGCCAATCTAGTGAAGCTGCAACTCAGGACTATTGCATGCTTAACAGCAGAGGCAGCATGTTAAAGACATGGCTAAGTGATCCTGCAATCAACAGGTCAGATCAAAGCTGTGCAGTACTTCTCCAACCAGTTGTGAATAATGGTACACAGTTAAACAACTAAAAGGAGGAGGCGGCTCCAACAACATCCTCACCCTTAATTATGGTGGAACCCAGCACGTGAGTGCAGAAATCAAGGCTGAAGCCTTTTGTTATGATCTGGTGGGGACTTAAACAAAACAAGTACTACTTACTTAACAATATGGTTTATAACTACGTATGTTATACACTCAGTTTACTTCTTATTTCCTCCAAGAATTCTCTTAAACTTTATGGTATCTTAGAGTTATTTACTTCTGTAGACACCACCCCTAAGTGTGCCACAGTCCTCTGGAGAATCCTCCTCAGCTCCAACTATTCTGAAAGGTAAAACTTTAATTTACCATCTCTTGACTGAGGACACCTCGTTCCCTTGTTTTGGTTACTTTCCCAGTACTGACCTCGTTGAAAGGATTGCAGATATCACGTCTCCAGTTCTTTAGCTAAGTCCACCTGTTGTTTTATAGCTCTCTTTCCCACTTCATTAAACAAATGTGAGTAACTTTGTGAACGGCCATTTATTTTTAAGGTGTTCTGGCAAACTCAATTATTTTAATTACTTTGCCTTTAAAGATTAATCTTCACAGAACTGGGAAAAAAGCTCTAAAATATTAACATGAATCATGAACTAGATATTCGCAACACTTTTCAATAATGTTCAGCTAGAAGTATTGAGTGGATGAGACATCTTATTTTCCTCCTAAGCTCCCAGAATCATGTGCCAGTGTTTAGCCAATTTGAATCTCTCCACATGATATCAAGAAAAAGCTGATGGCATTCTGGCTGTAGCGTTGAAGGTTTGTGTTCCAGAACCTAGCTGTGCCTCTTGCCAAGCTGTACAGCTACAAGAGCAGCATCTACCTGACAAAATGAAAATTGCCCAGGCATGTCCTGTAGATGATGAGCAGGATAAATCCTATCTGGCCAATTCCTGCCCCATCAGTTTACTCTCAATCATCAGCAAAGTGATGGACGATGTCACTGCCTTGGTCCAAGCATAAGCAAAAGAGCTGAATTCCAGAGATGTGGTGAGAGTGACTCCCCTTGACAGCAAGGCAGCTTTTGACAGACTGCGGCATCAAGGAGCCCTACTAAAATTTGAAGTTAATGGGAATAAGAGGGAAAACTGTCCACGGTCTGGAGTTACACCTAGTACGAAGCAAAATAGTTGTAGTTGTTGGGTGGCCAATCATCTCAGTCCCAGGCCATCACTGCAGGAGTTCCCCAGCATTGTATTCTAGGCCCAAACATCTTCAGCTGCTTCATCAATGACCTCCCATCATAAGGTCAGAAGTTAGATGTGATTGCATAGTGTTTGGTTCTATTCACCAGTCCTCAGATAATGAAGTAGCCTATTCCTGCAAGCAGCAAGATATGAACAACATTCAGGCTTGGGCTGTTTAGTGGCATGCAACATTAATGCCACATAAGTGCCAGGCAGTGACCATCCCCAATAAGAGGGAACTTAACCATCTTTGCTTGACATTCAACGACATTGCCATCGCTGAATCCTCCACCATCCTCCATGTTCTGTGGGTCACCATTGACTAGAAACTCAACTGGACCAACTATATAAAATTGTGGCGACAAGAGCACGTCAGAGACTGGGTGTTCTGCGGTGAATGACTCGCCTCCTGACTCCCCAGATCCTTTCTATCATCTAAAAGGCACAAATCAGGAGTGTGATAAGAATATGCCCCACTTGCCTCTATGAATGTAGCTCCAGCAATATGCAAGAAGCTCAACACCAATGAGGACGAAGCAACCTGCTTAATTGGCACCCCATCCACCATCTTAAACATTCATTCCCTCCACCAACAGCGCACCATGGCTCTACTGTGTACCATCCATAAGATGTACAGCTTTTGTTCCAAAGGAATTGGAGGTTAAGAAGAACTAAGCTTTGCTATGATTACACAGAGCATTGGTGAGGCCACCCCTGGAGCTTTGTGTGCAGTTTTCAGCTCCTTTGCTAAGGAAGGACATATGAGTGAGACAAAGATTCTTTTGACTGGTTCTTGGGATGACGAGATTGATGAGGAGAGATTGAGCAGACAAGGCCTATTTTCCCTGGAATTTAGAAGAATGAGAGGTGATCTAATTGAAACATAAAAAATTCAGCATAAATGCTGAAAAAATGTTTGCCCTGACTGGGGAATTTACGACACGGGGGTCACAATCTAAGAATAAGAGGTCAGCCATTTAGCACTGTGTTGAGAAGAAATTTCTTCACTAGAGTGTGAATCTTTGGAATTAAAACAGGAAATGCTGGAAATACTCAGCAAGTCTGGCAGTGTCCGTGGAGAAAGAAACAGTTAATGTTTCAGGTCAAGGACCTTTGTTCAGAACTAATAACGGCCCAGATATGGAGACCAAAACTGTCCACAGTACTCCAAGTGTGGCCACACCAAAACCCTATATAAGTGTAGTAAGACTTCCTAACGCTAGTATTTCGGCTCCCTTGCATTAAAGGCCAATATGTCGTTTGCCTTCCTAATTGCTTGCTGTGTGAAACACACTTTTAAAAAAAAAATTGGGTGAGACTAGGAAGAAGCAATGTTCCCTCTTTTTTTTGTTGTGCGCAGCCAATCCATTTAAGTGCATGGGCCCATTATTTTTTTTTACATGGGTGTGCACACTAAGTAACTTAAAGGGCCTGACTTGTGCTTGGCATGCTGGGAACTTCCTTGTTGTGGCCATGAAGTTTAGAAGGAACATTAGCAATAAGTAGCATTAAACTTTGATCATATCCAGTATTTACTTAACAATATTATACTTGTGCTTAGCTTTAGCTTAGCAGCAGAATATATATTCAGCATTACTACTATAACATCTATTGCCCAGCTTAATATGAGAATTGCCACAAGAGCACTGCTGGTAAAAATTACAAAAATGTAATTGTACAACTCATATGTGCATACTTCTCTACCTCGCTTCAAATGGCAGGCTTGAATGTCAGTAAGCATCAAGATACAAAGGTGGTTATCTGACACAGGAACCAGAATATCTGCAACCTTAGAGCAACTTTGCCAAATATACTTAAGAAAGATTAGTCATTTGACATGGTACCCAGATCATTTGCAACTTCTGAATGAACTTATCAATCATGCTCTTTTAAAAAAAAACAAAGTGAGGGTTGTGACATGCATCATGAATAGTAGCTCTGCCTCAAACATTTTTGCACAGTAGAAACTATAAAGGGTGCTTTTAAAACTACACAGATTCGTCATACCAACAGCAATCGGTGTTTCAATTGTCCCTGCCCTAATAAAATTGCATATAATCCAAATTATGGCACTGTTACTACTACTGTATTTTGGGTAAAACATATAATAGAATGTCTAATTTGGCTATCTGTTCAATGGCTGCCTGAGATGAAGACTGGAGAAATGAGGTGCCTCCTGCAACAGATCTTAGCAGGTAGGTTGATATGATGTGTTCCATGGTCTGTGACTCATGGCCGCAATCACCCTTTACATTGTTCCGCCTCTTCCATTGAGGGAACAGGTGGCCACATCATCCATGCTCAGTGCAGATTTGGTTGAACGCTGACCACAGTTTTCAAGGGAGGTTGAGGCCGAGGACCTCTGCATTTGGGTCAGTGATGAGGCGTTGGTCCTTTTATACTTGATGTGTTCCCCAATTCCATCCATCTGGATAGTGGGTTGATACCAGCTGCATGAATATTAGCTGTTGTTTGCCAGAAAGGCCAGTGTGACTTTAGGTACTTCCTTGGTGGATTTTTCATGCCTGCATAAATGGAAAGGTTTGATGTTGCTCATGACTTTTTCCATCTTATGAAGCACAATGGCACAGTGGCAATTAGAGGTGGGGGCTTTGTGGGATAGCAGCTGGAACCATTCAGTTGGAGTGGACTTAAACATGGCTTAAATCCGGCAATGCCCTAAAGGAGGTGTTTTGCTGTATGCTATGGCGGTTGCAGGACCGTGAGGGAAAATGGTAATTAGGAACAGAGTAGACTCGGGCCTCAGTTACTGTCCGTAATATTCTGGCTGTACTCTTCCATGACACTCTAGTGAGTTCCTAGACCAGACCTACCCTGGAACCACTCAGCTGGAGTGGACTTAAACATGACTTAAATCCGACAATGCCCTCAAGGAGGTGTTTTGCTGTATGCTGTGGCAGTTGTAGGACCGTGAGGTAAAATGATATTTAGGAACAGAGTAGACTCGGGCCTCAGTTACTGTCTGTAGTATTCTGGCTGTTCTCTTCCATGACACTATAGTGAGTTCCTAGACCAGACCTACCCTGGTTTTACTTTTTGGCTGATGTTGATGAGATGAGGCTGATGGACAGGACTCTCACCCAAGGATACACCTAGGTATTTTAGGTGAGGCCCATGGATAAATCGCCTTCCTCAAAAGGAAGCATTGAGTTCTTCCCTGGCAGATGTTCAGATGGAAGGCTGTCACAACTGTCTTTGTTTGGCTGTAGTTGCAAGTCCAGAAGTAGACATTCCAGTAAGTCCAGGCCATCTTCTAGTGTTGATGCCCATGTCAACAGCACTATGTCATTGGCATAGATGGACTTCTGGGCATGTCCAATGTATAGATGTTGAAAAAGGCCATTGACCCCTGTGACAGACCATTGTTGAGGATCCATGTTTGTGTCCAAGTTACAGTGAACAATGCCATGGGAGATACATGAGGAGACATTACTACATCCATCATGTGTTCATCTTTGGATTGCATTTGAATTTCTGTCACATTGCAGCCTAATCGCCTCAAATTTAGTATTTCTAAGACAGCAATAAATCATTCCTTCAAAAATGTGGGTGGATAAATGTTGAGATTCCATCCCTAGAAGTTACTGCTGCTCTTGAATTAACCCTGTTCATAGGGTAGAATTCAGAACAACAGTAATGCTTAATTACACAGCTTTAGGTTTAGAGCCACAGATTTTGCATAAAACCGGTTTAATGCAGCTTTGGCTTGTACGAAAGATCTAAGCTCACTACAAAGTACCTGTGACCTCATCACCATTTGCCAGTTTGCCAATGATACTTTGCCTCCAGCAATGTTGGGAGAAAGCGCCTCTTGAAGTGTGCCTCAGTGGCACTGTATGCATGGTACCACATCATTTATATTACCGCACTGCTACCCGTATTGGAGCTACTGCCAGGAGCAGTGTTGTTTCATGTGACGAGAGCAAAATGGCTTTGAGGCTCCTATTATTTGAACCACTAACAAGGTAGTAACTTCTAAATTAAGTTTTGTAAATAGCACATGCATGGATTTGTAGCATGACATTTAATGTGCATAATATCTGCGCTTGCCAGTTCAGAAGTTGGCCTCACCTACTAATTTTTTCAGCTGCACCACGTTTGCGTGCAGGAATCTGAGATGGGAAGACTGAATACAGAAGAATGAAAAGTTTTTTTCAATAAAACAGCGAATAAACATTGCATTTAAAAATTACTTTTGGAATTACAGTAACATCACAAAATGAACAATGAGTGTGATTGTGGGACTTTTCCATGATTGACAGATGATATTTTTCCAGGCTTTGCAGTAGTTCTGTGTATTTGAATCACTCGGTTTATAGATTTGCACCTGTGATTTTCCCAAGCTGTAGTTTCCTGAACTTGGCTCTGCTTTTGGGGAAAGTGGTAAGTGCAACTTGGGTACTTCACAAGTGGGAGGGTGTACATTCCATATATTATTTATTTTCTCAAGGAATTGTTCTCACTGCAAAATGAGTGCTTTCATTCTTTGCGAGATAAAGTGCACTATATCAGCCCTGTTTTCAAAGTATGTGTGTTTCTTTTTAAAAGTATAGATAAATCAATAAACAACATATAGATTGCAACAAAAGTTTTCAAGCATTTTATTTCTTGCCACATTTCTCCCAGTCTATCCTGTCCTACTTATGCTGGTGATTTTTTGGTGAAGTATAGTTTCCATGATTGGTGGTCAGCCTATGGTACTTCATCCAAGTGTTATTTATTCATATGTCAGCAGTTTATTTGACATGGAGCTATCACAGCCAAGTCTAATCAGATTGACAAAGTTTCAGAAGGTGCTTTCAGATCAAAATTATAAGGATTGTGATTATGCTGATTTTTCCCCTCCCTAATCTAAGGCCATAATGGCGAGTTGTTGTGCTGCACTGTTGCCCTGGCTAGGTCAGAAAATTCGGTGCATTTTTGATTTGTAAGTTTATAATAACTGTTCACTAGTATGTTGCCATTAAATCCATTACACAGATTTCATTAAAATACATAATGGGTGTACACAGTGTACAATGTTTTACATCTCTTTAGCTATCCTTCTGAAATTTACTTTTTCTTCAAAATTTTATTGTTGCATGCATTCAAACTTAAGTCTGTCCTGTACTTAAAATTATTGTCAAAACATTGGTTATTGTGATACTATTAAAAATGTAGTGTTACATTATATTTCTAAACTCTGTTAACTCAAATTTTTCTCTAATCACTGTTCTCACTCAGACAGGCCACACAGTGGTTACTGTCGGAAATGGGGAATGCTCTTGCAGAAACAGGTACAATTTGAATATTTTGAAATGGCACTTTATATTGTCAATTAATATGTATGGTGTGATGCTTTTTTAAAAGTTTTCAAGTATAATCTTTTCCACATATTGCTCAGCTACTAATGTAGTATTGAATTTCATCCCCATTGCGATCTGAAACCACCATGGTCTTTGTAACATTGTGGCTTGCACTTGGATGTAGTCCCAAAGGTGAGAAGGCTTTGTTTTATTAGTTTACATTGTCTATTTGACAGGACTGCTTTGCTCATGCTACTTTAGTAAGCAAACAACTCAAGTACACGCTGTATAGTCTCCATAGTTAGTAATTATTGCAATTTAAGGAGATTTAGTATCTCCTGACTAGTTGGTTATGTAAAAAAATCATATGACATTGTTTTATGAATGATATTTTCATATCTGCTAATTTACTGATGCTTTTAACATTTTAATAGTCAACAAATTATTATAAGAAATCTTGTTTTATAGACAACCAACAGTAAATTTCATCAAACTTACCGTGTATGTAAAACACAGTTTGTTTCCTCTCATTCTGATGAGTTACCTTTGGGAAACATTTGAATGAAAGAAGTTCTTTTTGTTCATCAAGGTGAGAGCTGTTACTACTAGGGAATAGATCGTTTTCAGAGGCAGGCATCAATGTATCAGCATTGAGCTCTCCCAGGCTAGGTATAACATGTTTGATGTAGAATAAAGTTCACTGCATTCTAACAATGCACCTTAGTTACAACATCAAAAGAACATATTGGAGCATTGTGACATTTCTCACACCAGCCATCATAGAGTCATGTAGAGCTACTTTTCGAAGTTCCACTCTCAACATAGAATCTTGTTAGGTAAGAGTGTGGGTCAAAGTTAGAACTATAACACTGTAGGGCTGATTCTGTAATCCACATTCCTGTTTGAGCTTGGAGCAAAATTATCTTTTACAAAGGAGCTACAAGGCTTCCTGCTTCAGTGCAGAATCATTTATACAATTGCAGACAGACTTGGAGTTTCAGAAATTTGTTTTGAAGTTTGTCCTATATACTGAGATTGTTTGCAATATATCTATCCCTTTAAGAAGATTGTACTGTTATTGTTCCTGTACTTCCTAAGTGACCCTGTGGCATTTGTCTTCAGGACTATTTCAGCTATTGCGTCATCACTTGGATTTCCGCTGCTGAAAGCACAAAACCCATTCTGCAATGTCACATTTAATATCAACCTGTGGACACAGAAATTAATTCTAATCATAGGTCTGTTAGCTTGTGGCAGAATTATTTAAAAATAAATTATGACAAGTTTTAGCTTTAAAATTCTTCTTCGCTTCTGAAGGTTTTTCTTATCCCTGTCAGTCGTAACCCATTTCTTCCAATGCCTATACAATTCTTAAATCTTTCCAAACATCTGTCCCCCTGGATAGTACCTTCAACATATTTGCCAGTCTCTGGATAAAATAGCTTAATCTACATAGTCTACATCTTCCCTGTTCCAAGATGGATCTTATATTTTCTGTCCCAAAGTTTGAGGCAATCTCAAGCATATCCCCAACATTCAATTTAATTAATTGCATAAGGATTTTAAATTTCATCTTTCCTAAGTCTTCTCTTCAGAGTTAAGAATCTCAGACTCTTTAGCTATAATGATTATGCTAGGTATCACTGCTTGCTGTTTTCTGCACTGTTTTAAATACTGGAATGTTCTTTCTGTGGTACCATGTTCAGAGTTGTACACAGTACTCCAGATATGGCTGTAGAAACAGTAACTTAGTGGCAGTTTGGCAAATCAATGTTTGAGAAAAATGACAGCAATCCATAAAATTAGTTTATTTTCTTATTGGATGACAATTTGCCTGACAGATGTTGATCACTAAATGTAAAACAGTTGTAACAGAAGCGTTAATATAAATGCATGAGCTCATATTAATGAGGGCAATTCCTTTCGTTGAAATGAATTTGTTATAAAACCTGTTTTGCTGATGCCATTGGTTACAGTTAAGGTATAGGTTCCTTGCTGATATAGTGGTGGACCACCCTTTGAATACTGAGCTTGTGCAACATGGAGGAGTTATGCACTTTGGGTTGTGTTAGAACCGGGATGGAAGGAGTGCACAGTTTATCTAGCTCCACCACTCTGCACGTCGTACCGTTTGTTTAAAAGTTTAATTCACTCATCAAAATGGCCAGTTATTTACCTTCATTACTGTTATCCAGAATAAAAGAGACTTTAGCCAGGCTTCTTTCAATAAATTCAGAATGATTGATTTATTATAAAACAAACCTTTTTTTAACAAATTGCAAGAACTGTTTAACACACAATATAATCTGGAAATATAACTATGTATCCCTTTAAAAAATTTCCCAGCACACACACACACACACACAAACACACAAAAACAGACACACACAAACAAAAGACACACAAGAAGTCTTTGCAGAGAAGGGTAGTTGGGAAAACTTTATAAGGAAAGGATAAAATTTACAGGGTTTCGACGTTGTCGATCTAGTGCCCCCATGTGTGAAGACTGTTCGCTGGTCACTGTTGTTGCCGGGATGTTCTTTCCAAAGGAACCACAGCGTGGATGTAAACAGGGCCAGACCAATCTTTCTTGTCCCAGCCTTTCAGGTCCAAATGCAGACAAGTTTTACGCAGGTGAAAATTTTCTGGCTGTGTGTTGATAACCACTTAATGGCTGCAAGTGTCAGTGGGTGTGGGAAGGCTGCCCACAGGCCTTCCTGCCCTGGACTTAATTGAGGGAGTTGGGAAAGTAGCGGGGTCTCCACCTGCCACCCTCCCCCCTCATTAAATGCCCCCTGTCACGAAACTCACCACGGGGGTGGGCACAAGATTCTGCCCACAAGAGTTAACTTTTCAGGTCACGATATTTGATCAGAAGTGGTTTATAACGGGTTGTCAGAGATACACAACTAAGTAAGGTTGAAAGAAACATTTTCTTTAACCCAAGAATTTGGCAGTCATTAGAAGAGTCATCTGCAGGATTTACATGCGTATCGAGGGAATAGAGTGGCTAACTCAATAGTTCATTTGCATTGGAGTTGACTGACACCCATCTTTCAACATGAATAAGTCAGCCAGCGCAGTACTGCAATGTAGGAAAGGATACAATGGCATACCATTTTATGGCCAACTGCTTCTTCATGATATTGAAGATGTAAGTAAATGTACCAACTTTTTGGAACTTGAAGCAGGTTTATATGTTGCTTTGACTGGTGCCACTGTAATCTCTTCCTAGTACCTGGAAAAAGCCAGTAGCCAAAGGTTAATGACTGCTGTAACCTTAACAGCCAAAGGCAGAACAGTTGAAATCACTGAGGAATCCTCTACAACTGGAGCCGGCAATGCACATATCTCAGTAATTACTTCCCTAGTGAGCTTAAACTTCCAAATGTATTGCTCCTCAGAAAAGGCCAGGTAATTCTTGTACAGCCTTTCAAATAAGGCTATCTAACTCCTGCCATAGCAGTATGACCATACCTCCGGTTTCTACTCCAAAATGTTGTCTGTGATATATGGCATCCAGTAATGCTGCATTTATTCTACTGAAATTTTAAAATATGTTATGCCTGGTATTGCATCTTATTTCAAGGTTTAAAATATGCATAGCTACTTAAATTTAGCAAAGAGATTCTCTCTTCTCCATCACTAAGTTGGTATTTCTAGTTCTTCAGCATTTGTCGCTTTGTAATTATGTTGGATTATGTCGAAGGGCTGTAATAGAGGCCAAATATCTTTAATGCCAGCCCTAAAATTTTGGTAGAGCACAACTGGCAACTAAAATTACTAACATATTCACTGTCCCATGACTTAATTTACTTCTTTCCCATTTACTATTTCCTCCCCAATCCTCCTCCTGAAAACCATATTTCTTTTGCTGGAGTAGCTTCCCAGGCACTGGTTTCTCTCTCTACCATGCCAAAGTGACAATTCCTCATGCAGGAGCCAAGATAGTCAGTGTTGATAAGGTATTCCAGGGGAAGGGGAGTCTGGATATCTGATCCAAGTTAGGAGAATGAGGTATAGGAAAGATTGTCGAAACAAACTTAGTTTTTAAAGAAGGTGACTGAGACACATAGATATATATGATACTAAAAAGTAATATATGGCTCCTGGAGGGTGGAGAGCATTGGATATGATGATGCTCAGTTGTAATATGAATTCATGGGGTAAGCCAAATCGACCAGCTGATGTTTTCCTGTCTGTCATTCTTTGAATGTTTATATGCATCAATAATATTCTTTGTCCTTTTCTTCATTATTTTTAAGTAGCCACGAGGTCAGATGATTAAAACAAAATTTAGACTCATGTCTGAAATTTCTTCGTCATTTATTGGTTAATATATAGAATGGATAAGGAATACATGGAACAGAGGGAAAATAAAGGCTTTAGAATCATTTAAGAAACAATTGGATTCTGTGAGAAGGAGGGAGCCTTGATAAGTCACAATGGACTGACTGGCCTTCATTTTTATTTATCTTGTCACAGCATTGTGTTCCTAAAGTCCACATACACTTCCAACAGAGGTTGCTGGATAGTTATCAGGAGATGGAAATTTGGCTGACTTTTGTTTCTACCCTCACTAACCCAGTCGTGCTTTCAGGCCAATTGTCATGCCCCAGCAGTGCATTGGTTGAGATAATATAATTCAACACAAATCGCTAATTCAATCTGGACCCTTCTTGTACTACTTGGTCAGCTCCATAATGTTTTTGCAAGTAGCCATTGGCCAGTTTTAGACTTCTAAAAAAAGTGTATGTTGAAAGCAGTAAAATAAGAATTTAAGCAACTGTTGTATAGTTGTGATCCTTTTAGAATTTGAGATTGTGACCTAAAATTTCACAAAAGTATAAAATGAAATTGTTAAAATGCTAACTAGTTCATTAAGAAGAGCAGAAATGTTTCATTTTCGGTTTGGATTGGGTAAATTGTAGATGGCTCAAAGCTCAAATTTTAGATTACTTGAATGGGTTTGGGTATCTGAGGCTGAGTTTGACCTTCTGTAAATCTGAAAAAAAGTTTGGCTTTAATTTTGTAAAGTGAAATATGAAAACTTTAAGGCTTATCTCTGAAATAACAATATCGTATTACAACTAATTGATTGGATTGTAGAGCAGTAATACAATGTAGCAAAATTGCAGAATTGTTTTAATTAGGCCTCTGTCGGCTTAAACTAATAGACAATATTTGGCACCTACTGGGGTAAAATAAATCAGTGTGTTCCCAAATTGGAGCACAGTCATGACACTTTAGGAGATGATTTAACTTCTAACTGCATAATGTTTTGAAACTCAGGTCACATTAGCATTATTTTAATGGCTTTTATTCCACATACCCTTTGTTGAGCTAGGTTGATCTACTTGGTTAGATTTGACTGAAAACTCCCACCTCTTACCCCACTGCTTGATCACTTTTTTATTCAAGGGAGGATGGGATTGGAGTTTTTTTTTGAAGTAGGGGATAGAATAATAAATATGGAATGTGATTCGAATGGGCTAGATGACCATTTCTCTTTTTGAACTTCTCTCATTTTTGTGTTCTCAATGCAATTGATGATGCAGCTTTCGTATTTGTGGCTGTATGGAGTGCCACTTCATGAGGTGGGTATTCCTGATTTAATTATTTTTTTTCATTGTTGTACTGTATGGACATTGTTGCAAATGTAATTATCATTTATGTTACAAGCAGTATTCCAGAGCACTATCTCCAAGAACAACTATGGTAGATACTAGTGTATTGCGAGCTGAAACAAGCAGAAGCTGTTGTTTTGTAATGAAAGCTGACTGAAAAGTCTTGTCCAACAGCTTCAGCTTAGCGAAAGATTGAGCATTCTAAAATAATGTGCAAGTATTAAAGAACTGCACAGAAGTCAGGGAAAGATTAGTTCATCACCATTGAATTATGTCCAGTTTCTGTACACATGCTGATTTGCAGCATGGTTTAATTTTCAGAAGAGGGAACAAAGCTAAAATGCTCTACAACTGGCCAAGCCAACAAATTGTAGGACGTGATACAATTTGGATGTTATCCTGAGGACTGAGTTGCAAATCTATACCTCTTGCAACAAATCACTTGACATATTACAACCATAGCATCGGCATGGGGTTCAGAGCAGCATGGTAATTGATCAAATAGTTGTGAATGGCTTGGCATTTTCTTTGCTTTCAGTTGTGTAGAAGGCAAGGTATTCGGCTAGGAGAAGGATATTGATGACAGTAAAGTCTATGTAACTTCCAATAGAGTGGACTTGACTGATGATATGGCCAATTATTCTCTTGCCTCAGGGACAAAGTCACAAAAAATACTGAAGGTGGAGCCTGCTTAACTGGTCAAACTCTAAACAGGGACCTGGTAAGATAATTGCAAAGAGAAGGAAACCTTGTATGTAAAAACAAAAGGCCTTAAAACAATTTGTGCATTATATTTGGAGCAGTCAAGGTGTAGATTATGATGCACTGCATCGTGAGGACCAGAGGGTTATTAGGGAGTTGAAGTAGGCTCAATGAGTTGAAGTGTCTGTGGAGGATCTCAATTACACAAAAATAATCCCAGATTACATTGTGTTGGTTAAACTATGTGAATCATGAGTCAAAGTGTTCCGTAGGTTAGTGGCAATGCCTGGTGCATTTCAATAGACTTATGACGGCATTCTTAAAACCTGGAGAGAGCATTATTGTTTGTATGGATGTTGGAAAAGATAGTGAAATGTTCTGAACCGATAGGAGATCTTAATGAACCAGTTCAACGGGAGATGATGGACTTACGCCCCATGGCAGATGTGATTGATACCTGTGGAGTACTGCTGAAAGCTGCTCCATGGTGAGAGAATGGGGAAAGGCAGTGGTTGTGGACATTCTTGCTGAGAATTGTCAAATTGCCATAGTGTTTCTGTTCTGAGGCTGGGAAGTAGGATTCTGTTTGAGGCATGCATAATATTGGTGTTCTAGAGATCGTTTCAATTCATAAGGATCCTAGTGAAACCAGAATTTACTATGAAACACGTGGTGACTCTTTGAGTTGATTCTTTGGGTTGTATTAACATTTATATTGAACAACCCAAAATGGAATTAAAATCAATCACTTAGAGATTTTATTATTATGGTGAATTTGTGGAAGTGCAGTAGAAGGTATAAAAAAAACTTCTTTATATTGCTTTGTGATTTGCATAAGGGCTTTAAGCTCTTGACTTATGCAGTCCTTATGAAGACGGCTCATTAAAGCTATAATGAGCATGTGGCCAAATCTTTGTTTTTAATTAGCATGCTCACTCCAGCTGCAAAGGTTCATGTACGGTTAGCTGGGTGCCTTACTTAGCCTAACTGAAGTGAAGTGAGGCAAAGTTGTCCATTGTTATCCATTTTTTTCAGTATGTCCTTATGCCATGTTGGAAAAATATAAAGGATTGTCTCAGTGTCTGTCAGAGGCATTTTTGAAAGAATTGTGTTTTTTTGTAAATTCCCTCCTAAACCTCTCTACCTCTCTTCCTTTAGGACATTCTTTAAAACCTGTCTCTCTAACCAAGCTTTTGTTTATCTGTCCTGATATTAATTATGTAGCTTGGTATCTAATTTTGCTTCATAATGCTCCTGTGAACCGCCTTGGATGTTTTATTACATTAAAGGTGCTATATAAAAAATAAGTTTTTGTTGAAGAATGTGTTGTTGTTCATTCACCTGGGAATCTGCTGAAGCCTGACATCTTGAACAAAGGGTTAATCAGTGGGATTTAATGCTGGGCGCCCCAAATGAAATGTTATAGCTCTGCATAGTTAGAAAAATCTTGAGTATTGTTTGGAAGATCTAATGGGACATCCCTTTTTTGTATTGTTGGAGCTATCATTCAATGCTAACAATATGCTTGCATGTTTTGCAGTGAATTGTGCTGAATGACAACTCCATTTTTTGGTATGTGGTCTTTTGGGGGATGCCAGCTTTAGGTTGGATATAGTTCTTTGGGATTGTGCTTTAAGGGACAGAAGAAAGCATCTCTTTCTTGTTTCACTTCAGTGACAACATGTCCCCATGCAGGTTCAGCTTATGTCATACAAGATGCACATTCGAACAATTGCCCTTTATGGCCAGAGCTTCAAGGCTTTCAAGCTAAAGGCTTTCTTTGACCCATGTATGAGACTTGATCAGAGCTAATGATGGGCAGACTAAAATCTGAGGATTAGCAAAAGTGCCCTTGGGATCCCCTTGCAGAATCCCAGGAACCCCAAGGTTCAAGGTAAAACCATTTCTTCATAGAAAATGACTGTTTCCCTTGGGTTGGGGAGGAGGAACAGGTAAACTGAGCCGTTGGAAGGTTAAATTAACTGACACACGTGTGATAGGAGTTTGAAAAATGGATGGAAGAGCCAAATATTAGAGAACTGAGAGTAGCTGCTTTCAACATAAAAACAGCGTCTCTATCAGAGACAAAGGGCAAGCCCTTGACTGGTTGTCTGAGGTCAATCATAGTAGCCCTGACATTGCTGTTACAAGAGATCCTCAGGGCAGCATCCTCAATCCAATCATCTTCACTGCTTTGTTAATAACCCTATTCCTCTGTGTTCCAGACAGGAGTGGGGCTAATTTAAACAGCCCTGATTTCTCCACTCACCACCCGTCCATAAATAGAAAGGTGTCTGATTTGCTTCCTCCTTTGTAAGTGGTGGTATGTCTCCCAACCCCTCAGGTTTGATGTAATCCAATTTCTATTAATAACCATACAGCAAACTTGAGATAGGATGAACTCAAAGGGTTAGTTTATTTGCACAAACAGTAAAGGAGGGATCGAGAAAAGAAAGCTTTAAAGGACAAAAACCACAGAGAAAATAATTATTGTGTCACTTCAATCCAGAGTCCAGAATCAAAGTCCAATGAAGAATTCCTTCATGGAGGTTGGTGGGCTAAAAGCTGATGCTGTATAATTCACTTTTCCAGTAAAGTTGACTTCCACTATGAGATAGGCATGCAGAGGTGAATCAGTCTTGTAGACAATGGTACAGAAGTTCCAGTAGAAACAGTGTAAATGGGGCCAGGTATTCAATCTGGACGGAGCCCCTTTTCTGTGCTGCTGCTTGTGGATGTTAAAATGGCAGACTTGAGTTTTCAGTACAACAAAGCAATATAATTGGCTTCACTAGCTAGAGGTTAATGTCACATGGCTCCCACCTCTCCACTCTGGCTTTGACAAAGGGTGTGTGTCCCTTTGTCTGGGTCCCTGAGATTGTTAAATGTTTCAACCATTAAGGCTCAAAAGGGAGGTTACGAGGTCCTTTGGCCTAGCAGACGAACAGGCTCTGGTTGTCCAGGCCTGGCTTATGAAATACAGATGGCCTTTGTATAGCTCTCTTTGAATTTGGTCTCTGCAGCCCACAGGGGTTAATAGTATCTCCTCATAGACAATAAGATGCAGGTTTCTACGATACTGCCATGGTAGCTCTTTTTGTTCAGGGTCACAGACAGACATAGATTCTGCCATTTTAAAAATGTAATTGTCCAGTTTTTAAAATTTTAGAAGTTAGCCATGAGTGTGTGTATATAAAAATATGAAGTCTGAGGTCTTAGTCCCCTGACACACTGCCATAAAATTAGATGTGGGGCTGTAAGCTGATGGTTCCACAGTGTTTAGCTCCCCTCATTGTACCTCCATTAAGAAAATAGCTTGTGCTTGTTGTAGGATGTTGGTTACAGTTTGGTAGGTCTGAAGAAGTGTTCGTAGTCATAAGTAGGTTAACTGTAAGCCTTTATTGACTCCTAGACCTATTCACAAGTATACATTAAAGGGTACAAACTAGGAGCTATGTCCATGCTTTTTGGTACATATGACTCTGTCCAACCCTAGACTGACCCTGGGTGAGGATCATGTGCTCTCTTACATCACTGTGTGGGCGGTACTGTATTCAGTCCCACATTAACCTTATATGTGCCAGACCCTTATACTACAGCGCTATCCTATGCCTAGACCTGGGGAATATTTTGGCTTGAGTAGACAAATGGCAAGTAACATTTACACTTAATGTGCCAGAGAGTGGTGGTCTCCAAGAATATTGTCAACCACTTACCCCTAATCTTCAACTGCATTGCTTTTTCTGACGTTCCCCATTGTGAACATATTGGGGATCATCATGACCAGAAGGCGAACCTGCCTACCAACAACTTAGACTGAATTCTGTATAACAAGTGATTCAAATTTTGATTCTTCAAAGCTCTTCAAGCATATAAGAAGCTGAAGTCATGATTGTGATGAAATACCAGTCACAATAATCTTCAAAGTATAAGACACCATTCAGGATAGGGCAATTTGCATGCTTGGGTCCCTGCTACTGTACTTAATTATCACCCTCTCTGTCACTAGTACACTCGTTGAAGCATGCACTATCGATAAGATGCAGAACATGAATTTTCAAGGTTACTGTGTTGCAAATATCTAGTTCATAATTGATATGTTTTAGGATATAACTTTTAGATTTAGGAATTAAAGATTTAATTGTAGAAAATTGGGGCATCTGTTTGAGAAACTGCTAAAAAAATAACTCTGATATAAATACAACTGAAACAAGCCTGGGTTTGTTACACTTAAAAGGTAGCCTGTGTTTATCTCGCAAGGTCAGAGTTGATGGTCAAAAAGCTTGAACAATGAAGGATCCATTTCTAATCTTATATTGGAGCCAGTGAGTCTGGAGAGAGGGCAATTACATTCATTAAAAATATACATTATTCATATGTGTTGCGATTCGAAGAGTTGTGTTGAAGATAAAATGATTTGTTTGCATTTCTGTTTGAATCATCCCAAAGCATGCCACTTACCAAAGTTTGCTTTTGTTTAAAAACATGCAATCTTGTTCCATAGTTCTGTCAGTCTGCTGGTGTCTGAATTTCTTCTTTAAACGTTAACGGTCCCTAACAGAATCATAACCACTGTGACAAGGTCCCTGCCTTGCAATCGTTAACATTGAGAAGGGCACAAGGAGCCATGTCATGGGAACATCATCATCATTCACAACTGATGGATCAAGACCCTGGAATTTCCTACTTAACGCCATTCTGGGAGCAGTATCGCCTCAAGGCTTGTGGTGATTCAAGGAGAATTGCCCGCCACCACCTGTTGTGGGCAGCTAGGGATAGACAATAAATGTGGCCTTGCCAGTGCTGCCCACATTCTGTGAATGAAAAATATATTCAAAATCAACCTTTTTTCATTCATTTGTGGGATGTGAGCATTGCTTGGAAGGTCAACATTTATTGTCCATCCTAATAGCCCTTGAGAACATGGTGGTGAGCCGCTGCCTTGAACTATTGCAGTTCATGTGGTGTAAGTACTCCCATGGTTCTGTTAGGGATAGATTTGTGGGATTTTGACCCAACAACAGTGAAGGAAAGGTGATGTATTTCCAAGTCAGCATGGCGTTTGGCTTGGAGAGAAACTTATAGGTGGTGGTGCTTTTGCACCCCGTGTTCTTCTAGGTGGTAAAGGTTGCGGATTTGGAAGGCGCTGCTGAAGGATCCTTGTTGAGTTGCTGCAGTGCATCTTGTAGATGATGCACACTGCTACCACTGTTGGTCAGTAATGGAGAGAGTGAATGTTTAAGGTGGAGGATGGGGTGCTGATCAAGCAGATCGCCTTGTCCTGGGTGGTGTCACTGTTCTTGAATGTTGTTGGAGCCGGATTCATTCTGGCAAGTCGAGAATATTCCATCACGTTCATTACTTGTGCCTTGTAGATGGTGGACAGGCTTTGGGAGTGAAGAAATGAGTTACTTTCACAGAATTCCCAGCCTCTGACCTGCTTTTGCAACCACCGTATTTATATGGCTGGTCAATGGTGACCACCCCCTCCCCCCCCCCCCCCCCCCCCCCCCAGAAGTTAATTTTGGGTGATTCAGCCATGGTAATGCCATTGAACATCAAGGGGAGATAGATTTTCTCTGTATGACAGTAATGATGGTTCAGTACCTAAATCTGATACACATGTAGATCTGGGACACTGTTGACTGGTCATGGTGGCTGTCTGGTGGAACCTGCAGGAAAGAAAGAAAGACTTGCATTTATATAGCACTTTTCACAACCACTCAGTGTTTCACAGCCAATGAAGTACTTTTGAAGTGTGGTTACTGTTGTAATGTAGGAAATGTGGCAGTCAGTTTGCACACAACGAGCTCTCACAAACAGCAATGTAGTAATGACTATTTAATCTGTCTTTGTGCTATTGATAGAGGGATAAATATTGACCAGGACACCAGAACAGTCCCCTGTTCTTCGACGAAGTAGCAGCTTGAGATATTTTACGTCCATTTGAGAGGGCGGACAGGATCTTAGTTTTAACGTCTCATCGGAAAGACTCCTTCATTACTGCACTGGAGGGGGTCTGTCTTTCAGTGGGGGCCTTTCAGTGCTTCTTCCAGATAACCCTGCAAACAAAGAATGGGAAGCTTATCATTGCTCTTTGCTAATAAGCTACATAGTTTTGGCTGGTTGGATTAGGAACATTTGGGGTGGTTACTCTTATCAACTGCATCAAGGTTCTGTTGGCCTGGGAAGTGGGGTTTGTTGCTATGGTGTGGGAGTGTGCCCTCTATATTTAGCAAGTGGAAACACGTGGATTTTTCAGTAATTTGATTTGGAGAACTCTAAAAGAAAGAACTTGCACTTATGTAGTGCCTTATCACATCCTCAGGATGTCTCAGAATACTTTACACCACATGATTTATTACTTTTCATGGGTTATAAAAACAAAATTAGCAGATAGTTTTCACACAGCAGCAGCTATGAATGATCAGGTAATCTATTTTTGACCACGATGGAAGAAAGAATGTTGGCCGGGACATTAGGCGAACTCCATGCTCTTTCCTGAATGGAACTGTAGAATCTGACACATCCGTCTGAGTAGACAGGACTAAAGTTTAACATCTTAATTGAAAACAGTGCATCATTCCCTCAGTAATGCACTGAAGTGTGTTAAACTTCTTCCAGCAAATTGGTGAAGGAGAAGGCCAGAAGTCAATCTTTACTCAGTTTTAGATTTATTCACAAAGTGAGACATTATAAATATCTAGCTCCTAACCCTACACCCCACCACCGGTGTCCCAAAGAGTCTCTTTATACTTTTTTGAGCAAACTTGAAACAATTAACCTAATTAACTAATGAACCACGCCTTAAAGAGACACTAAGAAAAACAAAAGGTGCCTCTTCATACTCTTTTTCAACAATAAAACAAATAAACTAATTAAGTAATGAACCAATTAACAGCCCGTTAAAGGGGAGTGTCTCTTTATATGTGCAAAGGTAATTATCCAGTCATTGCCCCCCACCTTATACACTTAACCTTAATTTATACAATTAACAAATGTCACCCTAGATTTGGCATGATGTTATGTTTCTGTATCATACACCAAGCAGATTAAAAACAATTGTTACAACTGAACATTCTCAATAATTAAATAAACTTCATTCTCAGCACCAAATTAGTGACTACAACAGGACGAAGTTTATAGATGACACAGTGAAGTACAACATTGCTGAAAAACTAAATGAACTTCAAAAAATAGGGTTAAGCTGCTTTCTTACAGGCTGACGGAGTTCAATACTTAAGTTGACCAAGATTTTGGCTTTTAAATTTATTTTCTACTATTCAGTATTGCTGCAAAAAGAGACATGCTGTCAAAGCATTTTGTCTTGCACTTATCAGGACAGATTCAAGGATACTAAATTTCAAATGGAACAACAATTTATACTGCATGAGAAAGAGGTGCTGATTGGTTGGCAAGTGAACTCTGGTTGCGGTGTTGCTGTGGGGAATGCACCAGGGAATGGTTGTCCCCTATGTTTTTGCTTAATTGAAAAAGATGCAATGACTGGACATGGACAGGGCCCTGCATATGAATATATGTAGCTTCTAGCAAACTTAAGTGAGCCACGTTGCAAGCTCGACTGATAATCTTAAAATGGTTGATAGCGTAATTCCTAACATACTCAAGATTGTCCAGTAAGTGCTGTCCAATCATGGAATCGCATCTAATGTTACAAATTCCTCTGAGTTTTGCAAGCATGGGATGGTTGAGTACGGTCAGTACTCTGCCTGTTGTGAACAGCTGAAGGGACATACTGTTTGATACAATCCACAGTTGTTGGGACGTTCGACCTACATACCTGGCATCACACTGGCACTGCTATCCTTTGGGGTCACTAAGACCCTAGTCAGATCATTGCTTGCTGTATATTGCACAAACTCATGAACGGGCATAAGGCTGTAACTTTCAGTCCTGAAAAGTTACCTCAGTTTATCTCAAGAACCTCAAATTACCCTGGAAGGGTAAGGTGTCTCAAAAATTTGAGCAAAAGTGAAGCTATCCGTTGCATGCTGCTACTATGCAGTAGCAACGCGAGTGGTATTCTCCACTAACAGGATTCTGCTGCCTAGCCAAAAAGGTGTTCAGCCTACCACACAAATGAGTAATGTGGATATGCATTTGTGCCGGTGTGGTGCCAGGTATGTAGGCCATATGTCCCAATGACTGGTGGATCATAGCAAACAGCATGTCCCTTCAGTTTTTCACAACAGGCAGAGAACAGACCATATTTAAGGTTATCAGTCAAGCTCACAATGTGGCTCACTTATGCTTGCTAGAAGCTACATATATTCATATGCAAACAGAAATCATATGTCCAGGTTTTGTGCCTTTTTCAATTGAACAAAAGCTTGCGGGATAACTGTTTCCTGGCACATTCTCCATGGCCATGCCTCAACCAATCAGAGTCCATTTGCCAACCAATCAGCACCCTTCCTCGTGCAGTGTAAATTGTTGTTCCCTTTGAGATTTGGTATTCTTGCATCTGTCCCGCTGAGTGCAAGAGGAAAAGCTTTGACAAGTGTCTCTTTTTTCCAGCAACACTCAAGTTCTGTACTACTAAGTGACTATTCCACTATTCAGGTTAAAACTTTATAATTTTTCAAGCTGCTTTGAGAAAATGATTGCATGTATTTTCCATGGTTACAAAAATTAGGAAATTATGATTCAGAATGAGGAGCTGAAAATAGCAAATCCACTAATGCCTTCACTTAGTCGGTAAAACCAGTTCGTTACTTGACATTTCCTTAGTAATTTTATTAATATGATTAGACTCCAGACATACATGTCTTTGCTGTACAAGATGCCACAGCAGTATCAGTAATAAAGTCCTGTTTCATTTTGCAAGCAAATTGCTCAAATTTGGGTGTATTCGGGTAAATATTTTCATTTATACGGTTAACCATTAAGAGAGAACTTTGATATGGAGATTACTATTTTAAATGTAAAATATTTAACCCTAATATGTGCCCCGTAGCTAAGTTTGAAACAAGACGTAGAGCCAAGAAACAATCAACAATTGAAGAGTCTGCCATACTGCCAACGAATATTGTCATTTGAGTGAAACAGTTGAGGATCAGATATAAAAACAGAAAGTGCTGGAAATACTCAGCAGGTAAGGCAGCATCTGTGGAGAGAAAAACAGAGTTAATATTTCAGTATGATGATTTCTCAACTGTGGGAATCAGATATGTTATGTTGATGTACAAGGGTCCTGATGGAGTGTACTTACTAGTGTAATTCAGTTCCGTACAGTTACTGTGTACAAATGTTGATTGAGGACTAGTAATTTATTTGACGTGCCTGGGAAGCTCTAGCTTGATTTGCAGTTAGGGTGGGTATTTTATGGCTTGGGATATGCCCATTCAGTGAATTTGCCCTATGATTTCTTGGTTGAGTTAATATCTTGCTACTCCATGATCTCAATAGGAAATTCTACCCTCAGTCTCTTTTTATATGGGAAACATGCCTATCCTGAGTCAGCAAACATTGCAGGAAACAGGAGAAAAATTAGTGTGACAATTTACATTTGCCCATTCACAACGCTATATAGTTCAGGAAATTTGAACAGAGAATTGCTGTTGAGAAACTAATTCAGTCAGTTTTTTAGTTAGAATTCCTGCATATAAATGTTTTTCTCTTAATCTTTATCTGTTATATCCATAAACATGTGTACAGTGTAAAGTGTGATCCATATATACATAGAGGTCTTGTGCGCTTTGTCCATCAGATTTCCTGTGTTATACTTGGCTGTCACGTCGTAACTCATGCAAATTACTGTGTCAGATTTCCACTTGATTGGCTGAAATTTCTTGTTCATAAAACAGTGATAAATCGCAACTGAACAGACAGGGAACATACCAGTCAACACATAGTAAGTGCGAATGAAAACTACTAATAAGGATTTTCATAAAAACCTCTTAAAAGGAATTGATACTGAGCAACATAGCAAGGAGCAGAAGCTGTATCAATGAAATCCTAAAGTGCTTTTTGATAATCCTTCTGCACTAAACTGAGGATTTAATGGTGGAAATAACTGTTGTAAAATCATAATAGCATAAATTACAAAATTTACAAGAAAATTCGACCTTCAGCTCCAATTAATTTTGCGCTGCAACTTGCAGGAAGTGCGAATTGATAATGGTGTGGGAAGGTCAGTGGGGCACCTGAACCTTGGTGACTGATGGGATCAATAGTCTATCTGCTTAACTCGTAAAATTTAAGGGTTTGAATGGTTAACAAATCTCTGAAGTGGCAACTTGGACATTAACATTATTTAAATGAGATTTATTAAAATATTTAATTAAAATATCATCAAATTTTATGCCTATAAAACATATATACATATGAATAAGATAACCTCCTTTCCTATGGTTTGGATTGCTTTTCAATTCTTAATGTTCAAGAGCTAAAGGCAGCTGTTCCATATATGTGCAAACTATATATTTTATAGTAAATCAAATTTAATGATTTTTCCCCATTGCCAGTGGTTTTAGCAAGTTACATTTGTATCCAGTTAAACACGTTTCTATCTGTGGCCTCTGCTTCTTTTCAGTTCTATCATTTTGTTATATTTCCTAAGACACATTTTTTTCTCTAAAGGATTTAAATGCTTCCTTTTATAATTTCCCAAATTTAACTTGCATCCTGGTTGTGTGGTATGTGTAAAACAATTATCATTAGTTGCTAATTGGTTTCAAATTGGAAATCCATTGGAAACATAAATTAGCTCAATAACAGAGTCCATACATGATGAAATAATAGCCATAACTTTTTGCAATAAGCTTAATTTGTTTTAACGGTACAAACACAGCAATTTATTGACACTCATTGGAAGATTTTTGACATGCTGTGGTTTTTAAAGGACAAATGGCAGAACAGCGCAAATTGTCCAGCAATTTGTGGTGATTTGCAACTTGCAGCGGATCTCTTCCTTACCACAATTTTCTGGGTTTTTAATGCATTATTAATGGTGGGAACTGTGAACTCATTATTGTTGCGTCAAATTCTGGGGTGCTCCTGTTTTGTGTATTTAAGATTTGTCTTTTGCAGCCCAGGGCTTCCCCTGAAGAACCGAGCATTTGAGTTTCTGGGTCTTTCCAGATTTTTAATTTTTGAGCTAAAGTTAAATTTTAAGCTAAATAAGGCTTTCTTTTACAATTCCCAGCCTGAATTTGCCTGCAGCTCCCCTGCTGGCCATTTATTCACTTATTTATCTGTTCATCTATCTATATAAAAAATACTGCATGTCTCTGAAGGGATCATTTACAAACATGTTTCTGAATTCTTCAGTTGTGGTGTACCACTCCTCGAGCTTATATCAAGTTATATAATACGTTATGTTTAAAGATCTAATTATTTCATTAGTAGAAGGCAAGAAAGTGTCAAAATCCGATGCTTCAATAACAATGTCCCCATCTGAAAGTCTATCTTTATGAAATAAAAATGAAAATTTTCATTCACTTTTCCAAACTATCATCTTGCTTGTTGTGCTTGCACCAGGTGTCAGAAGGTGGTATTATCAGATATGTTCCTTAGAAATTAAACGCTGCTGTACTTATTACAACAAAACCTAAAGGAAGATCATTATTGTTCTGAGAATTAAAGAGCCTAGAAAAGTTAAACATAATTTTGTCATAATGTGATGTGCAAACAATGCTATTAAATTTACATGACAGAAATCATACTGTCATGTGGATTCAGAAGCCATTCAGGGAGAAAGCTTTTCGAGCAACTCATGGTGATGACGTTACTTTATATGCTGTATTTATGTGATCTTGCCTGGCTGGGGTGATTGCTTTTCCAATCTGCTAACAAATTTCATGTTGAAAATTGTTGTCACTTAGGTCATTATATTCAACACATCCATTTTATACGTTGCAGCAAAGATTGCAACAAAAATATTTTTTTGGCTGGTGTATTTTTACAAGGTATACACTTAGACGTATTGAAGGATTTGTATTAAGAGCAATTCAATTTTAATGTTGAATTTAAGATACTGCTCACATATCTTATATGGTACTGGAAGTATTGCCAAAAATCTAAAATAAAAGCTCTAATTATATTAATTAATCAGAATGAAACTGTAGTAGTGAGTTTAAAAACACATTTCAGCGTCTTTATATATAAAATTGCATTTTTATCAATCTATGTTACTTGTAATTAAAGAACTTCTTTAAAGTGTTTTTTTGCTTTCATCTTGTGGAACAACCATAGATCTTGCTATAGTTGTTGTTTATTGACAAAGTTTTAAAAAATTAAGCCTATTGAAAATTCTCACATATAGTGTTCTTGGCATTTGATACAATCGGCTGTCAAAATCAGACAAACGACAGCTCAGAAAGGTCATCAAGGTCAGAGTTCCAGGAGGACAAAAGCTGACAAAGACATGAAACTTGGAAAAACACCTCATCATATTGGTCTAAAGCACAGCAAGATTTTGTAACTTTATTGTGAAATGAAGTAGCTTTATTGCTCAATTGCTGTATAATATTTCAGTGATGCCAAATGAGTTGAATGTCCATTCCTTGCGTTTTAATTTTGTCAGTGAAACAAATTTTCACTAAAATTCAACTTCCTTCAAATCTTATAGTGGATAAATGTTTTAATGTTTTTATAATAGGAGCCATCAGAAAACATTGTCTTATTAGCTTCATAAATGAGGCGCAGTAATTTACAGGGTGAACAAAATGTCTTGAGATGTAATACTTCCGAAATGTTTTAGTAAATTAGTATTTTTATGGGAAGCTATTGTAAGCTTTTGTTACGCTTTGTTTCATTTTATATTATTGACACACACACAATATAGTGGGCACAATTTTGCTGGCTATGGGTGGTGGGCTATAAAATGCTGGGGAACTGTGTTGGGATGATTCTCTGATGCAGTGCAGCTGTTGGGAGGCCTCCCAGAGCAGGAACGGCAGCGACCTGGCTGACCGCTGACTGGAGGTGGGAGAAATTTAAATAAATAAAGACTAATTAAGGGCCATTTTCCCAGGCTGCTGGCATCTTTCTGGCGGTGGAGCTGCCCTGTCGCAAGAGGAGGCCGTCGGCTGCAAGGAGGCTGCCTCCATGTGGCTTCCCGCTGGTGCCACCAGTGACAAAGGCTGACCGTGGGGCCCCTTGTGCTGCCCAGCAAAGGAAACAATTCTTCGCCACCCCTCAAAATGGCACGTCTCTCAGTAGCGCTGCTGAGGCTGCAGAGATACTGGCCCTCTGATTGGGCTGGCAGTGTGGAAGGCCTGCACTCCTTCCTTAACTGCCTGTCTACCCATGCCTGCCAAGTCTTGATTGCTTCCTTTTGGCAGTATTAAGAAGGAAGTCATGCATCCCGTCCAAGTATGTTGGCCACCTGAAAAACTCCACAACATTGGTACTTACCCATTCTGGGAAGATTTTGCCTAATAAGTTTGTTTGAATTTGGATGCGTGTTCTTGTGTGATATACAATCTACAACACTGGTGCAACATGAATAGAAGCCCAGTACTGAGAACAGTAGAATGGTGGTGATTACTGGACTAGTAATCCAAAGGCCTAGACTATGCTCCGGAGACATGAATTCAAATCCCAGCATTGCAGCTGGGGAATTTAAATTCAATTTCGGCAATGGTAATCCTAAAAACCCACCTGGTTTGCTAATGTCCTTTAGGGAAGGAAGTCTGTCATTCTTATTGAGCCTGGCCTACATTTGACTCAGATGGACAGCAGTGAGGTTGATTCTATACTGCCCTCTGAAATAGCCTAGTAAGCAACTAAATTGTATCAAACAGCTACAGAAAGGTTGAGGAAGAATAAAACCATCAAGCTAGGCTTCAGACATTGACTCCAAATCAAGAACACAACAAACAAGAAATAGGAGCGGGAGTAGACCAAATGACCCATCGAGCCTGCTCCGCCATTCAGTATGATCATGGCTGATCTTGGGCTTCAACTTCACTTTCCCATCTGCTCTCTTTGACCTTTAATTCCCTGAGAGAACAAAAGTTTATCTTGTCAGCTTTAAGTGTATTCAACCATGGAGCATCCACAACCTTATTCCAAAGATCCACAGCCCTTTGACTGAAGTAATTTTTCCTCATCTCAGTCCTAAATAATCGGCCCCTTATCTTGAGACTGTGCCCTCGTGTTTTAGATTCCCCGACCAGCAAAAACAATTTCTCAGCCTCCAACCTCTTAAGCTCCTTCAGAATTTTATAAGTTTCAATGAGATCACCTCTCATTTTTCTAAGCTACAGAGAATGTAAGCCCAGTTTACTCACCCTCTCATCATAGGACAACTCCCTCATCTCAGGGACCAATTTAGTGAACCTTCGCTGTACTGCCTCCAATAATATCCTTTTTTAAATGTGGAGACCAAAACTGCATATAGTATTCCAGATGTGATCTCACCAAAACCCTGTTCAATTGCAGCACAACTTCTTTATTCTTATACTCCAATCCCCTTGTAATAAAGGCTAACATGCCCTTTGCCTTCCTAATTGCTTGCTGCATCTACATGCTAACTTTCTGCATTTCTTGTACAAACACACCCAAGTCCCTTTGAACATCAACGTTTACAAGTTTCACATCTTTAAAAAAAAATCTATTTTTCTATTCTTACGACCAAAGTGAATAACTTTCCACTTCACTACATTATACTCCATCTGCCATCTTGTTGCACACTTAACCTGTCTATATCTCTTTGCAGTCCCTCTGTGTCCTCCCCACAGCTTGCCTTCCCTCCTAGCTTTGCATCATCAGCAATCTTTGATACATTGCTCTCTGTCCCTTCATCTAAGTCATTTGTATAGATTGTAAATAGCCGAGGCCCCAGCACTGATCCTTGCGGCACTCCACTATTCACTGCCTGCCAACTCGAAAAAGCCCCGTTTATGCCCACTCTCTGCTTTCTATCCATTAACCAATCCTCTGTCTATGTTAATATATTACCCCCAACTCCATGACATGGCGCCTAATCAAATGTCTTTTGGAAATCCAGGTATATACATCTATTTGTTCCTCTTTATTTACCCTACTAGTTACATCCTCAAGAAACTCTAATAAATTTGTCAAACAGGATTTCTCTTTAGTAAAAGCATGTTGACTTGTCCTAATCATACTATTCTTTTCTAACTGCATTGTTAAGACTTCCTTAATAATAGATTCCAGCATTTTCTTAACATCTGATGTTAGGCTAATTGGCCTGTAGTTCACTGTTTTCTTTCTCCCTTCTTGAAAAGCGATGTAACATTTGCCAACTTCCAATCTAATGGAACAGTTCCAGAATCTTTGGAAAATCATAGCCAGCTTCTAAGGGGAAAAAATTTACTTTAGCTACTCTCTCCTTTTTATCTGTTTTTATTTCTGGCTAATTTACTCTTGTATTCCATTTTTTCCCTTTTTATAAACTTTTTGGTGATCCTCTGCTGGTTTCTAAAACATTCCAGATCTTCAGACTTGTCACTGTTTTTTGCGAAATTGTAAGCATCCTCTTTTCCATGAATGGGTCTTTCTTGCTGAGTTTTTGTTTTTTAATGGAATGCATGTTTACTGAACATCTTGAATTGTTTCTTTAAATGATTCCCACTGTTTGTTTATCTCCATTCCTTTTGGTCTATTTACCCAGTTCTCCCTCAATACGTATATAATTTGCTTTATTTAAGTTTAAGATTCTTTGTGATTGGAGTATGTCACTTTTAAACTTAACATGGAATTCAATGGTATTAGGATCACTATTTCCTACTGGATCTTTTACTACAACGATACTAATTAATCCTGCTTCATTAAACAATACTAGATTTAAAATAGCTTTATCCCTAGTAGTTTCCACAATGTGTTGCTCCAAGAAACTGTCACAAAAGCATTCTATAAACTCATCTTCTAGACCACTCTTGCCAATTTGATTGTTCCAGTCTATATGAAGATTAAAGTACCCCACAATTATTACATTTCCTTTGTTACAAGCTCCAATAATTCCTTGTTAAATACGCTGCCCAATGGTATAACTACTGTTAGGGGCCTAGAAACTACTCCCACCAGTGTTTTCTGACTCTTGCTATTCCTAATTTGCACTCATAGTGATTCTGCTTCATGATCTGCTGAGGCCAGATCCTTTCTTACTAATGTCCTAATGTCATCCTTTACTATCAGGGCTACCCTTCCTCCTTTGCCATTCTATCTCTCTTTCTGAAATATTGTGTAGCCTCGAATATTTATTTACCAACCATGTCTCTGTAATGGCGATTTAGATCTAAATTATTTACCTCTATTTAGGCCACTAGTTCATCTGTCTTGTTGCAGATGCTTCATGCATTCCGATAAAGAACCTTTAATTTCATTTTTAGTTAGGTTCCCTGCGGTGATCTTATTTGCCAATGTGTAATCTTTGTTAAACTCTGTCCCTTCCTGTCCACTCTGCTTGTCTTTACCCACATTGCTATACTGTTCCAATGCTTCAACCTTTCTCTTTGGATTTCTAAATCTCCCTTCACCCGAAGCCTCCCCCACCTGCGTTTAATTCCCTAATCTGCTTGACCCTATGCCAACTATGCATGGCTCAGGTAACAATCCAGAGATGATTACTTTTGATGTTCTTTTTAATTTGGACCCTAGCTCCTCAAATTCTTTTAGCAGAATATCATTCCTGGTTTTACATATGTTGTCAGTTCCCATTTGGACCATGATAATTTGATCCTCCCCTTGTCGCTTCAAGTCCCTCTCTAACTGCAAGGAGATTTCCTTAACCCTGGCTCTGGGCAGGCAACCTTCGGAGCTCCTGATCTCAGCTGCAGACAACAGTATCTATCCCCCTGACTGTACTGCCATCGCTACCAAATTGCCCTTCGCTTCCCCTACTTGAATGGCATCCTTCACCACGGTGCCATTGCCAATCTGCTCATCCACCTTGTAGTTGTTCTCATCCACACAGATAGCAAGCACCTTGTACTGGTTGGACAAAGTTAGGGGCTGAGGCATCTCCATTACTACATGCTGATTCCCCATACATGCCGGACTCTCAGCCACACCCTCCTGTCCCTGACCATTGACCAACCCTTAAGGTTTTTCCTAACCTAAAGGTATGAAGTCTCTTGGCATCAGGTCAAACATAGGCAAGTAAACCTTATGATTACTGCCTACTGCCTACTGCCCTCCCTCAGCTGATGAATCACTACTCTTCCACATTGGGCAAAAAATGTATTCAGGGTGGGGGACTTCAATGTCCAGGACCACTACTGACCTAACTGGGCGTGTTCCGATGAACATATCTCCTAGACTGGGCCTAAGACAGGTGGTGAGAGAACCAACAAGACGAGAAAACCTACTTGACCTTGTCCTCACCAATCTACCTGTTCCAATGCATTTGTCCTTGACTGGAGTGACCACTGAACTCTGCAGCAAGTAACTCACCTCCTGACTCCCCAGAACTTGTCCAGCGTCTGCAAGGCACAAGTTGGGAGTCTGATGGAATACTCTGCACTTGCTTGGATGAGTACAGCTGCAGCAACATTCAAGATGCTCGACACCATCCTGAACAAAGCAGCCCCTTGACCTGTACCACATTCGCCACGTTAAACATTTACTTCCTTCACAACTGGCCTAGCATGGCTGCAATGTGTACCATCTATGAGATGCACTGACAACTTGCCAAGACTCCTTTGATAGCAACTACCAAACTGCAACCTATAGCACTAGAAGGACAAGAGCAGCGGGCATATGAGAACATCACGTACCCTTCCAAGTCACACACCATCCTGACTTGGAACTATATCATCATTCCTTCTTGTCACTGGGTCAAAACCCTGTAACTCCCTTCCTACACCACATGTACTATAGTGGTTCATGAAGGTGGCTCACCACCATAATCTCAAGGGTAATTAGGGATGTGCAGTAAATGCTGGCCTTCCCACCAATGCTCACATCCCATGAACAGATAACAAAAACTGTCTGGTTAGTAGAACTACTGCAATAAAATATGAATTTCCTTAAAACAGTGTTGCAATTAAAATGCATATACCCACACAATGTAAATTTAAAATATATACAAAGCTTGTCTTTTTTTTCTTATTCAGTTTTTTGAGGGAGTGAAGAACTAGAATTTGAATGAAAATTAGAATGCAAATTTAAAAGAAAATAAAGCTGGTTTTAAACGATACATTTAAGGTTTAACAGTATTATCTTTATCAACATGTTTGACATTGACTGTTGTGAAAATCCTATGAACTGTTTTTCTTGAATTTTCTTCAATTTACCCATTTTATTAAAAATAGTTGAGATATCCATTACTCAGATTGTACTTAGTTGTTTGTGATGTAGCAGGGGTATCGTTTTGGTATTTTTTCTCCAACCTGTTATTCATTTTTTTGTGTGTATTTACCAAAAAATATTTATTTTCTTAATCTTTCCACAACACAGTTTTTCACATTATAGTATATTCTGCTTCATCAGCAGGAGCCTCAGGAGGAGTCCAGGAGTATGATACCAAGGACGGACAACTGTTGGAAGACAGACACAGCATGACCAGTCAGGAAGAGAGAAACGAAGATGATGAAGACATGGAAGATGAATCAATTTACACCTGTGATAATTGTCAGCAGGACTTTGATTCACTGGCTGACTTGACTGAACATAGGGCACATCGCTGTCCTGGAGGTAATGTTAAATTAGCTCTGTGTTCTGGCTAGGGTAGACTGGGTAATTCGGTACAACTGATTAGAAACTATTTTTTTCAGATTTAAATAATAATGTTGTATTTTAAGGGTTTAATTCAAGATTTTGTTAATTATGAAATATTGGATTTTACTTTTATCATGGGGATTGTTGTATCTACACGAAAGCCTTAAGTGCAAGGTCTTTAAATAGAATATGCTAATTATGAACAGCGAAGATTATAGATGGCCATATGGTGTAGAGTACAATAGGAAATGACCTGTAGAAGTTTATTAACTACTCTTCTTTAAACCCAAATGAAAATTAAATTGCTTGGCCACTTAATGGGTATTTTCTTTCTAATTTCACAGCTCAGAAATGTGGTCATTTACTTCAGTGAACATAAAATTTGTCTACCATGGGTATTATTTGTTCAGTAAATAGTTAGTACATGGCCTGCATAATGTGATGCACTCTAAATATATTTAAAGGTGAGTTCAAAGATATAGAATTGTACCAGTAGTGAATTCAGAGTTCTTGCTTTCAGTTTATTAACGAAGACCGTTACATGTGGTACTCAACTTGTGAGCTTTTAGCACTTGCAAAATAATTCCCATAGTACTCTACTACTGTTGCAGTGACCTGTGTATGACAGTGTGATAAACTTTTGATGTACTGTCCAACTGGCAACAACTTTTTTGCTGAACATCAGACTACAATATTTCTTAGGGTTGCTCTTAACTTGAGGACCCTACCATCTGGAATGTCATTTTAGGAGACAGCTGGCTTAGCCATTCATTTCCAGATCTGGCTGGACCACATAAAGTGCAATCAGATCCTGCTCTTCTCTGCTGAAACTGCTCACCATTCCAGAATCATCCTGGAATGCAAAGATGATCGCTGGCCTCACCATTACAGAGCATCTTCTTGAACCCCTGCCCCCTCTACCCTCTTCTCCAGCAACATGTACTAGCAGCTCATAGACTTCTTTGCCACTAAAGTCGAGACCATCCCTTCAACTGCCTCTGCTGCTCCCTTCCTTTCTCCTAAACCACCAAACCAAACTTCCCTAAGGTTACCCCCCGCCGACCCCAAATACACCCCACCCAGGCCCTGAACTCTCATTTCCCTCTAGTTTCTTTAGCTTCTCACCTATCTCCTCTTATCCCCTCTTTGAGCAGAACTTGCCTTGAAACGCACTTCCTGGTCCGTGGCCCCCACGTTAGCTGATATTGTCCTTGGTCTGTCTCCTCAGTTTCTGTCCCCCTATCCTTCAAATCTGCAGTTATCACACCACCTCTTCAATAAACCCATCTTTGTCCCCTCTTTTTTTGCAAACCACCAGCTATCTCCAATCTTCCTTTCCTCTACAAAGTTATTGAACATGTTGCCACCTCCCGAATCCATGCCCATCTTTCCTCAACTCCGTATTTGAATCTCTTCATTCCGATTTTCATCTTGGTCTCCGCCTTGAAATGGCCCTTAACAAGGTTACAAACGACACCCTGTGTGACTGAGAATGTGGTAAACATCCCTTCTTATCCTTCTCGACCTGCTTGCAGCCTTTGACATGGTTGACCACACCATCGTCCTCCAATTCTTATCTTCCATCATCTAGCTGAGTGGGGCTGCCCCTACTTGGTTCTATTCCAATCTAGCTAGTCATAGCCAAAGAATCACCTGCAATGACTTCTCTTCCCACTCCTGCATTGTTACCTCCAGACTCCCCCAATGATCTTTCCTTGACCTCCTAATTCTCATCTACATGCTGTCACTCAATGACATAATCAGAAAACACAGCATCAGGATACATGTGTATGCTGATGGCGCTCAGCCTTACCTCACCACCACCTCTCTGAAACCCTCTACTGTCTTTGATTTGCCATGCTGCTTGTCGGATACCCAGTATTGGATGAGCAGGAGTTTCCTCTAACTAAGCATTGGAAAAACCAAAGAGATTGTCTTTGGTCTCCACCTCGGGTTCCCTTGTCACTGATTCCATTCCTCTCCCTATCAGCCTGAATTCGACTGTTCACAAACTTGGTGTCCTTTCTGACCCTGAAATGAACTGCTGAGCCCATATCTGCTTCGTCTCTTAAGACCATCTGTTTCTGCCTCCATAACATTGCCCATCTCCACTTGCCTCGGATCATCTGCTGCTGGAACCTTCGTCTATGTAATTGTTACCTCTAGACTTGACTATTCCAATGTGCTGCTGGCCAGCCTTCTTCCTGCCACAAACTTAGCTTACCCAAAGCTCTGTCTGTATCCTAACTTGCACAAAGTTCCATTCACTCATCACCCCTGTACTCACTGAATTATGTTGGTTCCCAGTCCAGTTTTTTTTCTCAAATCTCTTCATGGCTCTGACATTTCCTCTCTGTCACTTCCTCTAGCCCTTGAACCCTGCAACAACTCTGTGCTTCTCCAATTCTGGCCAGTTGCACATTTCATATATTAATTGCTCCACTATTGGCAGCCATGCCTTCGGCTGCCAAGGCCCTAAATTCTGGAATTCTCTCCCTAAACCCCTCTGCCTCTCTACCTACTTTCTTCTTTTAGAACTGTCTTTGAACCTACGTTTTTGACCATTGTTTTGGCCACCCATCCTAGTGTCCCTTTATGTAGCTTGGTGTCAAATTTTATTTGATAAGGGCCTGGTGAAGTGCCATGGAACTCTTTGCAATGTTAAAGGTGCTATCTAACTCCAAACTGTTGTATTGGTTATAGAAGTTCAAATTGGAAATTAATTGTGCAATTCCTGTATAAAACCACAAAACTGGTGGAAATATTGAAATGTATGGAGAAATTTATTAATTTGCTTTTAGTAAGTGGGATTATGTAGAGCTGGTGAAGGAGAGATCTTAAATATCACTTCCGGTTTCTTGTAAGCCTGACATACAGTGAAAATGAATTTCATTCTTGAAGAATTCTTTTCCATTGAAAGAAATATGAAATGAGATCTCGTCAGTTGCAGTGCTTCAGAGTTAAACGCACTATGTTTGCAGAGGATGCTATGGTAAACTCTGTTCCTTTTTAGCTGAGGCAAAGTCAGTGCCTTTATTAGAAGCATGGCCATATTGGGTTAGGTAACCTGAGTTGCCTTTAGGAATTTTGTTAGTGGCTGCTGTGCACTAAATTATGAGTTGCATTAAGTCAGACTGGCGGTGTCTAGACCTAGCATTGCACATTTTCTGTTCAAAATGTGTGATAAAGCCTTGAAAGTAGATGGAGTGCTTATTTTGAGTAACACGAGGAAAGCCTTGATATACTGTGCAATCAGGTCTAATTTAACAGCTGTGAATTAAACACTCGTGACAATTTTCTTTTTAAACAAAGGCATAGGCAGCAACTTTAGACAGCCCATAGTTTAAAAGAATATCCAGAAAAGTGTTTATATTTTAATGTCTGTGCTTTACTTTGGCATCTGTTTGAGAATTGTAGAGGCTTTTTGATCTGAAATTTTACAGTGCTGTTTTGTGCTGCTGTA